>NC_045434.1:204329879-204340366 GCF_002776525.5 Piliocolobus tephrosceles | reverse complement strand
ACACTCACCACAACAACAATCACCACAACAGCACTCACCACAACAATCACCACAACAGCACTCACCACAACAACAATCACAACAACAATCGCCACAACAGCACTCACCACAACAATCACAACAGCAATCACCACAACCATCACTACAAAAACAATCACTACAACAATCACCACAACAGCACTCACCACAACAATCACCAAAACAACAATCACCACAGCAGCACTCACCACAACAGCAATCACGACAACAATCACAACAGCACTCAATACAACAGCACTCACCACAACAATCACCACAACAGCAATCACCACAACTGCCCTCACCACAACAGCACTAACCACAGCTGACATTTTATTCATCACTTGGCAGGTGTCAGGTGTGGGTCTACATACTTTACGTAGTGCTCACAAGAACCCTAGAAAGTAGATCTTATGATGACCCCATTTCACTGATGAGGAAACTGTAGCCAAGCGCATTGTGGCCCATTCCTATAATCCTAGCACTTTGGAAGGCTGATATGGGATGATCTCTTCAGCCCAGAAGTTTAAGACCAGCTTGGACAACATAGGGAGACTCTGTCTCTACCAAAAAACAAAAAACAAAACCTAAACTAAATTTAAAAAGTAACAAATCACATGAGGAAACTGAGGTACAGCAGGAATAAGTGACTTGCCAAGGTCACCCAGCTGGTAGGTGTCAGAACCACAATACAATCGTCAGCCCTGTCCCTGAGCCCATGGAAGGTCCACTGCTGTGCCCAGTCCTGAGGAAGCAGGAAGTGGTGAGGAAAGGGCCATCTCTCCTCCAGGCTGCCACAGGCCCTGCTCATCCACTGTCCACTTGACTTGGCTACAGGCAGAGAGGGAAGGAGAGACCCTGAATCCAGTGCCATCCATCCATCGGATATGGGGAGCCCATGGCCAGGATGCCTGAAGAGCCAGACGGGCCAGGGGACGCTCCCTGCAGCAGCCTGTGTGTGGGGAGCAGGAGTGAGTGTGGAGAGAGTATTTCCTAGGGAACAAAAGTGCACTTGAGGTCCCAACACCTGGATCATGGCAAGGCCAGAGGAAGAGGCCTCAGGCGCTGGGTCTCTGAGACACCCTCACTCTCAAGTCCTGCCACTCTGGTCAGAAGTTGAGTTCCTTTGTGAATGAGGGCTCGATCTGAAGTTGAGTTCCTTTGTGAATGAGGGCTCGATCTGCCTCACCCTGCTGTTGTTTTTTTTTTTTTTTTTGTTTTTTTTAGATGGAGTCTCGCTCTGTCCCCCTAGCTGGTGTGCAGTGGCGCGATCTTGGCTCAGTGCAAGCTCTGCCTCCCGGGTTCACGCCATTCTCCTGCCTCAGCCTCCTGAGTAGCTGGGACTACAGGCGCCCGCCACCTCGCCCAGCTAGTTTTTTGTATTTTTAGTAGAGACGGGGTTTCACCGTGGTCTCGATCTCCTGACCTTGTGATCCGCCCGCCTCGGCCTCCCAAAGTGCTGGGATTACAGGCGTGAGCCACCGCGTCTGGCCACCCTGCTCTTTACAAACATGTAATCCAAGAGATATTCAATCAAGCAAATGGAGTTCAATGTTTATTACAGAACCTGAGTGATGGGTGCATGAATGTTCATTGTACAATTACTTGAACTTTTTGGTAGATTTAGAAATTTGCAGGGTACAATGTCAAGGAGAAAAAAATGCATCCCCCTCCCAAAAAACGCCCTTCTCTCAAACTCCTCATCTCCCCTGGAAATTGCTTTATGAGGAGCAAGCGGCAAGAATGATTTACTTGCTCTCTGACTCACAAAATCAATCCTAAAATGCTGAAAGGACAGGAAAGACGGCGGCCACACTGCCCCCCGGGAAATCTCCTGCTTGAAGGAAGGCTCGGAGCCAGGCCGTGAGTGCGGTGGGAGGTAGGGGCAGGGAGATGGGCAGGAGTGGCCCAGTGGTGCTGCGGGTGGTCCAGAGGCTGGGAGTGGCTCAGAGCACTGAGCTGTGGAAACGCATGAGGCCTTCTTACCACTGCCAAATTTAGAGGACAGGTGGGCCCTTCGACACTGTGTTCTGCACCTCTAACTGTCTGGATGAGGAAACCGAGACCCAGGAAGGGGAAAATGATGGCCAAGTCACAGAGAAAGTCCACGGCAAAGCTGAGACAGAATCTTTAGCCCCCTGACTCTCGGTTGACACCTTTTCCCCAGACACAATAATAAACTAAAAAAGCCGTAACAACTAGAATTGCTCTTCTGCTCGCTAAGTGGCAGTACTTCATTCCCCACAAGCACCCTCGCATGAGACAGCCACCCGTGCCCTCTTCATTCTATGGGGGCGGGGGGTGGGTAGGGTGGGCAGGAAGCTGTCAATGGACTCGAGGACACACCGCTTCTAAGCAGAAGGGCTGTGACCTCGGACCCAGGTTTCCCAGGCCCTAGGCCTTCAAGGCCAGGGTTAAGCTCAGTTCTAAGCCTCAGAAAGCCAAGGCCGGAGTTTGAAGGGACACAATTTTCCTGGAAGGGACAGTGGTTTTGGACGCTGGGGAAAGATGAAGAGGGGTCTACCCACAGCCTCCAAGCCCAGCCTACTGCTCTCCACGGGGAGGACGAACAACAGCTCATAAGGAGCTGGTGCTCTGCCGCTGGCCAGTTCTTGAATGTGCCTCCCTACCTGCCTCCCCAAGCTTCCGTGGGCTTCCAGAGGCTTCTCTCATAAAGTTGCAAGTATCGTACCTGGTGAAACTGCCCATGTGTGTCATACCGACCTCTCGGATATATTGAAAACATTCCCCAAATTGGCTAGCTTTGCTGCTATTTAAAACAGATTCATGTTACACCCCATAGATTTCATCTCTGCAGACACGGCACCGGTCGTGGGGCTTAAACACGTTCTCTCTATTGCCACATAAACTACAGAGCAGAGGCAGTCGCAGGCAGTGGCCACCCACAGGCTGTGGGGCAGGTTGCTTCCAGCCAGCAAAACTCCAGGTGCAGAGAGGGTCTGCATGGGCCTAGGGGCCTAGGGGGCCAATCAGAAAACTGGAGACATTGACAAGTAGCCAGTCAAGGCATGAGTAGACAGTTGCACCGGTTGTGGGGAGTGGAGCTTTGGAGATTTGCAGTCCTTTGACCCAATCAGTATATAGGGCCAGGGAGGCTCCAGAGGGTTCTCCCCTGTGCCCGTCTGCTGAGGCCTGGGGTAGCCTGACTAAGGTTCTCCAGTTCCCCCAAGCCTTTCTTTTTCTATCAGTAACCATCTTCACTCCTGTTTACTGAGCACCTACCATGAACCAAGCCCTTAGTTCACACAATTGCACCATCAAGTGCAGTGACCTTCATTTAGACCCTCATTTATGACCCTCACTTAGAGATGCACTAACTGAAGCTTACATAGATTAAAGCAGTGGTCCACATACTTGAACTTGCATTAGAATCTCAGAACTTGTTAAAGCTCAGGGTGGGGACTGCTGGACCCCGCCACGTCCCAGGTTGAGCAGGTCTGGAATGGGGATCAAGGATTTGCATTTCTAATAAGTTCCCAGATGATTCGGATGCTGGTGGTCCAGGGAACACACTTGGAGAACCACCAGGTTAAAGGACTAGTCTTGAAAATAGTGCTAGAATACAAATCTAGATCCAACACAAAACCTGTGGCCTGGGCTGCCCAACACCCCTTTCTTTACAGGTGTGTGGCATTTTCTTTCTCCACCAGCAGTAGCCTCAGTTGGGTCTGCTCTGCCCAGCTTCACTGATTCACTGCCTAAAAGGCTGCCTTCCCCGTCTGCAGCACCCCCCTTGTTCGCCCAGAGCAGCCAGCCAGAGCCTCCAGTTGGGGCTGTTAATTTTATCTTCTACCACTGCGAAAGCACAACAGCTGGCAGGGGAGGGGCAAGACAGGTGAGCGGGTGCTTCCAGGCACCTCCCTGCAGAGCGGAGGTGGTGTGGGTGGATGATGCCCGCAGCTACTGGGATCCTTCATGAACCCGCTCCACCCAGAATGGCCCCCATCTCAGATTCTGGCAATGACCTGGACCCTGGGCCCCCCACCCCTCACCACTGCGCCAAGCACAGGAGCTCCCATGGCCGCTTTCAAGTTTGGGGGTGGGGTTAGATTCAGCTCTGCAGCTGCCACATAAAAGGGTCTACTGCAGCCCATATAAGCACAGACGCAGCGTTTATCTCTCCTGTCACTGATGGCGGCTCCATTTGGGGGCTTTTTGTTGTTGTTGTTGTTTTTCCTTGGCTGCTGTTACTACTCAGTTCAATATTTAATTTTCCCATAAACCAAAGAGTTGCACTTTTTTTCCCTCTCTCTTTTTCTTGCCGGGGACTCCCTCCCACTAGTGGGATCTGTCTCTTTGGGTCTCTGCTGGGAGAGAAAGGCTTAGGATGGGGCTGGAGATTTCAGCCTTTCCAATTTGGGCAAGGATTAGAGGGGAGGAGGCCTGGGCCCTTCCCCCCAATCTATTCACTCAGTCACTTGGAAAATATTTATTGAGCAAATCCTGGTGTGCCAGGCTCTTGGTTGCAGCAATAGGTAAGAAGACTTCCCTGCCCTCATGGTGCTTACATTCTAGTGAGGGTGTTGGAGGAAAAGAGAAGTGTGTGAACCAATATGTGAAATAATTATACACTGTGAGGTGCTCTATGAAAAAAATATACGAAATGCTGGGGCCCAAAACAAAAGAGAACTTAGCTTAGATTGAGGGGTGACATTTGAGCTGAGGCTTCTTGAAAGTCCTGAAAGGGCTCAGACAGGCTAAAAAGCTGAGTGAAGGACTTCAGGCAGAGGAAGCTGCAGATGCAAAGGCCCTGTGGCTGGAAAGAGCTAAGCATGTTCATAGACCCAAAGAGAAAATATCTCAGTGTGTCTGGAGCATGGTGATGGGAGGGTATTGGTCAAGGTATAAGGTTGAAGAAGGGAGCAAGGTCCACAGCACTGCAGGGTCTTCTGGAATTTTCTTCCACAGATGGTCTATGTGCTTTCCCGTGCTGGGAGAAATGAAGAAAACAAACAGACATTGAAATTGAACCCCTATTGCGTGGCTGGGCAACACTAGTTCTGAGGCTAGGTGGAAGAAAGACAAAGCTCCAACTTCCAGGGAACACACACTTTCGTGGGGACACAGACATTGACCCAGAACAGAATAACAAGCAGCAAGGAGTATGACAAGCACAGGGTGCTCCAGGCACCCAGAGCACAGGCTCTAACCCTGTCTGGAAAAACCCAGGAAGGCTGCCTGGAGGAGGCACCATCAGAGGCCAGCCTTAAAGGATGAGGTGGAGTTAAGCAGCAGAAGACCCAGTGTGTGCAGGGCACAGAGGAGATGAGTAAAGTGAAGAGGGAACCACAGGCAACTCAGCATTGCTGAAGCAGGGAGGGCTTCCCAGAGGAGGTGCTCTTTTGAGCAGGTTCTTGAAGGAGCAGAGAACGAGACTAGTGGAGGTGATGGGGAAGAAACTAAGATGTGTGGAACCAAAAGAAAAAAAAAGAAAGAAAGAAATTAAAATAGGGAACATGGAGGGACATTTATATTCATGGACACTTTTATATTAAGAAGGTGATTTTCTTCTTTTGTGAAATATGGTGTAATGACTAAGAGCTGATTGAAAAGGAAGGCAGTCAATAGAGCAGGCATGCTGAGAGGAAAGAATGGATTTTTTGCAAACAATATAATTTTGAACTTGTCTCTCCCCTCCCCAATCCCTCCCCCAAACCTAATTGATTACCACCCCATGATGAATGACACTGGGAGCCAGAGTGTGCTAAGCACCTTCGCAGAGTGGTACCCAAGGAGCTGGAGAGATTTTCCCTTCCTCAAGACAATGGTTACTCCTGGGAGGGAAAGAAATTCCCCTATACATTGTTCTCAGCCAAGAGAGGGGCGTGGGCCATTGGAGAGGTAATATAAGTAAAGCTTTCCTGTTTGCTCAGCACTTTGCTATCCTTACAGAAGGTTTATGTTTATTTTTCCATTTGCTTCTCCTCTCAAAAACCCTGGAAGCTAAGAGGCTGGCAGGATATGTCTTATTGAACTCATTTGATAGATGGGAAGACTGACGACCGGAGGCATCAACTGATTTGCGCAAAGTTCTAGGGGACGTTGGGAGCAGAGCCTGGGCTAGAACCTTGGTCTGACTGTATTAGAGTCAGCACCCTGAGAGAAGTGGGAGTGAACCTCATGAAAGAGAATTTAACTCTAGTACTCACAGTTTGACACAGGCGTGGGGCGGATTTCCCTCTCCAATAATTCTGGGATTTATATCAGATCAGGTTTGTGTTCCCAAATTTGAAAGACCACGCGATGATTTACAGAGCCAAGAGGAGCTGCCGCATTGTCTCCAAAGTGAGTTATGATGACCGAAATAAAGTTCTGCTTTCAAGATAAAGACAGGCAATATTTCAGAGTTAATTTCATAAAACCGATCATCCGACCATTACCTCCCTGTGTCGATGTTAACTGTTGAGTCTAAAATAACTTCAACTCCTGCCTCCCTTGGTGGCCATGGAATAGGAGTGATGGAGGTTGGCTGTGACATGCAGCTGTGTCAGATGGGAAGCCACTTTTCTCTTTCCCGATGCTAGAAAAAATTATTCATGGAAACTTCTAGCAGCAATTCTCTCCTCTTAAGGCAAAGTGAAAAAATAAACTAGAAAGTCAACTGGTTTTGTTGGGGGTGGGGGCAGGGATCAGTGGATTCCAGGGAGTTTTAAGGTGGTGCCCTTGGTTGATCATCATAGCGGACTTATAGAACAGGGTTGGCCTTTCCTACTGCCCAGGTCTGGTGTTATGCAAATGGAATAATGTGTCTGGAAGTGGTTTGTAAATTATGAAGCTCTGCCCATGTCAAGATTTTTTTTTTTTGGCGGGGGGGATGGAGTTTCGCTCTTGTTGCCTAGGCTGCAGTGCAATGGCGCAATCTCGGCTCACCGCAACCTCCGCCTTCCAGGTTCAAGTGATTCTCCTGCCTCAGCCCCCTGAATAGCTGGGATTACAAGCATGTAACACCACACCCAGCTAATTGTGTATTTTTAGTAGAAACACGGTTTCTCCATGTTGGCCAGGCTGGTCTTGAACTCCCAACCGCAGGTGATCCACTTACCTCAGCCTCCCAAAGTCCTAGGATTATGGGCGTAAGCCCCTGCACCTGGCCTAGATTGTTACTATTATTACTACAACTACGACTACTGTTTATTCTTCCCCAAGCAAAATATGCCTGCTTGGTGTCTCTTTCTTCCTAGAAGGGTCATTTCGGATGAATGGTGCTGATGAGTGTGAGGGGTATGTTTACTCTCCCACCCCCCACACATGCCCCAGAGAGCATTGCACTATCACAGGCATTTCAGAAAACACAGCCTCAAAAACCACAAAAATGAGGCACTGATGGTGGGAGCACTGGACATCATTGTCTAAAGGTGATAACAGAAGAGTGGGAGGGAGATTGGTGAGCCAGGGGTCTTCGTTGATGAGTCTTTGCCACCTGGATCTCCTGTGAATCCAGTAGAACACAGGCAGGTGGCCTCACCTTACACTGCTCATTCTGTTACCTGACTTTCTACTTGGGATTATTCTTGTCCAGGAAGTCATGTAGAGTTGATATCTGTGTTCACAGTTGATCTTCCACCTTTCATAGAACACGTCCTGGGGCATGGGATCTATCCCAGGCATAGGGCACATTAAAAGCTGCTGGCTTTTGATCTTGGTTGGCCAGAGACTGTAACAGGGATGGGAATGGCGATGAGGATGGAGATGGCATGGGGGTTGGGGATGGGATGAAAACAGAAAGGAGAACTGAGTTAGAGATGGGGATAGAGATGTGGTAGAGATAAGTGTGGGGACAGGAATAGAAGTGGTGATAGGAATGGAGGTGGGGATAGATATGGGGCAGAAGATGGAGTTGAAGTTGGTCATGAGATGGAGACAGAAATGAGGAGACAATAGGGGATGGCGATTGAGGATGGGGAGGGATGGAAATGGAGCTGAATGTGAGGATAGAGACAGAGATGAGAATGGAGATGGAGTGGAGGTGGGGATAGAAATGGGAATGGAGATGAGAATGGGGAAGGGGATGGGGATGGGGATGGGATGGAGATAGAGACAGAGATGGAGATGGGCATAGGGTAAAGATAAGAATAGAGAAGGAGATTGAGACTGAGATGGGGCAGGAGATTAAGATGGGGATGGGGACAAAGATGGGGGAGGAGATGGAGATGGGAATGAGGTTGGGGATGGCGGCAGATATGGGAATGGAGATGAAGATGGGTTTGGAATGGTGATAAAGATGAGGAAGGAGATGGAGTTGGAGATGAAGGTGGAGTGAGGATGAGGGTGGAAATGGGGATAAAGATAAGGAAGGAGATAAAGATGGAGACGGGGATGGGGATGTGGATGACATGGGGAAAGGGATGGGGGTGAGGATGAGGGTGGGGGTGAGGATGAGGGTAGGAGTGGTGATGGGGATGGGAACGGAGATGGGGAATGAGTTGGGGATGGCGATGGGAATGGAGATGGGGGATGAGGTGGGGATGGGGATGGGAATGAGGTGGAGGAGGAGGAGAGGGGGAGTTGGGTGGGAATAGGCGTGTAGTAGGGGAAGCCTAAGTGAAGGAAGGCTGTAGACTCTGAGGCTCTGAAACTGGCTTTTATTGGGCTATGTGGGTAGGAATGCCATACTTGGTCAAGAGAAAGGAAAGAGAAAAGAAGAGGGAGATGTTAATAGTGATGTGCAGGGTGAAGCATCTGTCAGGAGCCAGGGACTCCTGGATGGAGATGGCTCCCTGACTGCTGGCACGCAGAGCCATCCACCAGGAGACAGGAGGTGAGATGCAGAGTGACATTTTCCTAGGACTCACTGACTGGGGAGTATATTGATGGGAAGGGTGTGGGAAGCCTGAGGTGTCCACGCTGATGTTAACAGCTCTGCTATGTCATCGTCCATACAACTGAAATCTGTTATTGTCTTACGAGCCTGATTAACTATACATATTGCTAACACCCGCTCAGAAATATAACTAGGGATGGGAACACAGCTCCAATCAGGGTCTGTGTGGGTGGTGCGCGTGACTCAGGTGCAGATCTCCTGTGTGTGTGTGTGAATGCTTGGAGGGGTGGGGAGTGTAAGCACCATGCTGTGCAAAGAACCCTAGCCAGGATTTGGAAGGTTAGGGGCCATTCCAGGCTCTGCCACTGACTTAGGGTATGATTGTAGCCAAACCTGTGTCTCTCTCTGATCTCAGTTTGCTTACTTATAAAATGGAAAGTCTAGACCAGAATTGTTCAAGAGAAACATAATGTAAACTACGTATGTCACTGTAAGTTTTCTAATAATCACATTAAGATAAGTTTAAAAAAGAAAAGGTGAAATTAATTCTAGTAGTATATTTATTAAACCCAATATATCCAAAATATTATCATGTCAACATGTTACACTTACAATATATCTTACACTCTTCTTAAAAAACTAAGACTTCAGTTTTACACTTATAGCACATGTGAACTTGAACAAACCACATTTCAGGTGCTCCCCAGCTGCATGTGTGAGTGGCTGCTCTATGGGACAGCCCGACTCTAGGGCATTTTCTGATCTCCTCACTAAACTGTGAATGCCACAAAGGTACAACCATGTTTTATTCTCCCAGTCCTTAGCAAGGAGGCTCAAATAAGAATGTTAGTAAATCACACTGACAATAAGCACAGCTAATATGTAATTGGGTGCACTTTCAAAACACTTTGCAGGCACTACATTACTGAATCTTCACAAATACCTTATAATTCCGTTTTTCAGATCAGGAAACCAGGCTCAGAGAGGTTAAGTAACTTGCCCAAGGTCACACAGCCAGTAAGTTGTACAGCTGATCTTTGAAATTTGGCTAGTCTGATCTAGACCCTACCTCCTTAGCCATTGTCCTATACTACCTCCCTTATTTATAGTCTTACAAATAATTAAAATTGCTACCCTGCGTTGCAGGTAACTTACACATGCCATCACATTTACTCTTCAAAGCAAACCTCTCAGAAGCCAGGCACAGTGGCTCACACCTGTAATCCTAACACTTTGGGAGGCTAAATTGGGAGGATCACTTGAGGCCAGGAATTCAAGACCAGCTTGGACAACATAACAAGACCCTAGCTCTACAAAACAAACAAACAAACAAACAAAAACTAAAAACAAACAAACAAAACAAAAAAACAGGAGTGGTGACACACACCTGGGGTCCCAGCTACTTGAGAGGCTGAGGCAGGACAATTGATCACTTGAGCCCTGGAGGTCAAGGCTGCTGTAAGCCATGATTGTGCCACTTCACTCCAGCCTGGGTAACAGAGTGAGACCTTGCCAAAAAGAAAGAAGGAAGGAAGGAAGGAAGGAAGGAAGGAAGGAAGGAAGGAAGGAAGGAAGGAAGGAGAGAGAGAGAAAGAAAAGAGAGAGAGAGGGAGGGAAGGAGGGAAGAAGGAAAGAGAAAAAGAGAAAGAAAGAAAGAAAGAGAGAGAAAGAGAGAAAGAAAGAAAGA
>NC_045434.1:204325674-204329779 GCF_002776525.5 Piliocolobus tephrosceles | reverse complement strand
AGAAAGAAAGAAAGAAAGAAAGAAAGAAAGAAAGAAAGAAAGAAAGAAAGAAAGAAAGAAAGAAAGAAAGAAAGCAGTACTTTCGTCTCATGAAGATTCTAGGTGTCTGATCTCCGTTTGCTCAGTGAAGGTAAGAAAGAATGAATGAGTGATTTTAAAGGAGCCACCTGCCTGGTTCTGAACCTCTAGGATTCTTGGAGAGTATCCTGATACCTACTCACCTGCCATCGCCAGCCATGCCAGAGTTTTATACTAAGCTCTAACTGCAGAGGTCACTGATCTTTAGGGCAACTGAGTAACTGGAGCCACCCACAGCATCCGTTCCTGATGGAATTGGATTATAAGGCATCCATGGAAGGTAGGTGAATGTTCCTGGTGGTTCAAAGGCACCTGGTGGTGCCTTTACATCTAAAGGCACCAGTAGATACAAGCTCACTTTTTCTTCCCAAAGGTTGAGGTGGCTCAGCTTCATGTCAGAGGCTGGGCTCTGGAGTCAGACGGTCCGAGTTCAAATCCTGACTCTTCCTCATACTGGCACTGTGAACTTGAGCATGTTGCTTCACCTCTTAAGTTTCCCCATCTGTGAAATGGGAATAAATAAACCCAGCTCGTAGACTGATGGTGAAGATGGAAATAATGCACACACATTAAAACTCAGAACAGGTCCCGATTCCTAAGTGTTAGCCGTTGTGGGTTCTTGTGTGGGATCCAGGTTTTCGGTCGAGTTTTGGAAAAGTTAGATTGCAGAATCTGCAATTTCTAGGTAATTGACGTGTTCTGGTGTATTTTTCCCTTCTCGGAATTCCTATCCCGCTTACCATCTGTTTTATGCGATCTTACGCTTAATTACAATTCTCCATCTATTGTTCTCCCATTGTCTTCTGTGTGCTCTGCTTCTCTTCCGACAGCATGAGTTGGCTCCCTGAATGAATGAATGAATGACTCATACCTGATTTCATTTCACTAGGCCTTGAAATAGAGTGGCCTGAGTGTCTGTCGCCCCCACCTGACTGCGAACTTTGCAATGCTTTACCTGTTTCATCATTGGGCACCTCCTGGCAGCAGCTGGCATCATTCCCAGCACCTAGTAGGTGTCAGGAAATGTTTGTCGAATTTAATTAAACTTAACTGGAGTGAAAACCACCTGCAGGAAGGAAAGGCCCAGACCTCTTTATTTTCTCTGCTTCCCTCCCTGCGCATGGCCCAAGGCTGGGTAAGTCAGAATTGACAGATTTTCCCAAGCGAGGCTCTAAGATTCTGGCTCCTGTCCTGCTGATTATGAGGTGGTTAGGGAAATAATATCAGAAATCACAATAATAGCAAATTCCTACCATATGCTAAGCCTTTCATATGCATTATCTGGTTTTGTCCTGCAAAAATGTCTGCCAAGTATTAATGTTATTCCCATTTAGCAAACTGGGGGACTGAGACTCACAGTTTTGGTGACCTGCACAAGCACATGGAGGTGGTAGTGACTGAGCTGGATTCAGACCCAAGTGTGCCTGATGGCCCAGTCCCTACCCCTTGCGATGCCCCACAGTGTCTGGGAGCCAGGGTTTTGACAAACCAGCCAGGGGCAGTGGGTGAGGAGAGAAGAGAGGTTGAGTGGGTGGAAGGGGTGGCCAACAAAAACAAGCCAACTTCCAGAAAGGAAGGAAGGAAAGACTCCTGGCCACAAATAACTGTCCAGATTCCCCCATCCGAGTGTATGGTACCATCTTCCCTAGCTGAAATTCCCACTCTGTTTTCAGTCTCTTCCAAATGCAAGCCAGATGATGTCACTGCTCTCACTGAAAACTTTCAGTGGCTCCCCATTGCTCTCAGAATAAAGAAGAAAAACCCGTAACCCATGCTTTAAAGATGAATCAGCCCTCTGGGGGCTAGGGCAGAAGAAGGAGGGAAAAAGCCCCAAAGTGTAGCAGTTGCTGTTTTTCGTGATGTGAAAATACTCACTGTGACCAGTTACAAACGGTTAACTGCTGGTTCACAGAAATCCTGAAAATGTCACAACCTGTTCCAGCATGCCAGTTCAAGTCATAATCCCCCTGACAGCATGCCACATGCTCTGTGCCCTGCCCATATGCCCAGCCCCGCTGGGCACCACATTCCCCCTGGCCTGCTCCGCTCTCTCCTGGCCAACCTACTGCCGGGCCCTGGCACAAAAATAAGCGAGGCATGATGGCACACACCTGTGGTCCCAGCTACTTTAGAGGCTGGGAATCTCAGGGTTTGTTAAAACTCAAGGTGTTAAAACTCAAAGCTCCTTCTACCTGCCACGCTATCTCCCACCCACTCTTGTGACCTCAGATCACAGCAGCAATGTGGCTGCTTCAGCAGCGTCTGCCTGGAACTCCCAGGCTCGGGCAGAGTCCCCTCAACACACCGTGATTCCTCCAGGGATCTGATGCACTTCACACTTTGATCTGTACCATCTCTTGACTCCTGTCCGTCTTCTGCACTAAGCTGTAAGCTCCAGGAGGACAGGGCTCTTGTCTATATTCCCAGCAAGGATGTCTTCCTCGCTGTAATGGATGCCAATGGCACCCCCTGGAGTTCGACAACACTTGCCCTCCCTCACCCCCGGCACCCAACATGGACCTGGGCCATCTTAGGTCATCAGTGAACTCTTCCTGAATCTCCCAGTTGAGTCTTTGTCTTCCTGTGCTTCCTTTTGGGGCAGCTCCTCCCACCTCCATTGAAGTGGTGGCCGCTGACACACCAGCCCCCTTCAGCCGCTACCAAGCCCAGAACTTCACGCTAGTCTGCATCGTGTCTGGAGGAAAACCAGCGCCCATGGTGAGTACCCCTGGAGCACCCAGCTCTTTCCCATCTGCCGAACCACCCTGCTTCGGGGCTGGTCCAGCTGTAGGTGTCTCCACTGTGCCTGGAGAGGGAGTGGTTGGCCAGGGCTGACTCTGTCCCCATCTGCCTTTGTCTGATCCCGTTTACCCATCGGATTGGCCCACGCATCCATGTGCCCCTGTTGTTCCCCATCTCCCCATGCTGAGAACCCCCACTCCTCCTGGAGGCAGAGTCCTAGAACTTCACAGCAGGAGTGGCCTTCCGGGGAGCCCAGGATCCAGCATGCCAACCCCAGTTATTGAGTCCAACGGAGACAAATGAAAGGGGGCCCCGAGAGGGAAAGGGGCTTGTCCCAAGTCACCATGGCACTCCTGACAGAGCTGAGTCTCAAGTCCGTGTCTCTAGCTCCAGGTTCACTGGCCTTCCCGGAAGCCCACGTGATCATCAGGAATCCCATCTGAAAGAAGGAGGGAGAGGATGGAAGGAGAGAAGGAAGGGAGGGAAGAGAGGAAATTCCTTTTTGACCAACTTATTAGACCCAGTGTAGTTTCTTAGATATTTGTCCATGCAGTTCATGAGATTTTTCATGACCTCTTGAAGGGGGTAGGGTAGAAGGTGCAGCGTCTAGAGAGCTGGGGTCCCGGCCATGCTGTACTCACCGAACAACGGTGAACAGGAAATCCCCCCTCCCCGCCTCTGCCTCTGTTTCTGCAACGAAGTTGAGGGGGCTGGGCAATATTAGTTTTTCAGCTTTTTTAGAAGCACAAGGACCCTTCTGGTCTAAATGGTGTACAGGGAAACCTCATATGTATGACATTTAAAAGTGAAGAGAGGCCAAGTCACTCTCACTGACACCTGAAGCACCACTTTAGAATCCGTAGGGTTCCATGAAGCCCGTTTGGAGAACCTTCTAGCTATGTACCCTTTCAGTTTTGACATTTTATAATACTTTGTGTCTTGATCCTATGAGTTCCATACAGTACTAGGATTTAGCAAGGTGTGGAGCTGGAGCAATGGGAATGTAGGGTTACAGTTCAAGATGGGAGCCAAACGGTTCCCCTCATTCCAGACCCAACTGTCTCCCAGGCATGGTCCAATGGTGTGGCCTTGGGAATCTAGGCCAGCCCTGCCTTGGGAACTGGGGCAGGGTGGTAAATGGGTACGTAGAGGCCCAGGACAGGGCAGTAAGCAGGCGCACAGAGACACAGGTGAGGCAGCGGGCAGGGGCACAGGGATGCAGAGACACAGGTGAGGCAGTGGGCAGGGGCACAGGGACACAGGTGGGGCGGTGGGCAGGGGCACA
>NC_045434.1:204149149-204325664 GCF_002776525.5 Piliocolobus tephrosceles | reverse complement strand
AGGGGCACAGGGACACAGGTGGGGCGGTGGGCAGGGGCACAGAGACAAGCCTCAGTCCCTAGGAAGTAGACCAAAAAAGGTGGCTTCAAAGCCAGTTGCTGAAAGCAGGACATGACCCCAGATTTTCTCCTTTGGAGGCCCTAAAGAGGTCCAGTCTCCCTAAAATCAGGAAAGCTGTTTTTTTCTCACAGACAGAAAGTCCCTTCCTGAAAGGCACAAAGAAAGGCTTTTCACAGCCCAGGGGCTGCAGGAAGACCCCCTCCTACCCATCCTGTCTGCCTGCCCTGACATTTGCGACATGGCAATAAAATATTCAGATATAAACATGCAAAAGAACCTCATCTCCCCAAGTCCCAGGCATCTTATGTTTGCCTGAGACATCAGAACTTTAAAGAAATTCTTTGATATAAATTACAAACCTGCATTCAAAGCACTTTTCAAAAAGAAAAAGGAAAGGAAGAAAATAAATGGGGAAAAAAAAACCCAACGCAGGCTATCATGTGCATAAGAGACTCTTCATTGGCGTTACAAACTCTGACAAAAATCCCACATTTCATACCCCCATCCCCTCCCACCTCCTTCACCCCCCTGCAGCTCCTCCCCCCACACACTTTCCCTCCACTCCCCCACCTGTGTCCCAGAGAGCTGCATCCCACTTTTCCCTCTCCTGGCCCCCTATCAGTTTATTTATCTGATTTATTAAAAATACATCTAATCCCCACAGGCCTCTGGGCACATGTACCGAAATAAAAAGACAGCAAATTAAATTAAATACCGCCTCGCAAAACTTGAGCTCCCATTAGCAGAGAAAGCGAGGAGATGTTTGCTCTCACCTCCTCCCCACACCTAGGTTCCTCCCACACATGCACCTGTTTTCTGCCTTCCATCTCCAAAATACACACGCACACAGACTCTTTCTTTCCTCGTCCTCTCCCAACTTCTCACTTAATCTCTGGTGCCTTCTATTTTTCCCTCATCCCCATGCCCTCCCCGAGTGGTGCCCTTGGACCCCAGGTGGCCGCCATAGTGTAGGCCAAGGTCCCCATTTCCCACGTGGTTCCACGGACACATCCAACAGCCCCATGAAGCAGATGTCTTATTCTTCTCTTGACAAGTGAGGAAACTGAGGCTCAAAAAACCTCACCAGTTGGTAAATGATGGGATTGGGCTAAGCCTCTGCCCCAAAGGGCCTGCATATGTTCCCATTATACCACACTGGCTCATAGTTCTTGGCGGTGTTGGAGGGAAAGGAGTGGGGTGTGGGCGACTGTCTAGGCTGCTATGCTCTGGAAGAACTGGCATCCTGTGCCCAGTTCATCGGAGAGCCCACTGGGAGGTTGAAGTTAGTAGCACAAAATCTTTTTCCACACCCTCCTTGCAATGGCAGGTTTATTTCAAACGAGATGGGGAACCAATCGACGCAGTACCCCTATCAGAGCCACCAGCTGCGAGCTCCGGCCCCCTCCAGGACAGCAGGCCCTTCCGCAGCCTTCTGCACCGTGACCTGGATGACACCAAGATGCAGAAGTCACTGTCCCTCTTGGACGCCGAGAACCGGGGTGGGCGACCCTACACGGAGCGCCCCTCCCGTGGCCTGACCCCAGATCCCAACATCCTCCTCCAGCCAACCACAGAGAACATACCAGAGACGGTCGTGAGCCGTGAGTTCCCTCGCTGGGTCCACAGCGCCGAGCCCACCTACTTCCTGCGCCACAGCCGCACCCCGAGCAGCGACGGCACTGTGGAAGTACGCGCCCTGCTCACCTGGACCCTCAACCCACAGATTGACAACGAGGCCCTCTTCAGCTGCGAGGTCAAGCACCCAGCACTCTCGATGCCCATGCAGGCAGAGGTCACACTGGGTAAGGCTTGGTGGGGGCTTTTCTGTAGAGCCCTTGCAGACCTGGGTGTGGTGAGAGCCTTGGAATAGGGTTCCCGGGCTGAGAACACCTATGGAGAGGGGGAGGAGATGGAGCAAACTGGAGTCAGGATGAGCGCAAAGGGTAGAGTCAGGGTTCTTAGGGGGATTGCTGAGCTGGATTGGAGAAGATCCTTGGTCATGTGTGGGGAGGTACCCACAGGCCAAAGTAGTTTGCTGGGTTGAGCTAAGAACATGAGAGATCAGAGGAGTTTACTAGACAGGGTCAGGGACACAGGAGATCAGGGGAGGTCAGAGGAATTGCTTCAGAGCCAGTTTAATTTGATATAAATTACAAACCATTTAAAGCACTTTTCAATTAGGATTAGGTCAGGAACATGAGCGGTCTGGGAGGTCTTCTGGAAGAGTCAGAAACAAGAGACTGAGGAGATTTGCTGGGTTGGGTCAGGAACACGAGAAGTTGGGGAAAAGCAAGGGAGTTGCTGGGCTGGGTCAGCAACATAAGAGGTCAGGGAGTTTGCACAGCCCGGATAAAAAAGATGGAAAGTCAGAAAAATTTGCTGGATTGGTGTTAAAAACAGGGGAGGTTTTCTAGGTCAAAAATGGAACCAGGAAGTTTGCTGGGTAAATAAAGAATACACAAGAGTCGGGTTTCTTCAGGAAGGGTTGCTGAGTCAAGTCAGAAGCACAGAAGGTCAGTGTGAAGACCAGGGGAGGCCAAGATTTTTCGAGTCAGCCTCAGGAGCACAAGAGATCAGGGGCCATTTGTCGGGTCAAGGAACCTCGAGGTCATGGCCTGCTCAGGGAAGTTTCCTATATCACAGGTGGGAACAAGGGAGGTGACAGGGAGATTTTCTGGACTGCATATGAGCCCAGTGAGCTCAGAGGACAGTTGCTGCATAAGGGTTGCGAACCTGGGAGGTGGCAGGCTTGCTGGATCAGGTTTTGGAATTTTGAAAATCATGGGAAGCTTTGGCAGGTTGGGGTCAGGAACACACAGGACATGGAAGGTGTCTCTCTGGCTTACACTTTTAAGTACAATGAGAACCCTGCCATCTGTGGGTATGTGGGAGGCAGGCAAAGAGGACACTGGGTGCCCAGAGCCAGCTCAGCCCAAGAGCCCAATCCCTGTCCATGATCTGCTCCTCTCCGCACAGAGCACCAACCCAGGGATCCCCAAAGCACAAAGAACTCACTCCCTTCCCCTTATACTTCTCCTCCGCACTGACTCAGGACAGGGAAGGGGGAGATGTGGAATCTTCACTGCTGGAAATATACAAGACTCCGGTTGTTTGTATGGACTGGGGGGGTGAGGGCATGGGATGGGCAAGATGACCTGTACTTGTCCTTTCACCTATGTCCTTTGAACCTTGATCTGCAGCCCCCAGCAGCTCCTCCCTAAGCCCGAGATGCCTGGGCTTGTACTCCAAAACTCCTGCAGTGTTCAGGGGCTGCCTGGCACAGTCCACAGCCGCTAACCCAGGCCACTCATGACCAAGGGCTGAGAGTGGTGACTGATGAGCATTGGGACTGCAGCTTGTGTCAGGTGTTCTAGAGGGCTTCTGTTTTAGCTGGACCACCAGAAAACCCAACACCTCCTCAGTATCAAATACCAAAGAAAAGGATTTCTTGTACAGACAGTATGTACTATGTGCCAGGAACATCTGCAAGGATTCTCATCCAATCCTCATAAGCACAAGTTGGCCGTGTAGTCCCATTTTGCAGATGAGCAAAACTGAGGCTCAGGTTGGTAGAGTCCCTTGCCAAGTCACTAACTTTGTATGTAGCAGCGTTGAAATTTCAAGTCAGGTGTATTGGTGCCTTCTTCACTCACTACCATGCCAAACACTGAACTCACCAACCCCAGGACTGGGTGTCTTGGCTGGTTATGGGACTGGTTCCCTGAAGACCCATTAGAATGGCCCTTTGATTTTCTCTCTCTCTCTCTTTTATTTTTATTTATTTATTTATTTTTATATTTTTGACAGAGTCTAGCTCTGTAGCACCCATGGGGCATGGGGGACACAGCAGGGCCACCAAGATGAAGGGCCCTAATTGAGTGGGTGAGTAAAGAGACACCTGGACTGACTTCCTAGTCTCCCTCGACTGCTGAGTGAGAACTCAGACTTCTTAACGTCTCTGAGTCTCAGTTTTCTGACCTGATGAAGGGGGAGAATAGTAACTGCACAAATATTTTGAGCACCTGCTAGAGCCAGGCTCTCTGCAAGATGCTTTCCTCACCAGGTCTCCTTGAAACCTGCAGTGAACCTGTGAGGCCGCTGAGAGATGCTATCATATTATTCCCATCTGACAGGTGAGGGACTCAGGCTTAGAGTAACCTTTCTTAGGTCAGCCAGTCAAGGCTGTCTGGCGCCAGAACCCATGTTCTTAACCACTGTGCTCTATAGCCCACCTGTCAAGGTTGTGGTGAGGTGTCACTGAGCCAGGGGGTGTGACCAGTGGAGAGTGCCATGAGCCAAAGGGTCGTGAGTGTATGCACCTTGCACCATCAGGGCACCCTGCACTCTGCGTGAGACAGTGGGATGGATGAGATGACCTCAGAGCACAAAATCCAATCATTCAACAAGGATTTTGAAGATCAGGCCAACAAGTGTGGGGCGTGTCTCCCTGCAATGAACCTTCTTCGCTCTTGCTCTTCCCTCGCAGGGATGCCCTCCCCAGCTCAAATGCCACCCCTCCAGGAAGACTTCTCTGACCCCCCTCCAACCCTTCAAGCTGTTTATGCCTCTTCTGAGTTCTTGTCTCACCAGATTTGTACCTTTCTCGTGATCTAGACCACAGATGCCTAAGCGTCCTGGCACCCATCTTACTAAATGGCAACCATGTTCTTCCCATTGATCAAATCAGAAACCTTGCAGCCACCCACCTTTTCCAGTCTTTCCTCTATCCCACATGCAAACCGTCATTAAGCCCTGGCAGCTCGACTTCAGAATATATCCCAAATCTGCCACTCCTCACAGTGTCCTCTCTGAATACCCAACCCAAGCAGCATCAGTTCAAGCCTGGGTTATTAGAGTAGCCTTCAAACTACAAGTAGTTCTGCTTCTACTTTTGCACTATCCTATTTCCCACCCCGATTGATCTACTTAAAATATAAATCAGAGCATGACACCTGCCCAAAACCTTCCTGTGGTAGACAAATAGTTTGATAAAACAGGATACAGTCCAGAAATAGACCCACATACATACATAGAGTTCATTGATTTTTGCCAAAGACCCCCAAGGCCATTCAATCAGGAAAGAGAAGTTCTCTTAACAAATGACCCTGAAACAAATGAATAGGCATAAGGAAAAATTGAACCTGGACCCCTACCTCGCACACACACAAAAATTAATTTGAAATGAATCATAGATTTAACCGTAAAAGTCAGCATCATGAAGCCTCTAAAACAAAACATAGACTTTGTGATATTGGTGTAGCAAGGATTTCTTAAAGTGGTCACAAAAAAACTAAATAAAAACTAAATGATAAATTGAAATTGGTAAATTAGATTTAATCAAAAATTAAATCTTCTGCTCTTACAAAGACATCCTTGAGAAAAATGAAAGGCAAACTATAGAATAAGAGAAAATACTCTCAATACGTATATCTGACAAAGCATTTGTAACCAGAATATATAAAGAACTATGACAAATCAATAATGTAAGACAACCCAATTTTTTAAAAAAGAAAATATACAAATGGCTAATAAACATGTAAAAATGTACACTACATTATTACTAAAGAAATGAAGTTTCTAACCTCAGTGAGATACCATTTCACATCCATTAGACTGG
Organism: Piliocolobus tephrosceles; assembly: GCF_002776525.5. Lineage (NCBI taxonomy): Eukaryota > Metazoa > Chordata > Mammalia > Primates > Cercopithecidae > Piliocolobus > Piliocolobus tephrosceles. The sequence goes on along the minus strand of NC_045434.1, from coordinate 204,319,987 downwards.
CTAAAATTTAAAAAACTGACAATACCAGATGTTGACAAGAATGCAGAACAATCAGAATTCTCATGCTTTGCTGGTTGGAGTATAAAATGGTACTACTACTTTGAAAACCTGGCAGTTTCTTACAAAGATAAAAATATTTCTGCTCTTATGATCCAACAATTTCACTCCTAGGTATTTACCTGAGAGAAATGAAAACATATGTCCACAGAAGCTTTATTCATGACAACAGCAACAATGACAGAACTGTAAATAATCTAAATGTCCATAATTAGAAAAATGAATACACAAACTTGTAGTATCTTCATATAACAAAATACTTTTTGTAAATACAAATGAATGAATTCATGATACCTGCATTAGCATGGATGGAGCTCAAAAACATGTTGATCAGGCTGGGCACCGTGGCTCACACCTGCAATCTCAGAACTTTGGGAGGCCGAGGCAGGTGGATCACTTCAAGCCAGGAGTTTGAGACCAACCTGGCCAACATGGTGAAACCTTGGCTCTACTGAAAACACAAAAATTAGCTGAGTATGGTAGCTCATGCCTGTAGCCCCAACTACTTGGGGCTAACTACTTGAGGCTAAGGCAGGAGAATCCCTTGAACCTGGGAGACAGAAGTTGCAGTGAGCCAAAATCATGCCACTGCACTCCAGCCTAGGCAACAGAGTGAGACTCTGTCTTAAAAAAAAAAAAAAACCAAAAAAAAAATTATTCATCAGAAAAAGCCAGATGACAGAGTACTCACTGTGTGAGTCCATTTATATGAAATTCTAGGACAAAAAATAAATCTCCATTGATAGAAACGGGAACTGTGTTGACCTACGAAGAATGGAAATTGACTGGAAGGAGGCCTCTGCTCGAGTCCTCTACTCAGAGGGTCCTTCCTCGAACACTCTATCTAAAGCAGCCTCTTACTCCTGGTTCCTTCAACCCCTTCTCTTGCTTTGTTTTCTTACATAACTCATTTCCACCTGCAAGTATATTCTATATTTGCTTATTGTCTGAATCGCCCACAAGCTAGGAATTGAGATTTAGTTTTAGATGTAATGGCAGTCAGGTGAACTGGCTTAAAAAAATCATTCTTCATATATTTTTTAACTGTGATAAAATTTACCTATTGAGAAATGCAGGTCCTTCAGTGCACAATTTGACAAATTTTAATAAATGTGAATGCTGGTGTAACCACCATCCCAGTCAAACTGGGCATTCCCATCACCCACTAGAATTTAAATGGCACATGGGCAGAGTCTTTATCTGCCTAGTTCACAGAGTACAGGGCTCAGAACAACCCCTAACATAGTTCTTAATAAACAACTGTTTGACAATTAATTAATTAATGCTTTTCTAGATTGTTGAGAAGATTAAGTAAGGTAGTGCATACAAAGTGCTTATAGTGACAGGCAGAGCAAATATTCAGGAAATATAAGCTACTGTTATTATTCATCGTGGTGTCCCCAACAGTGACCCTGGATAGTGACCACCACAAATTAGGTGTATGGTAAAGAATTAGATGGATAGAGCAAATGAATAAATGGATGGGTAAGCAAACTGGTGGGTTTATAGGTGGGTATGTGGATGGATTGGTGGATGTTTGAATAGATGAATGAATAAAATGAATGCCTGGATGGATGGAAGGATGGATGGATGGATGGATGGATGGATGGATGGATGGATGGATGGGTGGATGGATGTTTGGATGGATGGATGGATGGATGGATGGATGGATGGATGGATGTTTGATGGGTGGGTGGATGAATGGATGAGTGTTTAGATGGATGAATGTTTGGATGGATGGATGAATGGATGTTTGGATAGATGTTTGGAGGGATGGATGAATAGATGGATGTTTGGATGGATGGATATTTGGATTGATGGATGGATGGATGGATGGATGGATGGATGGATGGATGGATGGATGGATGGATGAGTGGGTGAATGGGTGAGTGATTGTCTTAGAAAACACCCAGAATTCCTGGGGGAAAGCTAGAGGAGCTTTTCCTTGAGATTCCACAATACTATACTTGCATCAGGATGCTCAGGAGAGGTAAGGAAGGCAACTTATATGTCCAGGATCTTTTTCATTCCCTGAGCAGATAGACATCACTTTATATTTCACACTGCAGTCTTATCTCCCTCCTCTATTGTCATTTTCAGAGTGTTTCCTCAAGCAGGGTGGTAGCCTATTCTCCCCATTTGCGGGTTAGAAAACTGAGGCCCAACAAGTTGAAATGACTCATCCAAGTCATGCAGCCAGAAAGTAGAGGGCTAGGCATCAATCCTGGGTCTCTGGACTCCTACTCTTTCTCTATGTCCAGGGGTTGACAGGCAGAAAAGTCCAGAGATTAAGAGCATTCCTTTCGGGCACTCTCAGACATTGTGGTCAGAAGCAGGCAAGTAGGGCCAGGTTTCGACTGTCTGGAGCTACTAATGGGCCAGGCTCTGAGTGTCAGGAGCCTGAGGGTGGAAGGAGTGGGGAGGCTGACAGCAGCTGGCTTGGCTTCCGGCAGCAACATCTTAACGCAGCAGTGAAGGAGGGAGTCAGGGACCATCTGCTGCAAAGGCTCTTGTCTGGTGGCAGCTGCCAGGATAGAGCTTGAAAGCAGCGAGGGAGGACCAGATCCCTCCACTGCCTACCCTCTGTGGCCCTCAGGATCAGATGCACACAGGAGCCCAGGAGCCGGGTTGCCCTGGGTGGAAGAAGGCACCCATCTCTGCCTCACCTCTGCCCCGGGCTCTGAGCCTCCCTCTGAAGCCCTATGTGCCATCACGCCTTGTAACTGATACTTCCTATAGTGTGACCTTGGATAAGTCACTGCCCCTCAGAGGGTCGGTTCTATGACCTGCACAATGGGTTTTGTGGTAATTTGCCTCATAAGTACCAGAATGGTGTGACCGTCCTAAAATGGAGTCTAGCACATGCTTGACACCTGAGAAAGGTTGGTTCCCTCTTCCCTTAGAACCAGCAGGCCCAGGCCCAGGCCTGAAGGAGTAAGGCAGGCCCTTTAGAAAGCAGGGCAGTGAGGAATCTAACCTAGAAGGGAAAGGTGTCTGCCGGGTCCTCCACGGCTCCAGCCTTCTCCAGGACCGAGATGCCCTTCCGCGCCCTCTCCTGGCTGCAGCCAACAATGCCACCCCAGCAGCACTTAGAGCCGCCAAGATTACCCAGGGTCAGACTGCCCTAGACCTGGTTTCCCATCTGCAAATCGACGTCTACAGCACTTGAGAGTTCATTTTAAAACCCAGAAACTTACTTGGGCTCCCTGAGCCTTCATTTCCTTATGGCGACAATCTCAAAGGCTGGAAGGCTAAATGAGATTATGCATATGGCACTTCATAGGTCCTGGCTCTTAGGACACGCTAAACAAATGTTAGCCATCAAACCTGCCACCGCCTGATGTTCCTAACGGCCCCCTGTGTTAGGCAAAGGGTATCATTGTTCCCATGGTGCACTTGGGAAAGGGAGGGGGAGCCACTCATCCAAGGGCACACAGAACGATTAGAACTCAGCTCGCAGGTCTCCCAGGCCAGTGGCCCTTTCACCTGACTGACTGGCAGATGCAGCTGCAGAACCAGCTCTTCCCTTCCCAGCGATTCCCCCACCCCTTGGTGCAAGCCATGCTCTTCCCACGGATGCTTTCCTAGACCCATGTGGCATTTCAGATGTCTTGCTCATGGTTTAATTAATAGTCCTTTGATTTCATTCTCAGAGAATGAAGTTGGCAGTGCCTGGGAGACCACCCACATCTGCCAACTGCTCTGATTTCTGTTCTGAGAGCTTTGAGTCAGAAAGAGAGGTCTGGGGACCAGCAAGGAAAGGTGGGGGTGATCCCAGGGCAGCCCCAGGGCCTCAGGACAAACCTTTTCCACCTTTAGAAGATGTTTACACAGAGTAGCACAAAGCATAGAGTACCAAACAAAACCCTCACCCCTTCCTCCGGCCCTGGAAGCTCTATGAGATCTGTCTCCCAACCCCCTTCCCTCCCTGACCTGCCTCTGTCCCATGCCCTGGCTGTTCCCCGTGCCTGGAATATGCCTCACGGGCTTCACAGCTCAGCTTAAATGTCACCTCCTTGGAAGAGGCACCCTGACCACTCTCTGAGGATGTCACCCACCAACTCTGAGCCCCCTCCCCTGGGTCTAGTGATCTGCATGGAGCACGGTCACTCTCATCCTGTTTTGCATATGTGCTTGTTTGCTTACGAACTCCCACCCCTACTGAAGTGGTAGCTCCATGTCAGCAGGCACTGGGTCTTGTTCACCATATCCTCTGCTCTGCTCCAAATGGCTGGCTCCCTAATTATTGTTGAGTGAGTGAGTGAATGAATGAATCTGGGGAAAAGAGTGCTAGCGAGAAGGTCAGGAAACATGGGTAACTGGTTCTGTGAGTGACCTTGGATAAGCCTCTACATTATCCACGGAGCTCTGTTTCTCAGCTGAAATGAAGGGAATAGACCCAATGATCCCGAGTGGCTCCTCCATCCCTGATATTCTCAGGCGTTGTTCAGAGGATAGCCATGCCCTTGGGCATCTTGGCTTTCAAGTTCAGAGATATAAAGGGACTGAATAAGAGGTGATACAAAGAAGCGAGGAAGAGAGGCAGGGAGGCTGGGCACAAGGAAGGAGGTGGTCTTCCCACACCATGTCCATCCCTACCCAGAGGTTCTAGAAAAATCCCACTGGGAAGATTAATCTGTTAGAAACAGCACTGAATCAGGAGGAGGAGACCCGCACCTTGATCTTGGCTCTCCTCAAGGTGTGACCTTTTTCAAATCGCTTCATGACTCTCTGAGGCCCAGTTAACTCAGCTGGACAAAGGGACTGATGACATCAGAAATGCACCTCCCAAGGGGGTAGCGTGGGTGGGAGTTGGGGGTACCTCAAGTCTGGCTGCTGGCACAGGCTGCTCCCCATCAGCAGCCTAGTAGCACCTGCCCCAGGTAAGTTTCCCTCCCTGACCCCACCGTCCACTGGGCCTCTCTGATCTTGTCCCTCATAGTACTGGCTTGTACTTCTCCCCTACTGATGTGTGAACCACCCAAGGGCAGGAATTGTGTCCTATACAGACCATTGACTTTCCAGGTCCTAGAGAGCATCTGATTCATTGCATGGGCTTAGGGAATATGTCTGAATGAATGCAGGTGCAAATGAATGAATGAATGAGCACACTGAGCTTCTAACAGAAGCAGCTGATCCCAAGGATGTTGATCGCTAGACTAGAACTTTCTCTTCTGTGTACGCTGTCCCTCCTTTCCTTACTCTCTCTGACCCGGCCTTTCTCTCCCTACAGTTGCCCCGAAAGGACCCAAAATTGTGATGACGCCCAGCAGAGCCCGGGTCGGGGACACAGTGAGGATTCTGGTCCATGGGTTTCAGGTCAGCCTCTCTCTGAGCATCTGGGAGGGTGATGGGGGGTGGTAGAGGCATCGATCCAGCACCAGCATTCCTGGCGGTCCTCTCCAACACCCTTCCCTGGATCCCCAGCCACATCCAGTGGGTTTCAGTTTCCCAATGTGTAATTGAGAGAATTGGTTCCCATGGGGAATGGCAAAGAGGTACATGCATGTTTCACTCCTCCATCTAGAACTCAGAGTAAACCTAGCTCTTCAACGTGACATTCTCTTCAGTCCCAGACTCCCTCTCCTCCTGGAGTTCAGAGCAGCCATTCGCAACCCATCAGATGAGAATGCTGTGCCAGCCCTGGCCAGGCATGCCCATGACCCCTTGCTGCTCTGACAGAATGGGCCCTCCTGTGACCCAACTCTCCCCTGCTCTGGCCAACAGAACGAAGTCTTCCCGGAGCCCATGTTCACCTGGACGCGGGTTGGGAGCCGCCTCCTGGACGGCAGCGCTGAGTTCGACGGGAAGGAGCTGGTGCTGGAGCGGGTTCCTGCTGAGCTCAATGGATCTATGTACCGCTGCACTGCCCAGAACCCACTGGGCTCCACCGACACGCACACCCGGCTCATCGTGTTTGGTATGGCATGCTCAGCTGGGGACTGGGAGAACAACCACAGGGACAAGTCCTGGCTGGGAAGTATCCCCAGGAGGAGGAAGCAACAGGGGCCCAAATCCCCTAAATTTGCCCTGGGAGGGGGCCCCACTGGGAGGCAGGGTCGTTCGGTGGTTACAACTATAAATAAGCTTCGGACTCAGAAAGAACATTAGGCAAACTGCTTAACCTCTCTCACTTCCTCCATCTGCAAAAGGGGGCTGATACTATCCAGCTCCCCTGGAGGTTGTGTGGCTGCACTGAGACACTGCATGTGATACCTCACAGCAGGGGCTGGGTAAAGGGCCACTCCTTCCCTGAGCTCTGAATGCCATCCACTCTTTGGTTCTCTTTCTGTTTCTTTCCAACAGAAAACCCAAATATCCCAAGAGGAACAGAGGACTCCAATGGTAAGTCTTCACCCTCAGGATTTTTTGCTTGAAAGAGAGTGGCTTTTGAGGCACCAGAAAGCTCTGGTCCCCCACACCTCCCATGTGCATACCCTTGTCACTCCCCGACCCCTCAGGCAGATCATTGCCCTCTAGTAGGGCAGAGTCAGATTCCAAAGTGGGCAGAGGTAGGGACTGAGGCAATAAAGGGGGACTCAGCCTGCCAAAGCAGCCAGCTGAGATTTCCGGGGCCAACTGTGCCCCATCTCACTGTCCATGGCATCTCTGGCCCTCTTAGCTCAGAGCTCGGTCTCACTGTCCATGGCATCTCTAGCTCTCTTAGCTCAGAGCCCGGCTGCTCTGACCTCAGAAGGGTATGTCCAGCCTCGACCGTGGGGCTGCGTTCTGAGGCTCTGAACCACACCATGGGGAGGTTGGGAGCATCGACGGATGTCTCAGTGCAGGCCCTTTATATTGTCCTCCCTGGGCTGCCCTCATCCCCCAACCTGCTCTAGCCTGAGCAACACCCCAAGGGGCCCAGACACTGCTCCCAGGCCTGCTGCACCCCCGCCCTCCATGGAGCCAATCTCACAGTTCACAATGGAGGCTCCCACTCTTGGTCCTCACTGCACCATCTTCGTGGCTTCTAGGAAGTCTGACCACAGCCCAGCAAGCCTAGGGGTAGGGGAGGGGATCATGGACAGTTAGGTGGCCAGGTGGCAGAGCTGGTCTTCAAACCCAGTTTTTCCTGATGCTGAAATCCAGCATCTTTGCTGGGGACCTGGAGGCTCTGCTGTTCTGGAACAGGGTTGTGTCTGCAGGCTCTGACCCTTTTCCTGCCTCCTGGCACAGGTTCCATTGGCCCCACTGGTGCCCGGCTCACCTTGGTGCTCGCCCTGACAGTGATTCTGGAGCTGACGTGAAGGCACCCACCCTGGCCACTCCATCAGGCACTGACATCTCCACGACCAGTTTTCATTTCTTTTCTAAACTATTTCCAGTCTTGTTCTTAGTCACTCTTTCCGTCTGTGTCTTGGCTTCTTCAGTCGGTTTAATTAAAACAAACAGAACAATTTTCCCCACCTCAGTTTGTGGCTCTGCATTCTTTATCTACTCAGTAACAGCAACCGGGCCCCTCCTCCTGGCATTCAGTACTGGGACAGGCACTGAGAGGGGAATAGCAAGGGGGATGGAAGGCATGCTCTTCCCAGATGAACAGTGGACATGGGGCTCACTATCTCACTCAAGTCCTAGCATCCAGGTGTGGAATGTGGCCAGAGACTTGAGAAATCCAAATTTCTCCGGGCTAAGTGTAATAGTCAGCTGTTGCCACAATAATGCTGTGTAACAAACCAGCCCAAACCTCAATGGCATGCAACAACAAGCATTTGTAATTATGTTCATGTTCAGGTTAAAGTGGTTCAGCTGATCTAATCTGGGCTCAGCTAGGCAGTTCTGCTTCAGGCAGCAGGTCAACTGGGCTGGACTCCAAGCTGTGGGTTGGGTTCAGGCCTCCTCCGATGGGTTGGTTGGTGTCATGGGTGTTTGTCTGGGGCCCACACTAAAGGGGAAGTGACTACCTGACATTTGATCCTCTTATGGTACATCACCAAAGCTCAAGAAGAAACTCAAACCATTCAAGCACGTTTAAGACCTCTGCCTGTGTCATGCCCATGAACACTCCTTTAGCCAAAGCAAGTCACATGGCCAAGGCTGACATCAGTCAAGGTCACATGTATGTCAGTGGTAGAGGTTTCTCAGAACTTTCTACTCAACCACTACAAACTAGTCAGGACATTCAGCTATTAACTCAGAGAGAAGGGCCAAGAGTCTTTGGAGAGGGGTGGGGCTGGCCCCTCTGAGCCATGGTCAAGACTTGCCATTCACCAAGAAGAGCCCATGGAAGATTGTAAGCAGTCTGGATAGGATAGGCCCTGCTGCAGTAACATATTGAGCCCAGAGTCTTACTGCCTTAACACAATTGATGTGGTTTGGACCTGTGTCCCCATCAAATCTCATGGTGAAATGTAATCCCCAATGTTGGAAGTGTGGTCTGGTGGGCGGTGTTAGGATCATGTGGGCAGATCCCTCATGAATGGCTTAGTGCCATCCCCTTAGTGATGAGTGAGTGAGTTCTCGTGAGATCCGGTTGTTTAAAAGTGTGTAGCACCTCCCCACTCCCAACTGACTCTCTCTCTTGCTCCTGCTTTTGTCATGTGACGTGACTGCTCCTGTTTTCCTTCTTGCCACAAGCAAAACCTCCATGAGGCCTCCCCAGAAGCCGAGCAGATGCTGGCACCATGCTTCCTATACAGACTGCAGAACCATGAGACAATTAAGCCTCTTTTCTTTATAAATTACCCAGTCTCAGGAATTTCTTTCTAGCAATGCAAGAACAGCCTTACACAATAATAAAGATTTATTTCGGGCTCATGAGAAGCCCAAGCAGGTTAAGCAGCCCTGTTGCATCTTGTAGCTACATCACCTGGAACATACAGCCTCCAAAATCCCCAGGGGAGGATAAGAGAAGGCTGGAGTGTCACTGTGGTAGGCAGAATAATGCCCTCTCACCAAAGATGTCCATATCCTAATCCCTAGAACCTGTGAATATGTTACCTTCCATGGCAAAAGGGATTTTGCCGATGTGATCAAGTTAAGCATCTTGAGATGCGAATATCAGCCTGGATTATCCACGTGGGCTCAATGTAATCACAACGTCCTTAGAAGAGGGAAGCAAGAAGGTAAAAGGCAGTAGAAGGAGATGTGATGGCAGAAGCAAGATGTAAGAGTCACGCAAGGAAGAGGCCACAAGCCAAGGAATTCAGGCAGGCTCTAGAAGCCAAACGGGGCAAGCAAACAGATTATCCCCCTTGAGTTTCCAGAATGAATTGGCCCTGCCAACGCATTTAACCCCATGAGATTCATTTTAGACTTCTGACTCCAAAACTGTAAGAGAATAAATTTGCCATATTCTTTTAAACTTAGGTTTGTGGCAATTTGTTACAGCAGGAGTTGGGCAACTAATATGATCACACAGGATGTGATTAAGGCCCAGGCCTAATAGAACATAAATCACCCCTGTCCATACTCCATTGGCCAGGAGTAGTCACATGGCCCAATCTGATTGCAAAGGAAGCTGGGAAATGCAGTTTTCCTGTGTACCCTGGAGAAGGAAGTAGAATGGTGATCCCAGAGCATTGCATCTGCCACAGAGCAGCTGGGACCCATTTAATGATTCATTTCCATGAAATGAAATGAATGGAAATTATTCATCATTTATTTCATCCCATGGAAATGAATGAATTCTGCCTAGGGCAGAGTGGCCAGAGGAAGGAGGACTGGGAGGAGGCTCCATCACCAGGAATAGCTCTCATCACTTCTGCCGCATGAAGCACAAGAGAAGCCCTGTGCTTCTCCTCCCTTTCCAACCAGCAGAGACATCACTGAGTCATCTGTGCCTCTCTCAGACAGTGCAGATGTCATAAGGAATCAGGGCCATCCCTACAAAAAGTCCAGGTGACAGACACACCAAGCTGAGAATTAAACATTGGCTCTATCTCCCTGTGGTCTTCACAGCCCATTTGGCCCTGGTCAAGTCAGGTCCTGGATGACCATTTCAATCAGTTTCCACATTGGCTTTCAAATTTCTGACTCCCTAACTTTTCCTAGGAATTCCAGACTCAGATGTCCAACTTCATAATGTGGTTCCCCTACCTCACTGGATATTAAATATGCATTTCCAACTTCATGTGGCCAAAATCCAATTTTTGCTTTTCCCTCCCAAAACATGCTCCTTCCCTAGCATTCCCCTTCTCTAGAAATAGTACCGTCAACCCGGTTGCTTGGGTCAAACGTTTCACTGTTATCTTTCATTCATCTCTTTCTCTCATTCTTCCACATCCAACCCAAAAGATTGTTGGCTTTCCTCTCAAAACTCATCCGGAATTTACCCCCTTTTCTCTTTCCCCACTGACAACCTAGACAAAGCTTCCTCTTGTCTGGAAAACTGCCTCAGCCTCCAATTTGGTCTTCAGATTTCCTCCCCCACCCCCAGTCCAGTTCCCCCGATAGCAGCCAGCGGAATCCTTTTAAATCTGTCATGCCACAGCGCCCTCCTTCTCAGAACCCTGGCTTCCCATCACACAGAAAACAAACCCAAGCCCTTTACAGGTTGACCAGGATGTGCTCTGCTCTGCCTGACCCTCTAACATGTCTCATCCCCACTCCCTTTCTCCTGTTGCTTCATTCACATTCATCTTTCCATTCATTGAATTCTTCAAGTCCACTCCTGCTTGAGGACCTTTCCTCTACTTGTTCCTTCCACCTGGAATTATCTTTTCCTTTGCAGGGCTGGCTCCTCGATGCCATTTGGATGGCAGCTTAACTCCCACCGCCTCAGAGAGACCTACCTGACCACCACACCCCTCTCCATGGTGCCACCCTCGATTTAATTCTCTGCAAGGCATGCATATTACTCTACACTTTTTCTACTTACTTATTTATTTATTGGCAGTCTTCCCCTACCTTGAGCCAGAGCGTCAGTCCCATGAGCACAGGGACCATGTCTGTATTGTGCACTCCTGTATCCTCACACTTAGACCAGAACCTGGCACATGGCTCAATAAGTAATTATTGAGTGAGTGAATGAATGATGAATGAAGGAATCAGTACCTCCCAAGGACCTACTATGAGCCAAGAACTGTGCTAGATGCAAGGAAGGAGCTCACAGTCCTGGAATGGGAAAGCATTTACCCAGCTAAACAATGGAAGTCAAACTGTGACGTGCACTTGGCACCAGGATCTTCCCAGGACGCTGAAGCATCAATGTGAGAGGGATGAGTCAGAGGAGGCCAGAGAGAACAGAACTTTGAAGGAAACATAGAAATTCGCCAGGCAGAAAACAGAGGAGAATATTCTAGACAGGAGAACAGCATGAGCAAAGGCTTAGCATTAGGATGATTTAGTGTACATTTTGGGAAAAGATAAGTAGTTAGGTCAGTGATTCCAAAAGCACATTAATTCACTCAACATATATTTACTCATCACCGGGAGTTAAGTAGTATGATGAAAGCTGCAGATGAAATAGGAACACTGTCTTATGACTCTTGGGTCAGTTATCTACTGCTACAATAATGCTGTGTAACAAACATCCCCAACATGTAGTGGCTTAAAATAACAGCTATTTATTACGTCTCTTTAGGTGATGGCTGGTGCTGTGGGCCAGGTTTGGCTGATCCAGGCTAGGCTTATTCTTGCATCCTCAGTCAGCTAGAGGTCAGCTGGTGGCCAGCTGGCCTAGGGTGGCCTTGGCTGGGACAACTCAGTTTTGCTCCATGGAGTCTCTCATCCCCCAGCAAGATAACCCAGTGAAGCAGAGGAGCAAGAGAGAGAGAGAGAGAGCCAAAGCACACAGGCCTCTGGTGGTCTAAGGGAACCTGCACACTGGCACTTCTGCTATATTTTTGTTGGTTTACGCAATCATAAAGCAGGCTTAGATTCCACGGGTGGAGAAATAGATTCCACATTTTAATGGGAGGAGCTGAAAAGTTCATACATTCGTAGTGTGCAAATACAAGAAAGGAGGCAGAATTAGAGCCATTTTTTTGCAATCTGCAATGACCCTATATTCTAAAATAGATGTTCAGGAATCTTGGTTCCCCATGCACCATATTGCATACTCATATTTAAGCTAGGAAGCCCAAGTGCCTCCTAGCAGCAATTTCTCTTTTAAAAATAACATGACTGGGCACGGTGGGTCATGCTTGTAATCCTAGCACTTTGGGAGGCCAAGGTAGGCAGATTGCTTGAGCTCAGGATTTCAAGACCAGCCTGGGCAACATGGTAGGACCCTGTTTCTACAAAAAGAATACAAAAATTAGCCAGGCATGGCGGCATGTGCTTGTAGTCCCACCTACTCGGAAGACTGAGGTAGGAGGATTGCTTGAGCCCAGGAAGTTGAGGCTACAGTGAATCATGATCACACTACTACACTCCAGCCTCGACAAAAGAGTGAGACCCTGCCTCAAAAAAAAAAAAAAAAAAAAAAAGAAAAAAATACACACACACACATATACCCACATATATATAAACACATTATAACAAAAATATAACAAATGATTTTATTCAATACATATTTGTATGCCTACATTTTGCAAGCTGATAGCAAGACAGAAGTAGATGATTTCAGTTGCTGAAAGCTCTCAGATAATCATCAGTGTATAAACACCCAGGCCTGATCAGCAGGCAACAACCACAGAGTACCCCCCTGCCTCCTCCTTCTACTTCCTTCTTCCCTAAAGCCCTGCTTTGTCTCATGGAAACCACCTTCCCCCTTACTGCCTGCTGGCAATTCTACATAAGCCTCTGCTGCACAATACCTTTGCCTGTTTTCTGGAGGAAATTTAAAAAAAAAGAAAGATGTGTTCCTGCTCTTTGTCTTAACAGAGGGAAGCCCATGTAAGCATGAAATTGGAATTGCCTTGCTCCATTCACAGCATGGACGTTGGGCTCCACTGACCCCTGAGGTGCAGTAATATCTCAGCAGCAAGTGGATGAACCTCGCAAAGTGGCAGGGGACACGCCCGAAGAGAGCCAGCTGGGAGACCTAGGGCTACAGGGGTAGGGCGGCTGCCTGCTTTGGGCTTTGAATTTGAGGACTTTGAGCCATGAGCAGGCTGAGATGGTGGCTTATTCAACCTGAAATTGAGAAGTAGGGGGAGGGTGATGGGCAAAACCGAGCCCAGCCCGAACGGGGAGATGGATGCTCATTTATTCATCCACATGCTCATTCACTCATTGGACAAACCCTTAGCATCACCCGAGCTAGGCTCTATGCCAGGCAGGAGAACCACAAAGACAAGCAGGCCAGGCCTTGCCCTTAAAGAGCTCCCATCCATCAGGAATGATAGACCTGGGGGAGAACGCACTGCAATTCCATGTGATAAATATCAGAATAAAAGTATGAAGAGGATGCAATATGGGCACAGAAAGGGTGAAAGACTGTTCTGCCCGAGGATATCAGGGGAGGCTTCCAGAAGTGCTGACATTGCAGCTAGGCCTTGAAGGACAAGAAGGAGCATCAAAGTCAACTCTGCCACCAACAGAGTAGGGCCCCAAGTTCTGGTTAGGTTTGCATTGTCACCTGAGTAGACCTCATCTTTAAAAAGGTAGACTGGCCAAACACATGGTTGCTGGGCCTGGCCAGAGCACCAAGTTCCCGATCCCTTGGAAACTCCACCTCAGCCCATGGCTCTTCCAAATCATGAGTCCTCGTCACCGCCCACCATCTGCAGATTCCCCCAGGGATACTCTGACTGTGCAGAGGCCCCCCAGGCTGGTCAGCTGCCCCTTGGGATGGCCCATGGTGCCCACTGATCCCTGCTGGCTGCACGTGTGCCCAGATGCCAGGTAGATGCAGAGACACCTGCTGGGTCTCAAGGGGGCCACTGTCACCAACACCTACCACACAAGCCCAGGAATCAGCCCCAGCCTCCTGGGCAATCAGCCCTCAGAGTTGGGCTCATCAACAAGAAGTGCCCACAGCTGCTACTTAGCATTCTTGTGTGTGGTGGTTCTAAGACAGGCCTATCCTTTCTCTGGCCTGGGCTCTTCAAATGTGAACATCTGGGGTCCTCCCCATCACTCTGGACACAGGAAGGCGGGGAAGCCATGCCCCTCATCCTATTGCTGCCCCTTCCAGGAGACAAGTTGCCCCTTCCAGGGAGGAGGGCTGGCGCTGACTCCATGGTGGTCCATTTGGCCAGGAGCCTGTGAGAGAACCAGAGTCTGAGGTTGCCATCTTCTCCATAGCACTAGGGAACTGTGCCTCTGGGGCCCAACAGCCCCCACCCCAAGGGAAGTCACATGCTCCACTGGCCTTGTCACCTCCGCAGACTGGAGACCTTTATCCCTCTTGCTTATACCATGGCCAGGGCTCTTGGCCAAGCAGAAGAGGATCCGGAGGCCCCGTTCCTGACAGGTGACTATGACCCAACAGCCAGCTTCATCTTGGGCCATGGTTACCTTGTCTGCAGGGAGACGCAGGGCAGTGTACTGTGGCTCCCATCCAAGAGGCACTGGCTGCCCTCACAAGACAGTGACGCAGAGTTTTTAGATTTACTGTCCTGACCTCAGAAAAGCTGTAGGTTTTATTAAATGCACAAGTGTACATAGAGCTGAGAAAACAAAAACAAGGCCCCCTGGGCTCTACTCCTGCCGACGGGAGCCAGTAGCCCCAGAAAGACCCCTAAACGTGGACTTGCACATTTCTGGGGCAGAGGCAGGGCTGAGGGTGGGCCAGGGTCAGGGGCTGACTCCCCCCAGAAGCACTGCAGTGCCTGTGAAAATGAAAGCAAGAGGCAGGGAGAAGGAAAATCAGAGGGAGAGGAGGGGAAGGAGGAGCCTGGAAAGAGAGGGAAAGGGAGTGGGAGGGGAGCTGAAAAAGGGGAGGCGGGAGGAGGCCAGGGAGCAGAGGGAGAGAGGAGAAGAGTGGGCAGCCAGCAGCGGGAGGCTCAGAGATCCACAGAGACGGGAGGCTCCTCCAGGGATGTGGAGACTGGATGGAAGGGACAGAGAAGGGGAGTCACTTGGGGGAGGGGTTTTGAAAGAGAGTAGAAAGAGGCAAAGATCAGCAATGAATGAGGCAAAGAGAAAATTGGAGAAGTAGAAAGTGAACAGAAATGAGGCAGAGATAGAGAGACAGAGACAGAGGGGGACAGAGGACAGAGGATGTAAAGAGAGAGGGACAGAGACAGAGACACACACACAGAGAGACACAGAGACAAACAGGGACAGACAGAGACACAGAGACAGAGACACAAAGAGACAGAGGGGGACAGAGTACAGAGGACATAAAGAGAGAGGCACACAGAGACAGGCACCTAGAGACAGAGTGACAGAGAGAGACAGAGGACATACAGAAGCAGAGAGAGACAGAGTACAGAGACACCGAGACAGAGGGGGACAGCGTACAGAGGACATACAGAGAGAGAGGGACGGAGAAAGAGAAACACACAGAGAGAGACGCACAGAGACAGGCAGAGAAAGACAGAGTGCAGAGAGAAACAGAAGAGGGGAGGAAAGGACAGAGACAGAGAGGATTGGGAGAGCAAGCCTGGAAGCTGAGACACAGAGAGACAGTAAAGAAAAAGAGACTGGCCCTGGAGCCCAGCCGGGGAGGTGGAGCTGCAGACCAGGCCAGAGCGGGCAAGTTTTCCAAAAAGCATTTAAGCTGTTGCGTCAGTGATTACGCCCTTGGCCTCCTCCAGGGAATGACAGTCCTAAGTGATGGGTGGAAGGAAATAGATGTGCAAAACGCATGCATTTTTTCAAATGGGGCGGCAGGCCTAAATGTCAGCAGGCACAGTAGAACCCTAGCCGCCAGCCGCACCTGACCTTGGGGCCGAGCTTCCATAGCCGCTTCCCCTGTGTCGCCCCTGCTAGTCCCCCTCTTCCCTCCCATCCTATCCCAGCAGCTGCCAGCTCATGAGGGGCCCTTGTAGTCCCCGACCCAGGCCCCCATGCCCTCCTGCCTCTTACTCCATTAGGCCTGGAGTTCCCAGAGCCACAGACAAAAGGTCCTCGGAGGAATCTTTCTCTAAACTGCTTCTCCCCTCCAACTTCCCAAATTTGACCTCCTCCAGGGACCATCCTTTCCTAACCACAGGAAAAGTCCTTCCTTAAATCCTTTAAAGCCTAGGCTTAGGGGACTGGGCTTCTGTTTTAAGAGGCACATGGCAGAGCCATCAAGCATGGGGACCCAGCCTGTGTCTGAAATCACTGTCAGCTCTGTCACTCACTATTTCCATGGCTTCGGCACTTTACTAACTACCTCTCCTTCCTCTTCTGTAAAATGGGGACGCTGAGGTCCATGGCATTCACTTCGGAGAATTAAATACATGAAGATGTGGAACATCCTTAGAACAGTGCCTGGCACATGGTAAGTGTTCAGTAGGTGTCAGCTATTGTCATCGATATCATGCAATAGGCAGCAGTGGGTGAAAGCCTCAGAGTCACAGAAGATGCTTGGAAGCAAAGTGGAACAAGAGAGTTCCAGATCCTCCCTATTCAGTGCACAGTCCCAGGACCAGCAGCGGCCGCATCCCCTGGGAGCCTGGTAGAAATGCAGAATCTTAGGCCCCACCCTGGACCTGCTGAAACATAATCTGCTTTTTCAAAAGGGCCCAGGCCACCTGTGTGCCCAGTCAAGTTGGAGAAGTCTGCTCCTGGCCTAGGGAGCCCAGTTAGAAGCTTACTTAGGTAGTTAGGGTGAGAGACGCTATCAAGGTCAGTCATGGCTGGACAGGGAGGGCCCTAGGGTGCACCTGCCCTGACCTGTCTGCCACATGCTATGCTGGGTGCTTTATCCTGCAGAACGACCCTGCTCCCCACTCTTCAAATGAGGGGGTAAAGCTCAGAGGGGTTAAGTGACTCTCCCAGGCACGGATGCCCCATGTGTGTCAGGACTGATTCCAGAAAGCAGGGCTGCCAAATAACGGGGCTGGAGGAAGGCAGCTTCAGAGGGAAGCTCCCAGCCCTCTGCGAATGGAAGTTGTGTGGTAGTGGGGGTGATAAGAAGCCTGAGGCCCTGGGCCTGCATAGAGTGATGGGATAAAGAACCAGGAACGAAACCAGGCCAGTGGCCCACGCCTGTAATCCCAACACTTTGGGAGGCCAAGGTGGGTGGCTCACTTGAGGTCAGGATTTCAAGACCAGCCTGGCCAACACGGAAAAACCCTGTCTCTACTAAAAATATAAAAATTAGCAGGCATGCAGGCATGGTGGTGGGCTCCTATAGTCCCATCTACTCAGGAGGCTGAGACAGGAGAATCGCTTGAACCAGAGAGGCAGAGGTTGCAGTGAGCCGAGATCGTGCCACTGCACTCCAGCCTGGGTGACAGAGCCAGACTCTGTCTCAAAAAAAAAAAAAAAAAAAAGAACCAGGAACGAGAACACAGGGGATGGTGGTGATTAGTTGGATTGTGGACAAACCAAGCTCGAGGGAAAGAAGGTACATTCTATGCCACTGTCCAGCAGGCCAGGAGCTCAAGAGGTATAACAATTTAGGATCATCTGCCTTGAGAACAAACAAGAATTCATATTCATTAAGGACCAACCATTGGCCAGGCACTTCGCCTAACTGCCTATAAGAACAGATGCTCCCTATCCTATAGGTGAGCAAGTGAGGGCTCCCAGAGGGGAGTCATTTGCTTAAGACCACACAGCTTACAGGCACAGTGCTGCGATCAGAGCCTCCCATCTACCTGGACAAAGAACTCACACTCTTTTCCGCCACACCAAACACACATGACCTGGTGCTTGAAGTGGCCGAGGTCTTAATTAGGGTTCCTCCTAAGGTAGACCCTGAGATAGGGACTTGAGTGCAAATAGTTCATTTGGGAGGGGATCCAGGAAGCACAGTGACACAGGCAAATGGGGAAAGGAAAGGAAGGAAGCTCATACAGGGTGTGCCTGACCTGGGCAATTGGGGCTTTATCCCAAGGGACCCTGAGATTCTGCATTGTATGCATCTCAGATTGGCCCCACTAAGGAGCAAGGAAGCTGGAATCACTGTCACCAATTGCTGGAGCATTAAATCCACTACCTGCAACCAAACAACCAGAGAAAGTCCCTAGTAGAAAGTCATAGCATGGTAAATTGCAGGAGACCCTTAGTGGGCTTTGAAGATGGAGGTGGGGCAGGGATAGAATCTGCTAGACTGAGCCTTTTAGTCTTCCAGGGCACCCATTGCCCCCTTTGAAATCCCGAGGTAAGACAGAGAAAGATCTGGGGGTAGAGGGATGCGGCTGACACTGCCCAAAGACTGGCACTATGGTCTGAAATTCCTGTTGAAATTCTAATCCTTGAGGTGATGGGATTAGGAGGTGGGACCCTTGGGAGATGGTTAGATCATGGAGGCAGAGCTATCACGAATGGGATTAGTGCTCTTATGAAAGAGGTCCCAGAGAGGTTCTTTGCCCCTTCTACCATGTGAGCTTACATTGAAAAGACATGTAGGAAGTGGACCCTCACCAGACACTCAATCTGCCATTGCCTTGACTTTGGACTTTCCAGCCTCTGAAACCGTGAGAAATAGATTTCTGCTGCCATTCAGTTTATGGTATTTTGTTACAGCAGCCTGAACAGAACTGCTGTGCAGGAAGAGAAGTGAAGACAGAGACCATCCAGCAAGCCCAGCGCTCAAAGGCCCAACAGATCCACTCCTGACCCTGGAGGTGACCCAAGCCAAGCCCTGGGGATGCTCTTAGAGCTTCCCCTCCCAGCGCAGGCAGCTGACTTCACCCATCTGGGAATGGTCTTCATTTAATGAAAAGGCAGTCAGGACTGAAAGGTGGTGGGCGGGCAGGAGGCGTCTGCTGCAGCTCCGTGGCAGTGCAGCTGCAGAGCCGCAGAGGACAGCTCTCAAATCTACCCAGAAACAGTGAGACCCAGGACTTTGAAAGACTTTGGGGGTCAAACTGCAACTTTGCCACATTCCCATTGTGGGATCTTGGGCATGTTGCTTAACCTTTTGGAACTCAGTTTTCCCACTACGAAATGGGGATATTTACACACATGTAAGAATTTACATAAGTAACAATGTTTATAAATTTAGGAATTCATCATTTACCAGATATTCTTTATGTGTCAGGCACTGTGCTAAGCACTTTGCATGAATCATCTTGTTTGATGTTTATAATAACCTTTCAGTAGAGGAAGCATTATCTCTACTTTACAAATAAAGAAACAGAGGCTCAGAAAGGTTTTGTAACTTGCCCCTGATCACACAGCAAGTAAGTCCTGGAGCTGGGATCTGCACCTAGGCTTAATGCACCAGGTAATTTTGCCTCCAGAGGTGAGAAGCCCGGCACAGGGTCAGGTGTAGGCCAGGGACTCAGTAAATGTTGGTTCCCTTTCCTCTTTTCTCCCTGGAAACTCCCCGAAGGCAGATGGTTCTTCTAAATATTCTAATGATCTTGAGCTGGTCAATTCAAGAGGCAGCACCATGCAGTGTTCAAAGAGCTGAACTCTAGAGCCAAACCCCCCTGGGTTCAAATCCTTGGTTAGCAGTCGACTGGCTGTGTGACTTCAGGCCACTTACATAACCTCTCTGTGCTCACGTGACCCATCTATGTAAATAATGAGGCTCACAATCATGCCCACCATGCCCGTTAAGGCTGTTATGAGAGCTGATGAGAGAGTGCGTATAAAGTACTTAGAAACGTGTCTGCATATACTATGTGCTCAACAATTGTTCCCCATCATTATTACGCACTTGGCACCAGGTGTTAACAGTAATCTCCATCTTTAATACTAGATAAAAAGGACCTCGTGGGGCTGGCTGCTCTTCCCCCAGAGTCATTCTGTGCCCTCAAATCATCCCATTATAAAGGGAAGGGAATGGAGGAAAAGGAAAAGAACAAAGGAGAGAGAAACTCGCATGTACTAACTCAGATTCTTCGCAAGGTTGTTTCCCTGGGTCCACCCAACAACCATGTAAAAAGCTATTATTGTACGCAATAAATGAAACAAGAAGTGACCCCAGGGGGAATAAAGGACATGCCCAGAATGACACAACTGGTAAGTGGGGAGCACAGGTGAGAATCCCATCCTTTTTAGGCACATCTCCCACTTTCCTGCCTTCAACTAATGATGCTCTCTGCACACAGCCACCTCACCACCGACCCCCTGGGAAGTCAAGCCTTAAGCTCCTGCCAGCAGGGAAGGAGGGCAGGCAGAGAGCCATACTCTCCTACGGCCAATGGCAGCTTTAGGAGGGCAGAGAGCGACTCGACAGAAAAAGGAGAGAACCTTCTCCGTGGATGCCCAGGGCAGGCCCGCTTGGTATATCCCCAGACCACCTGTCCACTATGTAGGGTCCACACCTTCACCCCAATACCAGAGAGGAGGCCTCTTCTTTCCACCTAAAACAGAAAGGCCTGGTGAATCTCAACCCACATTACAGCTGGGAAAACAGAGGCCCTGAGAATCGTGCCTGGGATTGTACCTGGGTTATACCCAGGGTTGCCCAGACTTAGTGGCAAAACAAGAGCAGGATGCCAGGCTGGCTGACCCCCACCCCTTTTTCTGGAATTACACTCTGCTGTCTGCCCAGTAAAGAAAATAGTAATATAGCCAGTGGGTCCCTCTTTATGTCTTTTGGAGTGTGGAACTTATGAAAGGGAAGAATTCCAGGGCAACCCAGGTGGGGAGGGAGGGGCTACAGTAACCACAGCAGGCCTCCCCCAGGGAGAGGGACCGTGTCCCAAGTAGGGGTTGAGTTCCGAGCCTAGTGGCCCCTCCTGCTGCCACCTCCTGGAGAGGGGAACTTTCTACCAGAGAATGCAGCCCACCCTCCAAGACACAGCCCTGACTGTGCCACACGCACGGCCATGACCAGACTCCAGCGTTCTGCACCCTGTTCTGGGTTCTAACAGCTTCAAGGGCTTTAGTCTGGAGCTCTGGTTTAGCTTCCGAAGTGCCCAGATTTTAAATAATAACTTTGCCTTGCTGTGAACCTGCTTCCACCTTGTTCTTTTCCCCTAAAATATATATGTGTGTGATTTTGTGTGTGTGTGTGTGTGTGTGTATGCGTGTGGGCGCCCGCGTGTTGAGGTTGTTCCTGGGGGACTATTAACTAAGAATAATTTATCCAAGAAATTTGTTATGTTAGAATTACCAATTAGATATGATTATAACTTACCCTGGCTAACACTGCACTACTGTTGGAAATCTGAATCCCATTAAAATCTAATTAGCATATATTAAGTCGAAGGCGGTTTTACTGCAGTGCGCCAGCAGGGTTGAGCTGCGACGGGCCGGGCACGTGGACTCGCTACCCACTTCAGCATGCCGGCCACATTGCCCACAGTGCCCAGGTGGGTGCCAGGCAGCCTATGGGCAGCTTTTCTTCTCCTAAGCTGAGACCAGATGGCCCATGCTCACAGAAAGGGGCAGCTCCAGGCGTGGACATGACATTCGAGGTTCTGCCTTCGGATGAGTGGCCAGCATCCATGGAAAGGTTTCTTTGACATGTGGCTAAGCCAGCCAAGGTGCTCTGGGTTCAGTGCTCTGGCCTAAGAGGATGAGGGTGGTTTTGGCAGCCCCTGGGAGCCAGTCAGCTTGGTGGCTGAATGCTAGCATCACAAAATACATCCTTCCCGGGGCTTACGGGTATGGGGGTGCTTCTGCAAGGGTATAACTGCTATATCCTCATCTCTGGAAAAGCGCCTGGCATAATAACAGCAAACAGTTACTTAGCTCTTACAATGGGCTAAGAGTTTTATTTTCATATTCTCAACCTCACAAAAATTCCAAGGAAAAAGTTCTAGGATTAGGCCCATTTTATGCACGTTGAACCTGAGGCTTAAAGAGGTTAAGGAACTTGCTCCCGGTCATGAAGTGGCAGAATCAGCATTGGAACCTAGGTGGCTTTTTCTTTTTTTTTCAAGCTCTGTCTTCTGATAATTTGCCGGTGTGGACGAGGTCTGTGGTCCAGGTCCGGAGGCCAGGTCTTGCCAATGTTCTTCTCTGCCAACAGGGGGCGCAGTGAGAGAGTTACGGAGACCATGGCGAGGCTGTTGGTGGATGGCAGCTATGGGTTCATTAGCGGATATTCAAGGTATAGGCTGGGGTCCTGAGGTGATGCTCCAAGGAGACTGTGGAATGGAATCATGCCAACCGGTGGTTTTTGTTTTTTCAGGGAAAATAAATCCTTTTGTGAAAAAGCTCACTGGGTGAATAGATGAGTTTACTGGCCAGGAAACATTCACTTTCTCCCCGCCATCCTGTAAGCCAAGTGTAATTATCTCCACCATTGTGTGTACCTCCTTTCCTCACTCCAGTGATGCCGGACATGGACATGTGACTTGCTGTAGCCAATGCGATGTGCGTGGGCCCAGTGGCAGCCTGGGCTTCCTCACCTGTGCATCTGCTGTCAATGGGAACATGCCTTCGGGAGCCAAGCCCAAAGAGGACGAGGGACACTGGCAGCAGTCCAGGGCCCAACCTTCAGCATGGAGCCAAGCCCAGCCAGGGTCAGCTGAAGCCGAGGGGACCATGCGTGAGAAATAAACGCTTGTTGTTGAATGCCACTGAGTTTTCGGATGATTTGTTACACAGCAGCAGCTGATTCATATATCAGGGGACACCATATGTGAAAGAGATGAAAAGCAGCTATTATGATCGTGTGCAGAGGAGGAGACAAAGTCCCACTCCCTGATCACACATGCCACCTTCCCATCTATCAACACCAACCTTATTTCTAATTAACATCCCAGCAAATGACCTGTTTCAGCCACATTTCCTCTCTCCCCACCCCCATGCTGTCTGTCTCTTCTAGGCTTCCTCCCACCTCCATTCAGGTTCCCCTTACCACCCCCTCCATACCTCACAAAGCATGCACACAAGCTCAGCAGACCTGGGACCCACTGTGCTCCCACGTTACCTCCTCCTTGAAGTCTCTGGGTTTCAACCCCACCGTTGAGGCCCCCTTCGCCTTCTGCTTGCTGCTGCCCAGGGGGGTGAGAGACACAAGGGAGTCCTTCTGCAGAGTTTTCTGTCCCATTCTGCACATGCCACACTCACAGAGCTACCTCACGGATGGTCATTCCTGTGGTCCCAGAGACCCTCCATATTCTCTTCCATGGCTCAGCAGATTTCCACTCCCAGCTCCAGTCTTGCAGGAGGAAGGGGAAACCCAGAGAGGTGCGGCTACCCGGCAGGGCCACGTGGAAAGTCAGTGATGAATCTTTCTTCTGGGTTCTGGAGAACTTTGGCTCAGAGGAGAATGATGGGGCCTGATAGTGAGGGCCCAGTCCGGGAGGGAGTAGGTATAAAGAAAGGACAAAGGATGGAGCATGACGGGGAGGGGAGGAAACCAGAGACCCACTCCAGGGGACCCTCCCTTCTCTGCCCGGCCCAGTGGGGGCCAGGGAACGTCGAGCAGCTCCCTCTCCTTCAGCCTCTGTGCTGAGCTGAAACTTCCACTAAAACAACCACTTAAAACCTCACTGCACTCAGTTTGTACAAAGCCTGAGGGCAGCAGGAAGGCGATGTTCTCGGGAGAGGCAGTCCCTGTGTCCCCATCATCTGTGGGTACCACCCTGGTGACTTAGGGATTACCAAATACAGAGATGGCAACCAAGGAGTAGACATATACTAGTTTGCTAGGGCTTCTGTAACAAAGTACCATACACTGTGGGGTGTAAACAACAGTGTGTAATTTCTCAGAGTTCTGGAGGCTGGAAGTCCAAGACCAGGGATTTGGCAGGGTGTGTTCCTTCAGAGGCCCCTGTCCTTGGCTTACGGCTGCTGTCTTCATCCAGTGTCCTCCCGTGGCCTTCCCTCTGCAAGTGTCTGAGTCTTAATCCCCTCTCTCATGAGAACACCAGGCACGTTGGTGTAAGGCTCACCCTGGTGACCTCATTTTACTGAATTACCTCTGTAAAGACCCTTTCTCCAAACAGTCACATTCTGAGGTCCTGGGGGTTAGGATTCCAACATACAAATTTGGGGTTAGGAGGTGCAGCCTGAGCAATCTCACCCACCCACAGGACTCCAGTTACCTCCAAATGCAAATGACTCCCAGTTTTAAATCCCACACCCGGAACTCTTGCTAGGATTTCTCTCCATGCCCTGAGGCATTAAGCCCAAAGGAAGCCACTGTCTCCTGCATTCTTCTCTCCTGTGTCCCCTGTGGCCAGTGGCCCCCAGTCAACGTGACCCTTGATCCTCCTGACCCTGCCCCCTGCACACCTTCCTGAAACAAATATGGTCACATTCTAAGGTCCTGAAAGTTAGGATGTCAGGCAAGGTGCAGTGGCTCCCACCTGCAATCGCTCCACTTTGAGATGCTGAAGCAGGTGGATTGCTTGAGGCCATAAGTTTGAGACCACCCTGGGCAATATAGCGAGATCCCATCTTTATTTTAAAGAAATATTTTTTAAAAATAGAGTTAGGACATCAACATAGGTATTTTGAGAGACACAACTCCGTCCATAGTAATGCCCCTGAGACTTAGAGACTCTAAGGCCAGTTCCTCTGGCTCCCCAAAAGTAGGGCAGCTGGGGACCAGGGCAGCTGTGCCCTGTGCCCCTATAAAACTCTCTGCCCATCAGCAGCGTCAATGAACAAGCTGAACAAGCTGCAACTACACACAACAATGTGGATGCAGTGCTCCGGCTGGAGGGAGGGCAGAAGAAGCCAATCAGAAAGAAACTCATGCTGCCGTGGTTCCAGGCACACAGAGCCCACCATGGTCACCCTGGGAGCAGAGGGGCCTGGAGGGATTACAAGAGCAGTCTGGGGTGCTGGCGATGTTCCTTCTCATTCTGGTGACTGATGATGGGGTTGTGTTCAGGTTGTGAAAATCCGCTGAGCTCACTTAAGACTCGCAGACGTTTTTGCTTAGTGAATACTAAAGTACCAGCATCAATTTCCTGGTTTTGACAATGTTCTGAGGCTAAGGTGCCATTGGGAAAAGCTGGGTAAAGTGTTCACGGGAACTCTCTATGATTTTTGCAACTTGTGAGTCTTACATTATTTCAAAATAACTTTTTAAAAAATGCGACACACACAAAAAAGAATAAAAACAGGACATTTTATTGGTTTAAGGTTTTGTAACATTCCCGGCCCCAGAAGAGTTGAAATAAATTGTAAATTAAAAAACAAACAAAACAGCTTTATGCACTTTTCTATGTGTATATTACACTTCAATTAAAAGTTTAAAACAAAACAAAACAAAAAAAAAAAAACACCTGTCTGCCAGTATCTGAACTTATCCAAAGAAATGAGGGAGAATTGGTATTCGCAGAGCACGTATTATGTGCCAGATATTTCTAGGCACTTAGCCCAAGTTATCCCATTCATTATTCACAAAGAGAGAGAGAGATTATTGCCTCCATTTGCAGATAAGGAAACTAAGGCTCAGAGAGGCCAAAGGAACTCCCCAACATCACACAGCCTGTTCAGAGCACAGCCAAGTTTCCCCCCTAATGACCTATGTGGTCTGCCTAAAAGCCCCATTCTAGTCCCCGCCCTTGCTGGGATCACTCTGAAAAACACCTTCCCCTCTGTCCCACCCTCCACCGCCCTGGGCTGCCTTGCCCAGCCTCAGGATAAGGCACCAAGGTCCCCAGTCACCCCCGACTCCCACCAGCAAAGCTGCTGACGTGGGGTTTTCTAAAGAATACCAAGCCCACCTGCCAAGCTCCCTCACTGGGATCGACCATCGGACCATTTTAGCACCATTAATTGCAGTGCTGAGTATGCAGCTGTCCTTCCTCGGGTCTCCACAAACCCCCTGGTGCAGTTCTATGCAGGACCTATTTCGCCTACCCCCCAACAGATATGCGCACTCTCAGCACCAAAGTCCCCCAGATGTTTGCAGCTTGGACAAAATTAACTCATTTATCCAACCAACCCACTGAGAGGATGCCTGCTTATTGTCATGGGCCCTAAAATTAACCTGGTTTATCATGTCTTCTGAATTTTGGCTCAAGCAGCACTTTCAGGGATTTTCAGGCATCCGGGAATGAAAGAACAGCTGGAGGAACTGGAGCTAATGTCAGTCGTTCCAGCCGCAAAGATCACTTTCTAATGGACTGAGGTTGGGGCAAGGATGCAGCCATCAACCTGGGGACGTTCATGGATCTGTATTTGGTGGATATAACTGGGACTCATCTTATCTGGGTCCTCCTAGATCGACAGCCACCGAAAGAAAGCCACAGACCATTCTGTAAGCAGACCGTTCATCATGGGTGGCCGAGCAGAGGCTGTAGGATGCTGACGGGTGTTCTGCCCAAAGGACATCCACGAGCAAACAAATGTGAGAAAATCTCCTTGTAGCAGGACTTCTCAGAGCCTTTACTATACTAGCATACCTCCTGAGTCTCCAAGAGGGGCCCACCTAAAGCAATGCTTTCCACTCATTTCTGGAATGTTCTTCAGAGAAATGCCGATCCAAGGCCTTCAGCACAGATGTATCTTAGTGGTGGTTCTGGAACAAGATGGAAAAATAAAGAATCTGAAGTGGTGGTAAAATGATAGGCAGGAGTACTGCTGTTTCCATTTTATAAACAGAGAAAACTGAGACCCAGAGGGAGAGAGGAACTTGCCAGGTCAGCAGGGGAATTAGTGACAGAGTTGGCCCTAAATCTCCATCATGTCTTCTTTCTTCTGCTGTTATGGTTTTGATATTTATCCCTTCCAAACCTCATAGTGAAACGTGATTTCCAGTGTTGGAGGTGGGGCCTAATGGGCAGTGTTTGGGTCATGGGGGCAGATCCCTCATGAATCTCTTTCCGGGTCAGGGGTGAGTGAATTCTCACTCTGTTACTTCCCATGAGAGCTGTTTGTTACAAAGAGCCTGGTACCTCCCTCCCTTCTCTCTTGCTTCCTCTCCTGCCAGGTGATCTCTGCACACACCACTCCCCTTCACCTTCTGCCAGGAGTGGAAGCGGCCTGAGACACTCACCAGAAGCAGATGCTTCTGTATACCCTGCAGAACCATGACCCAAATAAGCCTCTTTTCTCTAAAATACCCAGCCTGAAGTATTCCTGTATAGCAACACAAAAAGACTAAGATATCTGCCCAGATCTCAGGTCAGGTGGGAGGGAATTTGCTCATAGAAGACTTCCAGGGGTTCCATGGTGGGAAAGAGGCAGTATCCACAATCTGTACCATTCTTGGAAGGAGGAACCAACAGAGATACATCATTTTATAACATATCTGTAATATTTGCAAAGCTCTTTCAGAATTGTTCATTAGCGTTTTTCGTCTTTACAATCTTTCTCTACACCTTAGGCAACAGAGCCCCATTTTTAAAATGAGGCCACTGAGCCTCAACCAGGAGACATGATTTGCCCAAGGTTGCAGGTTTCATGTTTCATGGATGGCAGAGCAGAGATTTCCTACCTGGTGAGGTTCCTCATCTCTGGCCAGCGTTCTCTTGAGGGCAGAGTCTGGGCCTGGCTCAGCTCAGTGTCCCAACACTCCACCCCTGGTGAACAAGCTGTGCTGAGGGAAATCTGGGCCCTGATGCAGAGACCCCTAGAAGCAAGTACTAATGGGGCAATTTGGGGTCCAGAGCACCTGTTCTCATAAATCTGAGGAGCTGTTTCTCCTGGCTACTTCTCTCCTTTTCCCTCATTACATCCCTGCCAAGGACAACTTCTGCCCTGTGCATGGCAGGACTCCTTCAAAGAGGGGCTTCCTCCTTTTCCATTAGTAAAGGAAGAGGTTACCTGAGACTTGACTTAACCTCCTTGGGAGGGAGCATGCTTTCACTGCTGCGAATTGTTAAGTCAGGTCCAGAGTGATCCAGTCACTTTTCATGAGTCATCGAGTAACCAGAAGTTGAGTTGACTGAGCCAGCTTCATCCACCAGACCAGTGAGTAAGTCTCGAGCTATAAAGCACGTAAGAATCGCCTTGAAAGGAAGCAGGTGGTGCAGAGGAGAGTGAGCAGAGCGGTGCAGAGGAGAGTGAGCAGAGCTGGCCTGAGACTGTTGTCCTTCAAAGGCCTGCTTGCAAAGTGGGCCTGTGTTTGGCACCTGGGAACTCGGGTTTCAGGAGGGTTCTCACCACCCTGATAAGAGTGGCTCACAATGTGTAAATGGTGTGTACAGACAATGTGGCTTAGGCTGAACTCCTCTTTCCTTCTGAAAGTCTGGGATCTGGGTATGTGCCAGGCAGAAAGTGCCTGTATAACCAGCCCCCAGAGACTTCCTGGGCACTGAGTCTAATGCATTACCCTGGTAGACAGTACCTCGTCCATGTTGTCATAGCTCATTGCTGGAGGAATTAAGTGAGTCCCATGTGACTCCACGGGGAGAGGACCCTGAAAGCTTGTGCCTGGTTTCCCCTGGACTTCACCCTATCGCCTTTTCCTTTTGCTGATTTTGCTCTCTATCGTTTCTCTGTAATAAATATTATCTGTGAGTACAACCATGCTGAGACCTGTGAGTCCTCTTAATTAATCATCAAACCTGGGGTTGGTTTGGGGGACTCCTGAGCCAGGGAGATATTACAGTGCTGATTCTGGGTCCTCTCCTTCCACTGTCAGAGTGTTTGTGTCTCCCAGAAATTAATACATTAAAACCTAATCCCCAATGAAATAGTATTAGAAGGTAGGGCCTTTGGGAGGTGACCAGGATGAATGGGATTAATATTCTTATAAAAGAGATCCCAGAGAGCTAGTTAGCCCATTCTTCCCACTATGTGAAGAAGCTCCAAAAAGACATGATCTATGAACCAAAGAGCAAGCTCTCACCAGACACCAGCATCTTGATCTTGGACTTCCCAGCCTCCAGAACTGTGAGCAATAAAGCTCTGCTGTTTTTAAGCCACCCAGTTTATGGTATTTTTGTTATCACAGCCAGAATGGACTAAGACACCCACCCACTGAATTCTGATCCAGTAGGTCAAGTGAGGAAGTCTGGGAATCTGCATATATGCACACACTCTGGGTGGTCCTGAGACCAGGCATCTGTGGGCCTCTCTTTGAGAAGCACGGCTAGCTGGTTCTGCGATGGACATTACAATGAGGAATGGGTTTCCAGGGAAGCTTCTTCTCCGAAAACTTCCCTGTGTCGTCTGTGCAAGACCGTGGAGCAGGGGAATGGGCACTTTGGAGGGTCTCAGCGGCACTGTGTCACCACCTTTCCACTTGGTTCCTCTTTGGATAAGAGCCCAGAGCCCAGCCCTGAAGCTATTAATGCAGCAGCCTCAGTGTCCTTGTCCCACTCCATCAGGCAGTCCCTAATCACCCTGGAAGCTGCCAGATGAAGAGGCTCAGACAGAGTTGGGGAAAGGAGGGCTAATTGGCTGCCAAGGAAACAGGGACTGATGAGAAGGAAATCAGGGTCTGAGCTGGCTCTTCCTCTCCAAGCCTCTCAATGCAGCAGGCAGCAGCAGACCCCCGCAGAGTGCACAGGCTGGAGGTGGGGACAAGGTGAGATTTCATATGGGCTTTAAGAACAAAGGTTGTCCTCGGCAAAGTGGACATTATTCTCAAGGTGCTGATGGCAGCCGATAGAAATGACAGCTGTATCACTGCCAGCTTTGCATCCACACTGGAGAGTAGTTTGACCTCACACACAGTCAACTTCCTCCCAGTTCTCTGGCTTTGCGAGCCCATGTCATTGGCTCAGCATGTTTTAGGCTGCTGGGCACCAACACCCACACTTTTTTTTTTTCAGGACTACATGGATTCATCGATTAATTCAGTGAACATTTCGTGAGCACCTGCTGCATGCCAGGCACTGCTCTGGACTTCAGATGCGGCCAGGAGCAAAACAGACGGAAGTCCCCACCTCTATTAAACTGACACTCTAGTAACAGAGGTAGGCAATAAACAAAACAACTAAGTTATGTTACACATTAGCAAATACATCATTCTAAGGGGAAAGATAAAACCAAAAGGGAGGCTATGGAGTCTGGGGATGCTGTCATTGTAATAAGCCCCCCCGCCCACATCTTATGACAAGAGGGAGAACCAGGCATCTTGCGTTCCAGCCTTGGCCTGAGAATCAAGCCAGGGAAGGCAGGGAACCTGCAGCCTGGCTCCCTAGGAGCAGCCCAGAAGCAAAGGTGATTACTCTGAGAGATAAGCTGGGTCAATGCTTGCAAAGGAGCTCAGCAAAAGGAGAAGTTGACAATGTCAACTAATCGATGATACAACCTGCCCTCGCCTCAGGTTTTACAAAGAAAGCCCAGGATGACTCCTATCTGGTCTGTGTGGCCCACCCAGAGGTTACAGACATCACAAAGGTGAGTGCCCATCCCCCACAAGCCTTAGCTCCCAGTCTTTTTCAAATGGTTTTCACTGTGGTACTTCCATGCAATCAAACATTCCATAAGGGTCTGTACTGTGGCCACCAGTACTGAGCCAGTCACTCTGCCAGGTGGGTGCACCAGATGGACGCCCTGGCTGGGTACTCGTGGCATAGGGGATACAGCAGGAGCTGTCCCACCTGACTTTCTTCCCAAGCACAGAGCTGGTCAAACCAGGGACATGGGCCGATCAGGGGAGTACCACCCCAGTCCATCAGAGGGACTGAAAATACAGACTCCCCTCTTTTCTGGCTGTTGGTGTTCCAGGGAGAATGAGTGTCCCCAAGCATGGAGCTGGTCAAACCAGGAACATGGGAGGACCGGGAGAGTACTATCTCAGTCCAGCAGAGGGACTGAGAATGTAGACCCCCTCTTTTCTGGCTGCTGGTGCTCCCGGGGACAGCGAGCATCACCCCGGCACTTGGCAAGGGCATGACCTTGCAGTTTCCATTAACATGGAAGACAAGATCATCAATTTCCTTACCCCAAGTTCAAGAACCAAAGCAGGGATCAGGGAAGGGCTTCTCAAGACCCCGTGGTTGCTTCATAGCAGGGGTAGAACCACAACCCAGGCCTCTGACCCTAAAGGTCCCCTCTGCCATCCACTGACCTTGCCAGGGCTATTTCGGGGCTGCTTGCACCTGGCCTCGAAGGCTTCTCGGAACATCTCACCTCCTAGGTCTTGGGTTTCCTGGCTCTGAGACTTGACAGGTGACTCACCTTCATGGAGCCTCATTCATCATCCCCATTTTATAGACAGGGAAATTCACCTCGTAGTGTTGCTGGCAGGATGAGATGATGTCATGGATGCAATGTGCTTAACGAAGTGACAGAGAGTGATGTGCTCCATTACAGTATTATTTTGTGATGATGATGGTGTTTATGCAGACTCTTGAGCCTCTCAGCAGGATCTTCCAGGACTTTTCTAACTCCATGAGTACTGCAATCAATTGACAAATCTGACTGGCCACCCACCCTGGGTACAAGTACCATGGGATTGCAAAAAAAAAAAAAAAAGCACGACTCTCCCAAGCTGCTCTCAAGGACCCACAGTCTGACTACAGAAAAGATACTCAAAGGACACAATCAGTGAGCAACTGGGCCGCGCTGGGAACATTGACCAGGAGCCATGAGAGGGCAGAGGGGGAGGAGAGGGAGGGGCTGCAGGGCTTATACAGGAGGGTGGGAAGGCTTCTAGCCTCATGAGAGGATTTGCTTTTAAGGAGCATGAGATTTATCCAGAAGGCTTAGTAAGCACTAGAGGCCAGGTATGGTAGCTCACGCCTGTAATCCTAGCAACTCAGGAGGCTGAGGTGGGAGGATCGCTTGAGCTCAGGAGTTTGAGACCAGCTGGGAAACACAGCAAGACCCTGTCTCTACCAAAAAAAAGAAAAAACAACATAGCCAGGTGTGGTGTTGTACTTGTAGTCCTAGATACTTGGGAGGCTGAAGTGGGAGGATCACTTGAGCCCGGGAGGTGGAGTGTGCAGTGAGTCATGATCATATCACTGCACTCCACCCTAGACGACAGAGCAAGAACTTGTCTCAAAAATAAAATAAATAAATAAAGGTACCTAGTGTACCTTTATTTATTTATGCCCCAAGTGATCCTGACTCTATGGCCCTAGCGAAGGGCCCAGAAACCCGCCTGTATAAGAAGCTCCTCAGGTAACTTTGACGTAGGTGGCTCTTCCCATTGGTGCCTTGGACTATCCCCTGCTCCAGTCCCCAGCCCCTGCCGGGCACTTCATCTCACACTTCCAGGACTTCACATTTGCAGAGTTCCCACCTCAGGGCCTTCCCTTCCCTGCCAGGCTCTGAACCTTTCAGCACCTTTCAGGACCAGTGAGACAGAGCCCATCACACCCGCACTGACACCCACAACCCCACCCCTGGGCACACCGCACTACCACATCCTTCTTGGAAGCAAAAGCACAGGTTCAGGCATCTGGCAGATTTCAGGGTGGATCCCTGCTCCTCCACTGTCTTACTCTCTGGCCTTGGCCACATAAATTAACTTCTCTGAGTTTCAGTGTCTTTAGCTGTAACATGAGTATAAAATATTCCCCGAGAATGACTGTGAAGTTTGCAGAAAGCGATGTATACAAAGTGCTTGTTGCAGTAAATATCCTGTAAATGGTGGCGAATAGATTACAAACATTAACAAGCACAATGGCAGCCATGGCATTGGTTGGCATGCACGTCCCTCGCTCAACTGGAGATCCTCAGGGGACTGCAGTAAGCCTAATGATGTCATGGAAGCAATGTGCTTAACAAAGTGACAGAGAGGGATGTGCTCTGTAAGTACAGTATTTTCTGTAACTTCTAACATTGGGCTCAATACTGAGCAGGCATTTAGTGAATGAATGAATGAACTAATATATTAATGCATGTAAGCAGGTTAAAGACGTCAGGGAAAGCTTCCAAGTAGAGGTAAAGACTGAACCAGGCTAGGGAAGCCTTGGAGGATTGGGTCGTGTATAGTGAACTATGGCCTCTATTACCCCAAACCTCAGTGATACACAACAAAAAGCATTTTTTTGTTTTGTTTTGTTTTTTGAGACAGGGTCTCCTTTGTTACCTGGGCTGGAGTACAACGGCAGTAACGTGGCTCACTACAGTCTTGACGTCCTGGGCTCAAGTGATCCTCTCACCTCAGCATCCCAAGTAGTTGGGACTACAGGCATGCACCACCTTGCCCTACTAATTTTTGTATTTTTTGTAAAGACAGGGTTTCACCATGTTGCCAAAACTGATCTCAAATTCCTGGGCTCAAGCAATCCGCCCGCTTTGACCTCCCAAAGTGCTGGGATTACAGGTGTGAGCTACTGCACCCAGCCTTCGGAAAGCATTTATTGAGCTCTCTCATCTGCAGGTTGGCTGGGGAGCTCTGCTCTGGGGCTGGACTCCTCTTGGGCAGCTGGACCAGGGCAGCTGTGCTCCACGTGTTTCTCATTCTGCTTCCAGCTGGCTAGCTCGGGCACATTCTCCAGCAACTACGGCAGAGGGCCAGGGGAATCATGCACGGCGTCTCCAGTCCTATGCCCAGAATTAGGCTCACTGCCTCACTTTGTTTTATTGACCAAAGCCAGTCACATGGCCAGGTTCACAGTCAGAGGGTGAGAAATGTTCTCTGCCTACTAGTGGGAGGCAACGCAAAATCACATGGCCAAGGGCACAGATACCTGGAGAGCTGAAAAAGCAAGACAAAGGCCAGTCCAGGCCCGTTATGGGATGAGAAGACGCTGTACAGATGAGTTATGAGGGTCCTTCAGCCTCCCAGGACTTTTAGAGCATCATTCACTCATTCATTCATTTGTTCAAAGAACAGTATTCGTGGTGTACTTGCTGTGTGCCGGGTCCTGTTATCGGTGCTATGGAGACAACTTGAGTAAAACGAGACAAGGTCTCGACCCTTGGGATAAAGAAGAGGTTCCACTTATCTTTCTGGCTCCTCCACCCACTTTCTCTGTGACCTTGGGAAAATCACCTCCCCTCTCAGGGCATGGCGGCCACTGCTAATAATACCTTACATTTGTAGAACACTTTTAACTTTATCAAAACGTCCTCACAAGCGTTCTCTGTGAAGCATCGGAGACCGGTTTTATTACATCTCTGATTTGACAAGTGAAACTCTAATGGCTATAAAATGCACTGAGCTTCTTGGAAGTGCTCTCCTGAGAGGGCTCAGTGGGGCAAAACCCCTTATAACAAACCCTAGGATTCTCTCTCTACAACAAAGCGTGTCCCTGGATATCTGCTGACGGTTGTCATTTCAAACAATGTTTGGGGCCACACAATCCCTGTGTGACCCAAGGAATGGGATGGCTTCCTTTATCTTTCCTTTTATTTTAAAAAGCCACCACTCTGAACATTTCAAAGATTCCTGCAGAACTTTGCCAATTTAATTTAAAAGAAAAAAATAAAAAGATTGCCTCCTCCTAACTGGCTTCACAAATGAAAATGGGACGTAAGCCAGGCCTTGGAGAACAGTCTAATCACTCCAGCTCCTCATTTAATAACCTCAGAAAGTCAGGCTGTGCATTTTACGAGGAGAAAAGAGAGACAGAAGCAGCCCTTCCTCCCTGTGCCATCAAGTGGGTCTCAGCCCTCGGATCTGGGGTTAAGCACAAAGACAGCCTCCTTTGCTGAGGACACATGTGCTGCATACTTACAATCCTGCCTTTCCTTATGCCAATCCTGTAAGGCATGAGCACCATTTCACAGGTAAGTAAAGTGAAGTTCAGCAAGCTAGCAAGTCACACCAATAATCGCTCATAAGTGGCTGAGCTGGGTTTGAACTGAGATCCCTTTGAACCCAAATGCCACGTTCTTTGCTCCTTCCCCACACCACCTCTTTGCTATGTAGGGTGGTTTCATATTGCAGGGGACCTGATACCAGGTTTAGTGAATGCAAAAGGAAAGAAGGAAATGGAGAGGGAAGACAGGAAGTGGGGGGAAGGGAGGAAGGAAGGAAGGGAAGACAATACTTATGGTGTGGCTACCATGAGCCCAGCACTATTAAAAGCTGACCTCCTTGTGTGATGTGCCATAATTGAAGAAAAAGGCATCCTGGAGACGCAGAGGAGGAGCCCCCAGTGTGGCCTGGGGGGAAGGCTTCCCAGTGAAGATGCTGCCGGCGGATGAATCAGGAAGGAGACAGGAGCAAAGATGGGGTTGGAAGGTCAGAGCGAGCCCTTGTTGGGCTTCTTGATCAAGGCCTGCTGACTTCACCTCCTCAGTATCTCTTGGATCCACCTATGCTTGTCCATCTCCACACCAACCCAAGTCTGTGCTTTGTCTGGACTGTGAGATGCCTTCCTCCCCTGCCTTCTGCCTTCTGCCTCTGCTCCTCCAGACTTTTCTCTAGAAAGCAGCCAGAGCGGTCTTTCCTAAAGCAAACCAGACAAAGCCTCCTCCTCTAACTCAACCCTTCCTTGGCTCTCCATTTGCTCTGGGGAGCTGTATTGGGGGTCTCTAAGGTCCTACCTGTCCCAAGTCTCGCCTTCCACTGCACTCTCCTTCCCCTCTGGACTCCAGCCACATGGGCATGGGCACAGGGGCCTGGTGCTGATCTTTCTGTCCAGGGATCTCTGGCTGCCCGTGTCCACCTGGTTAATTCCTACAAATCCTTTAGCTTCAAGTCAATTTACACTTCATCCATTCTTACATCTAATGATTATTTATGGCACACCTAGGCACTGTTCTAGATGATGGCAATCCAGGTGTCTGTCTTCCTGAAGCTTAGTTGTTAGAAGGAGTATCTTCCATGGTGAAGCCTTCTCTGATTATTCTCAGAACCAGGTGACTGTAGCAGGTGCTATTGGTGCTCTGTCCCAAAAACGCAGCCCACCCGGAAGTCGCCTAAGGCTCTGATAAACAGTTCTCATACCCTGAGATGATGTCCTGCCTCAAAACAGGATATCTCTCTGATTGAAGGGTTTCTCTGGACATACAAATCCAAGTGCAGCAGGACTAGCCAGAAGCACCTGGGAGTTAACACCCCCAGAACAACCCACAACAGTAAAGGATAGGAATTGGTGAGTGTATCAGTTACCTATTGCTGCATAATAAACACCAAACTTCATGGCTTAGCATAGCAATCATATATTTGCTGATGACTCTGCAACTGGACTGTGCTCAGCTGGGAGGTTTTCCTGCTTATCTCACCTGGAACCACTAATGCAGGTGTAATCTGGTGCCTTTCCTGGACTGGATGGTCCCATATGACTTCATTCCCATTTCTATTGTGCAGGGGCAGCTGTGAGCTGGGGTGCCTCAGTCCCCTCTGTATGGCCACGCTGGCAGAACAGCCCAGGTTTCTTATGTGGTAGCAGCAGCAGTCCCAGAGGGCCAGCCCTAATTCTAAGTGTTCATCAATCTTCTGCTGGTGCCTTGTTTGCTGATGTTCCAATGGCTAAAGCAAGTTACATGGCCCCACCCAGAGTAAATGTGGGAGAAGCCTCCACAAGGGTATGGACCACAGGGAGGCCATTAATGAGCCATCTATCCAGCGCATAAGTCCACCAGCTTCCTCAGCCCTCAGGGGGACAACTCTAAGGTGTGTTCCACTCAGGGTCTCAGAGACAACAAAGGGCTTGAGCCCCGTTGCCCACAGCTGTGATCCACTCACTAGCACATTTTAAAAACTTTTCTCACTTCCCTGGTTCACTCTCCCTGCTCCCTCACTGTGCTTCCTGGAATCCCCTCCCAGATTAACTACCTGTACCCAAGTCCTTTCTCAAGATCCACTTTGGGGAAGCCTAAACAGGGGCCATAGCATAGCTAGGAGTTGAAATCCCAAGCATGTGTTCAATTCTGCCGTACTGGCCCCATGTAGGAACAGAGGAGAGAGGACAGGATAAGATGGGAAACATGGCAGCTGGGGCTCTGGGAAGCCACTGAAGGCAGCATGCAGAGAGGAGCATGATCAGCAGGTACCTCCGGCCTCTCTGAGAATGGCCAGGCCTCCGGGAATGGATTCAGAGTTGGAGACCTGCCACGTCCAATAGTAACAGGAGGCTAAGACCGTGTAGGAGCACCTCTAAGTTAGGGAAGTCGCCCCCCGCCCCAACAAACAGCCCATCAGCCCTCCTAGGTCAGTCTGGGTCCCCAGAGCTGTTTTCACAATTTGATGGCATAAAACCAACTCCCCACAACCCCACCACTTTCCTGAGTTCTATTATTACTGATTATGCAAATTTCCCACCCCAGCCTAAGCAAAGCAGGCAGGACGTGGGGCAGCTCGACAGGATAAGATGGGCAAACAGCAGATTACAGCCACCCACTCTGGTAAACACAAGTTTAATTGCTTTTTTGTAGGGGAGAGAGGGGAGGCAGGCTCAGAAATAAAACAAATTCCCAATCAGCTGTGTCAGGGCTGCTGAACCGAGCTGACAGAGAGGAGCACCAGGCTGGGAGCAGTAGACTCTGACCTGGGAAAAGGAGAAGGCAGATGAAGGCAGGAGGTGCTGGGGGCATGGAGGTATTGTCGGGGGGAAAGCACTGGCCCATCAGGTCAAGGGCAGGACACTCTATACCACCAAGGTTGTTGTCGGAGTGAGGGGGCAGTTGGGTGCCAAACCTCTCACCTGGATCTTCAATAACAACAATGACAGTAATACTATCCAGCATTTACTGATAGCTTACTGCCCCGGGCTAAGCACTCTATACAAATTAATTGTTTAATTGTCACAACAACCAGCCGGGAGCAGTGACTCACACCTATAATCCCAGCACTTTGGGAGGCCGAGGCAGGCGGATCACCTGAGGTCGGGAGTTCAAGGCCAGCCTGACCAACATGGAGAAACTCCGTCTCTACTAAAAATACAAAAATTAACTGGGTGTGGTGGCACTTGCCTGTAATCCCAGCTACTCGGGAGGCTGAGGCAGGAGAATCGCTTGAACTCGGGAGGGAGAGATTATGGTGAGCCGAGATTGTGCCCTTGCACTCCAGCCTGGGCAACAAGAGCGAAACTCTGTCTCAAAAGAAAAAAAAAAAAGTCACAACAACCTTATGACACTATTATCACTCCATTTTACAGGTGGGAACTGGCTGAAGACACAGGCGAAAGTGTTCTTTTGTCTACCCAGGGCCTGAGGGACTATTTATTCAACAAACCCCCATTTACTGAGCCCTTGCTCTGTGTCATTTGCTTCATGCAATCAATAATAAAGAAGGCTGGGATTCAAACCCAGGTTTTTCTGATGCCAATGACTATGTCTTTAACTACTAAGCTAGACAATGTCCCTGAATACTACTACACATGTCCAAGTAACAACTCCTGTTTATCGGGCACTTATTCTGGGCAACCCCCCAGGCCTACAGGCCAGACTAGAGATGAGATAAGACCCTTGCCATTGAGAAATTCATTTAATGATGAAGGAGGTGCATACATGAGATATTGTAGTGGTAAGGGTTTGAATAGGTGAACAAGGTGGGATGGGAACATAGGCAGTATATAACTCTGCCCACAGAGGTTGAAACAGGCTTTGCAGAGGAGGCCAGGTTTGAGATGAGATGTAAAGGATGAATAGGGCTTCACTAGGCAAGAGGGGAAGGAAATGGTAGAGCAGCACAGAGAAAGTCCACAGCTGAGGCAGCAGCTAGCACGTTCCAGGGCAGCCATACAGCCTGCGGTGGCTGGAGTTTGGGGGCACGTCATGAAGGACATGGCCACTGTGGTGAGAAGGTGGGCAGGAACCACATCACAAGGGGCCTTCACCACCAACCTGAGGCCTGCCCCTAACCCACAGCACCAGCCTTCCTCAAAGCAGCATCTGGTTTGACAAGATGCTTCTGGAACAAGCAGGTTCTGTGGCTAGGGGTGTCTGGGAAGAACTGCACAATTGTGTCTCTTCTGGAAGTCGTATCAGGTTTCTGAGAAGCCGTGTAGTAAAGAAACCTGCTTAGCTCTGCTGAGCCCAGCCTTTCCCCAGACCCATCTGACCTCGGAAACCTCCTCTGCCCACAGAAACCCCCGAGGCCCACATTCCAGGGACAAACCCTTCAGAAAGTGTGTGTGTGAGAACTAAAGCAATGGCAGTGATTGGGGAGGGCCCACTGCTCCTTCCTGCAACTTCAGTCACTGGGACTCCAACCAGACGGTGGCAAGAACAAGCCCAACAACAGCTGACGTGTACTGAGATCTTACCCCGTGCTAAGTCCTCTATATTCTCATCTCCCTGACTGCTTATGCCATTACAATTTCTCACTCTGTCACCCAGGCTGGAGTGTAGTGGCATGATCAAGGCTCACTGCAGCCTCAACATCCCGGGCTCAAGTATCCTCCCACCTCGACCTCCTGAGTAGCTGGGACTATATAGGTGCACACTATCATGCAAGGCTAATTTTTTAATTTTTTTGTAGAGACAGAGTCTCCCTATGTTGTCCAGGCTGGTCTTAAACTCCTAGACTCAAGCAATCCTCCCACCCCAGTCTCCCAAAGTGTTGGGATCACAAGTGTGAACCACCACACCTGGCCAAGAAATAAGTTTTGACAGGAAAGGCTTCTTCAAACAAGGTGGGCTTGTTCTGGACCAGAAAATCAGAGTGGGAGCACATTCCAGGCCCAGGCAAAGGTCCGAGGACAAAGCATTCTAGGCGTGTTTACAGAGAATGAGTTCTGAGGGGTGTGGGGATGGGGGCGGAGGGAGGGGTTGATGAAAGCTCAGCTTCACTCAGACCTCAGCCCATCTCCAGGATCATGCCCCAGCTCCTCCTGGGCAGGCGAGGGCAGGACGGGGCAGGAGGGCTGGTGGCCAGATGTTCACAAGCCCCAGCGCCCAGACCTTCCTGCTTCCTCTGGGAAGCATTTGAAGAGCTGTTAAGAAATTGGAGACTTTCTCCTGCTCCAGGCTGACCTGGTTATCCCTGGTAGACCCAGCCTAAAATTTCAGGGAACAAAGAAAGGCTTGAAATGCCACCTTGGGAAGGTCAGGTGCCCCGTCCTAAGGCCTGGGATTCAGCCAGGTGAGAGAGGAATGCACTTTACTCCTGACGCACACAGTAAACAGACCGGGAATGTCCAGGGCTGACACAGCCCCGGGAAGGCTCTAGAGGAGGCTCAGGGACTGGACTGAGGCTGAGCACCCTTAGGCCGCGCCTCCCACCTCCCCTCCCACCTGCAGCCCCAGCTTTCAGAGGAGCCCCAGGAGCAATGACCTGCAAAGGTAGAAATGATCAGAAGATGAAAATCTCTGCTTGCTCCTCATAATTGGAAGAGAGAGATACAAAGCATTGGAGCAGAGGGCATGTTTCACATCCAGATGTTCCGAGGGCACCTTCTCACTTTGCTCTTGCATGAGGCAGCAGAGGGCACAGGAAACAGCCCCGGACCTGGGGTAAACCTGCCGGGGTTCGAGCACTGCTCCCCAGCAGGTGACCTCAAGAACGCCCCTTTCCCTTCAGATCCTGTTTCTTCCTCCACAAGAGGGGACAATGGCACAGATTTCGTGAGGTTCTTGTAAGGATCGCACTAGATAATGGATGTGACAGGGTCATATTAATGGTGCAGGGCTTTATACAGAGTCAAGGTCCCTGGAAACATCAGGTATTATTTGGAGGAGCACATAGAATGTAGCCCCTGACAGGGGGCCACTTGAATTCATGTACAAACAGCAGGACAAGTCAACGCACCTGCAGCCACAATGCACCCGTGGCAAGGCAGGTACTTAGAGGATGCTGACCTGGCCAAATGCATGTTATTACCTCTTATCGAGCCCTAAAGCTCTATTTCTTAAAATGCCTAAGGTTTGAATCAGGACAAATGCAGACAACATTTTAAACAAGCTCCCCAGTAACTGATGTGAAAGTCTGAGAATCACAGCTATAGAGCAGCCCCCCAAAGACAATCCCTCTCCATTTAAGGGTAATTGGGAATTACATTGACTACTGCTTAAAAAGCCCCTACTGTGTGCCAGGTACTTTATATACATGATTTGGAAATACTCTTCTCAGTTTATAGATAAAAACCGGGACTCCAGAACAGTTGAGTGACCTGCCCAAAGCCACATAGCTAATCAGGGGCAGGTCAGGATTCGAATCCAGGTCTCCCTCAAGCCACATCTCAGCCACTGGCTACAACAGGTCACCATTTCTCTTCTTTGCAGTATAATGGGAAGGCTTGGGGAGTTTCAGGTGAAAACTACTTCTGAGCAATCCCAGAAGCCTTCCTGGAAGGGGACAGGGAGCTACCCAGGTCTTGGGAACACCAAACTGTCCTCCTGCATCTCCAGACAATGCTGGCCTGGCAAAGAGGGACGACTCCTCCGCCTGAACGCCCCTCATTTGATCTTTGTCTCTGCTGCATGGATTTAAGATGCACCAACCCCAAGTGCTCCGGGGGGTTCATCTAAACACGATTAAACAGCCATTAGGCCTCTGCGGTTGGGAAATGGAGATTTACAGACTTCCAAACCTCCATTTAAATGCAAATGCAGCATTTTCGCCCGGAACCAGGGATCTGAACAGCATTAAAGGCACTGTTTCCCCTTGCCTCTGCCTTCACTCCTGCCAGTTGGGTCACTTCTCGCTTGCAGTTAATCCAAGGGGTGCTGCAGGCACCTGATGGAGCCAAGCCAGGAGAGGATGGGGCCAGGCCTGCTGCAATGGATGCTGAGTCAAAGTCCTGCCTTCCTTCATCTGCAGTTGCCCTTTCTGTCCTGGGCTAGAGTGCAGATGTTGACCTCTGGCCCAAGTCAGCATATCCTCATCAAGGTCACACGTGCCGCAGGGAAATCCTGGAGTCAGGACACTCAGACTCCACTCTGCCTGGCTCTGCAGCCCTAGGAAGGCCAGGCTCTGTTTTGAGTGGCGCACCCTTGCCCCTGGGACCTCCAAACAAAGGGCCTGGACATACTCACTGACTCAAATTGGTAGGGGCTCAGGAAATAGTCAAAGCAGAAAGCAGAAAAGAACCTACTACTCAAATTAAGAGAATAACAACCGGGTCCTTTATCAAGCATCTACTATGTCAGAGGCAGACACATAGGCAGAGAAAGTACCATTTCATCCTCCCAAGACCCTAGGAAGCGGGTTTTGGGATCCCTGTTTTTAAAAGGAAAAATTGAGACTTGAGAAGATTAATAGGATGTAGAGGTCACTTACCAAGAAGGTACCAGAGTCAAGATTTGACTCCCAAATCCATCCTCCTAACTATCTCTCCAACCTCTGCCCCTAAGTTCCTGTGTGACCTTTGGTGAATGACTTGACCTCCCTGAGCTTCTGTTTCTGGACCTAAACTGGGTATAACAGAGGCAAGAGATGAACAGCTGAAGAGTGGGAAGCAGAGTCATGGAACTGTCCTTCCAGGCTGAGCCTGGGGGCCTTACCGAAGGGGTAGGGAGGCTGCAAGGCTTGGCTAGGGCTAGGCCTGGGCCGCCACAGCTCAAATTCCAACCTGGGAAATAGAGACCATATTTTACAGGTGATGGACGCCCTAATAGGTTTGGCAGATTTTGGCCATGCACTGAATGTGGTGAGTGAGGAGGA
The DNA here is from genome assembly GCF_002776525.5 of Piliocolobus tephrosceles. NCBI lineage: Eukaryota > Metazoa > Chordata > Mammalia > Primates > Cercopithecidae > Piliocolobus > Piliocolobus tephrosceles. The sequence continues at coordinate 204,277,782 of NC_045434.1, read as the reverse complement.
AGAGGGTGCCAGGGACGACTATCATGAGAATGGCCTTTTACTGAACATTTACCATGTGCCAGGGTGCTGTACTGAGTCAGTTTCACACCTGATCTTACTCGTTCCTCAGAGCCCTCTTGCAAAGTGGGTTTTTATTCTGTTAGGACAACTAAGTTTCTCTTCAAAGACTCAATTTTCTGATCATAAGTGATAAACAATCCTACCCCTTCTTCAGTTAAGCCTAACCGTTTCTTCTTTGCCCTTCTGCCTTCGCAAATCGCACATTTACCCTATTTGGAAAGTTTAAGTCTTAGCCAATCAGGATCAACTTAGATTGTGCAGTCCAACCCCAGCCAATCAGGGAAGGACACAGAAACAGGAACTGCGTTAGGGTTAAAAACTGCTTCTCTACTTTGTTTGGTGTGCTCTTGTGATTATAACCGGTGCAAGCAGCACCCTTCTGCAGAAGTAAAGGTGCCTTGCTGAGAAATTTTCTAAGTGTGAGTTTCTTTTGGCTACACCAAGCACTTGTTTCCAACATTATTATTACATATGTTTCAGGTGAGTCAACAGTGGAAGTGTTAGGGACTATACCCAAGGTCACCTAGCCCTGGGGAGGTACAGCCAAGCTGCAGATACAGGAGGAAGCTCCTCTCCTCCCTCCTCCAGGACTGTCTCTCTCTGATGGTGAAATTTTCAGTCCAGGTGCTTGGAAGAAAGGTGACACTAGGGTGGCCAACTATCCTGGCTTGCTTGGAACAGTCCTGATTTTAAAACAGAGTGCCTGTCCCTGGAAACCCCCTTGTCCTGAGTACACTGTAATGTGATGATAGCTTACCTGAGCAGTGACTCAGAAATAAGACAAAGGAACAAGGGTGTGGGAAGCTTGGAGGGAAATGGGTGGAGTTTTTGATGGGTTGAGTTAGGTCCCCAGGGAGCAGACCCAGCCATTGCATTGGCACAAGGTCAGGCCAGAGAAACAGATTTGGGACTCACCCATAGAGGCCTAGGGTGCCCCTGGGACCTGCCCAGTTGCCTGAGCCATGCATACAGAGAGAGATCCCTCCCAAGGATGGGGTCTTCCTTCCCTGGACAGTGATGGCAGAAAAGAGCACTGGACTCAGAGTACTCCTTCCAGCTGGTCTCGCTTCTCTGGATTTCATCTTAGCTCCTGACCCTCCCAGGACATTTGCTTGAGGGTTAGATGAGGGAAACCATGCTCACAGGGTAGGGATTTCGGGCACCAGGACTTTCCCTTGTTGCTGGAATCTGCCCAGTCAACAAGTGGGAGCAGGCCTGTGCAACGGTGTTAAAGAGGAGAGAGGGAAGCTGCCTTCTGTTTCTGTCTCCCTTCACTTCCTCCCAGCTCATGACCTCTGGCCACTGTTTGTTTCCAATATTTGGCCTCAGAAATACATCCACAAGGAGTGACAGAAGTTCGGGCCAGCTCTGTACATGGGGCAGTAGGGCTCCCAGGAAGAGGCCTGGGCTGGGGTTGATACAGAAGAAAAGAGTAGCTTCCTCTTCAGTGTCGGAGTGTAGGCACACTATTGGGTCAGGAATGGGGTGGCATGTCTCTCACTCGGTCTGAGATGTGGGGGAAAGAGCACAGGTCTGGGAGACACGAACCTGTAGGTCTAATTCTGACTGTCACTGACTGGCTCTGTGACCTTGAGCAAGTCACTTCCCCTCTTTGAGCCTCAGTTTACTCGTCTGTCAAATGAAGGCCATAGCTCCTCCTCTGCCTCGTGACATGATGGTGCACAGCCAGAGGGCAGAATCTGGCCAAAAGACCCTATGAAGTAGTGTCCCAGAAAGGAAGAGATGAGGGGACGGTGAAGGGCAGGGAGCAGAGCGAGAGGGGTACAAATGAGTTCGCCAGAGGAAGGGGGCAGGCTCGGTGGAGATGACTGACAGATGGCAGAGGCAGGTGAGAGCATGTTAAAAAGGGGAGCCAGATGTGAGCTCATCAATCAGTTTTTATATCCCCTGCCTTTCCTTCCCACCCCTCCCCACCCCTCCCAGCCCCTGTGGTTAATTACGGAGGACACCGATTAAGAGGACCTGGGCCCCTCTGCTTCTTTGTTTGAAGCCCTCCTGGTGAATTATGCAGGACGCTGCGGGGAGAAGCAGGCGCTGGGATCGCTTCATTATTGATGAGAGATGACGGGCCCTCTGCTGACAGCCTGCCTAAGAGATATGATTAGCTTGTAAAAAATTAATCACCGTTCTCAGGGAGGACACAGATTAAAACCCCAAGGAGTGGTGTTATCAATGTTCCCTAATTTCAGGGGACTTTGAAAAGGTTTTAGCGCAACTTGGAGAAGACAATTATATTCAATTAGAATCACTAGTGCCGCAATGTCACTCGCTGCCGTTAGGTGGGCACTTGTTGGGGAGGTTTGAGGAAGGAGGGGACTGCAGGTGGCCGTCGGGGAGGCCTGCCTGACTTGCTGCCCTCTTTGGAGGCTCCTCCCACCCTGTTCCCTCTCCAGGTGATCTCATGTTCACCTATGGCTTCATTTCCACCCAGACTCCGATGACTCACACTTTTATGGCTCCAGCCTGGACCTCTCCCTGAAGCTCCCTATCCATATAGTGTATGCAGCTCCTGCTCAACTCCTTCTCTGGGATGTTTCAAAGGCACCTCCAGACCATCTAGTGTGACCCTGAACTCCCAAATACCTCCCACATTCCCTACCCTTGTGCCTGCTCCTCCTCCAAGATTCTCTTACTTAATGAAGAGCACCACCCTTAACAAAATCCATCACCAAGACCTGTCAATTTAACTCTTAAACATTTCAGGGATCCATCCACTTCCCCCGTCTTCCATGCCACTGCCCTAGACCACACCACCTTCCTCTCACCTGGATGACTACAGTGGCCTCACAGGTGTCAGACACTTTCTCCTTCTCCTCTCACCCTCTTGGTTTCTCCTCTGATTGCATCCCACAGGATAGCTCCCTGTGGGATTTGATTCACTGCATTCTGATGTGGTCTGGTCTCATATGTGTGCCATATTTGTCTTCTCTTTCTTCCTAAGATTCCTCTGATGTTTGAGGGGGGGAGCCTGTGCTCATGCACAGCCCACAAATGAACACTCTGGGGGGAAATCCTCCACCAGTAAAGGCAGGACTGATGGATACCATTTGATCCCCCATTTAGGGTGGAAGGCAATTCTGGGAGACCTTGTGTTGCTTCTCAAAAGGTCCTAGCAGAACGGAGTCCCTGTTGCCTGGTACAGCATCCCGGAAATCCAAGGTTCCTCAATCCTACTCCCAGAGATTCTTCCCAAAGGAGCCGCCTGCACCCAAGTCCTTGTCTCATTTCAGCTTTTTAATGATCCCAAGCTAAAACATCCTGCTTTCACTCTTGCCCCTCCACTCTGCCCTCCCCACAGCATTACTGACCTCCACAAACATACTTCTGATGATGACACCCTCCCACTTCAGTCCTTCCAGAACTTCCTGTTGCTCTCAGAAAAAAGCAAAACCCCAAGTATGGTGATGGGGTTTGGGACATGCTACCCCAAACTATGGCATCTAGACACTGGGGAAAATGGCAGAAGTAGAAAGGTCATTCTTCCCTGAAGTGGGCCATACCACCTGGGAAGGACTCTCTGACCTTCCCCTAAAGCTGTTCATAAGACCTTCATTCAAGGCCAGGTGCAGTGGCTCAAGGCTGTAGTTTCAGCACTTTGAGAGACTGAGGTGGGAGGATTGCTTGGGGCCAGGGGCTCAAAACCAGGCTAGGCAACATAGTGAGATCCATGTCTACAAAAAAAAAATTTTTTTTTAATTAGCCAGGCACAGTAGGATGCACCTATAGTCCCACCTACTCAGGAGGTTGAGGTAAGAGGACTGCTTGAGACCAGGAGGTCCAGGTTGCACTGTCAGAGACATTCGAACCAGAGCGACCCCATCTTGAATAGGTAAAATAAGGCTGAGACCTGCCGCACTGCATTCCCAGGAAGTTAGGCATTCTAAGTCACAGAACAAGCCAGGAGGTCCACAGGACTGGTATCAGAAGATACAGGTCATTAAACACCCTGCGGATAAGACAGGATGCAGTAAAGAAGCCAGCCAAAGTCCATCAAAACCAAGATGGGGACAAAAGTGACCTCAGGTCCTCCTCACTGCTCATTATACACTAATTAAAATGTATTAGCATGCTATAGGACACTCCCACCAGTACCATGACAGTTTACAAATGCCATGGCAGTGTCCGGAAGTCACCCCAGATAGTCTAAAAAGGAGAGGAACCCTCAGTTCCAGGAAACTGCCCACCCCTTTCCTGGAAAACTCAAGAATAATCCACCTCTTGTTTAGCGTATGATCAAGAAATAACCATAAAAATAGCCAGTTAGCAGCCCTCAGAGCTGCTCTGTCTATGGAGTAGCCATTCTTTTGTTTCTTTACTTTCCTAATAAACTTCTGTTCACTTTACTCTGTGGACTCACCCCGAATTCTTTCTTAGGTAAGACCCAAAAACCCTCTCTTGGGGTCTGGATCAGAAACCTTTTCCAGTAACAGCACCACTGCACTCCAACCTGGGTGACAGAGCAAGACGCTGTCTCAAAAAAAGAAACAAAAAGAGCTTCATTCAAGAGGGGGCTTCCCGGCCGGGCGCGGTGGCTCAAGCCTGTAATCCCAGCACTTTGGGAGGCCAAGACGGGCGGATCACGAGGTCAGGAGATCGAGACCATCCTGGCTAACACTGTGAAACCCCATCTCTACTAAAAAAAAAATACAAAAAACTAGCCGGGCGAGGTGGCGGGCGCCTGTAGTCCCAGCTACTCCGGAGGCTGAGGCAGGAGAATGGCGTGAACCCAGGAGGCGGAGCTTGCAGTGAGCTGAGATCCGGCCACTGCACTCCAGCCTGGGCGACAGAGCGAGACTCCGTCTCAAAAAAGAAAAAAAAACAAAAAAAAAAAAGAGGGGGCTTCCCTATATCCAGAGGAAAGGAACATGTTTATCTCCATAGACACTGGGACAGGGAGAAGAATCTGAATAAACAGGCCTTGTTTGCCCAGGCGTGGTGGCTCACGCCTATAATCCTAACACCTTGGGAGGCCGAGGCGGGAGGATCACAAGGTCAGGAAATTGAGACCATCCTGGCCAACAAGGTGAAGCCCCTTCTCTACTAAAAATACAAAAATTAGCTGGATGTGGTGGTGCATGCCTGTAATCCCAGCTACTCGGGAGTCTGAGGCAGGAGAATGGCTTGAACCTGAGAGGCAGAGATTGCAGTGAGTGGAGATCACACCACTGCACTCTAGCCTGGTGACAGAGCGAGACTCTGTCTCAAAGAAAAAAACAAAAACAAAAACAGGCCTTGCTAAGTTCCTCCCAGTTTATTACCATTAGATCATACTTTTTTTTTTTTAATCAAATTATACTTCTCTACAACTATTCACTTTTTAAATACAGAGGCTTACCATTTCTTTGGGTCTTTATTTCAGGTAAAACATATTAAATACATTTGTGTGCTTTTCTCTTGTTAATCTCTCTTTAGTTATAGAGGCCTCAACCATGAACCTAGTGATGGGTATGTAAACCCAAAAGTATATGAGACAGTTCTCAATCAAGTTACAAATTTAATTTTGCCAAGATTAAGGATGTACCCATGCAGGAAGTCCTGATGACATGTGCCCCAAGGTGGTCAGGGTACGGTTGGCTTTTATACATTTTAGGGAGACACAAGACATCAATCAACACACCTAGTATTTACATTGGTTTGATCTGGATGGGTGGAGACCCATCAAAACCAGGGTGGGTGTGGGCCTCCAGGTCATATGCAGATTTAAAAATTTTCTGGGCTGGCACGGTGGCTCATGCCTGTAATCCCAGAACTTTGGGAAGCCGAGGTGGGCAGATCACCTGAGGTCAGGAGTTCCAGACCTGCCTGGCCAACGTGGTGAAACCCCATCTCTACTAAAAATACAAAAAAATTAGCCGGGCATGGGGACAGACACCTCTAATCCCAGCTACTTGGGAGGCTGAGGCAGGAGAATTTCTTGAACCTGAGAGGTGGAGGTTGCAGTGAGCTGAGAACATGCCACTGCACTCCAGCCTGGGCGACAAGAGTGAAACTCCATCTCAAAACAAACAAACAAACAAAAAAACAAAAACAAACAAACAAAAATTCTGATTGGCAATTAGTTAAAAGAATTATTATCAATAGAAAGGAATGTCTGGGTTACAATAAGGGATTGTAGAGACCAAGGTTGCATCGTGCAGAGCCTCCAGGTAGCAGGCTTCAAAGAGAACAAATTGCAAATGTTTCTTTTCAGACTTAAGGTCTGTGTTGATGTTAATGCTGGTTGGCTTTTCCTGAATTTCAAAAAGGAGAGTGTTATAATGAAGCATGTCTCGCTCCCCCTTTCCATCATGGCATGAAGTAGTTTTTCAGGTTAACGTTGGGATGCCCTTGGCCGAGAAGTGGGTCCCTTTAGATGACTGGGGGGTCTTAGAATTTAATTTTTGGTTTGCAGGTAGAAAAAGGTGTCTCTTCTGCCCTACAGAGGCCTCCAAGAGCATGGATTGTCTGATTCCTCCAACCGTACCTCCCACCATGCACTCCATTATGAGGAGGAAAAAGGATTCCCTCTACCTTTCATAGCTGTTAACTGGGACTCCCTGTAACAAAAGACAGATTAACAAGAGAAAGACAAATAGAAGTTTATTAGCATGGATTACCTCCCTGTACATGGGAGAAAACTCAGAGAAATGAGTCATTCCCTAGAGAAGATGTTGAAGAAAGAGCTTAAACTTCAGGCTTAAATAACATCATTTTTTCTGAAATGAAGGAAAAAAAGACTGTTGGGAAAAGGCCCTGTTGAGATGACCAGGAAGAACACATTAAACAAAGGCAAGATTTGTTATGCAGATGGAATTCATTGCTTTCGTCATCGTTTAAGAGTTTCTAGTGATTAAGTCAGCTTTTTCTCCCTGGTGCAGTCAGGAAGAGACTATTACAACTGGAGATTTTCTTTACAGATGTAAATTTCTCTCATAAAAGGCCAACTTCTGAGTTACTTCTGTGTCTGCAGTTTTTCAAAATAGCCAGTTCAAAATAATTATTATGCCAAAGAGGTATATTTGGGGATGGCATATTCTGGTCTCCTACAGTCACATTTTGGGATGGTGTGTCCAGAGCCCCAGCACCACCTTCTAGAGCCTCATGTTCACCATGCACCTCCCAGCCACAGGACCTTTGCCCGTGCCATGCCCTTCACCTGCAATCCTTTCCCAGCCTTCTTTGCTCCTCAGCTCATCCTTCAGATTTCAACCAGTTGTTGTGTTTGCCGGAAGGTTTCCCTGAGCCAGTGGGGGAGGTGAGATCCCTTCTCTTATTAATTCCCATTGCACCAGGCCCCTCTCCTTTTATTGCTAATTGGAACTGCAATTTCACATATTTCGAGTTTCTTTGTGGGATTATTTGATTAGCATCTGCCTCCATCATGTTGAGCGAGTGTCATGAAGACAGCCTGTGTTTGGTAACCCCAGAGCCAACACAGGAATAGTTGATAGAAGAAGAAAGGAAGGAAGGGAGTGAGGGAGGAAGGTATAACCATTCGATGGGTTCATTTTGCTTGCTGCCCAGATAGACCTGATTTATCAAAACAGGGGAATTGCAATAAAGAAATACTTTAATTCATGCAGAGCTGGCTGAACAGGAGAATGGAGTTTTATTATTACTCAAATCAGCCTACCTGAAAATTCAGGCGCTAGGGTTTTTCAAGAGTCGGTTGGCAGGACAGGGACAGTGCTGCTGATTGGTTCAGGGGGCAATCACAGGGGTGTGGGAATGATCTGCTTCTGGGTGGGGCCACTGGACCAGCTGGTGGTCCAGGTGGAGCCATCACTGCCAGAAATGCAAAAACTTGGGGGCAGGTATGGTGGCTCACGCCTATAATCCCAGCACTTTGAGAGGCCAAGGCAGGTGGATCACTTGAGGTCAGGAGTTCAAGACCAACTTGGCCAATATGGTGAAACCCCATCTCTATTAAAAGTACAAAAATTAGCCAGGTGTGGAGGTGCACGCCTGTAGTCCCAGCTACTTGGGAGGCTGAGGTAGGAGAATGACTTAAACCTGGGAGGCAGAGGTTGCAGTGAGCCGAAATTATGCCACTGTACTCCAGCCTGGGTGACAGAGTGGAAGTCTTTCTGGAAAAAAAAAAGAAAAAAAAAAAACTGAAAAGATATCTCAAAAGGTCAATCCTAGGTTCTACAACAGTGATGTTATTTGCAGAAGTAATTGGAGAAGCTGCAAATCGTGTGACCTCCAGAATCATGGCTGGTAATCATTTATGTCTACACCTTAGCAGAATTTAGGCTCCTCTCATTCTCCTAATCTGGCGGCCTTTCATTAACCTTACAAAGGCAGTTGATTTGGGGGGAAGAGCTATTATCATTTGAACTATAAACTAAATGTCTCCCAGAGTTAGCTAAGTGTAAGCCCAGGAGTGATTAAGGGCAGCTGGAAGTTAAAAGCAAGATGGAGGCTGGGTATATCAGATCTCTTTCAATGTCATAATGCCCTCACTCTTGTAATTTTTGCAACTTCCCTCAAAGCGATAAGGGAAAGGAGTCCACCTTGAGCTAATGACAAATCTCCCACTAGCCTACACTCTTCACTGCTTCCCCAGTGTATGTGGAGAGAAATCAAAACAACCTATTGAGGCTTTTAAACCCCTCTGCTACAAACCCCAACTTATGTCCCATATTATTCCCTTTACTCCATCCGTGTGTCCCCGAGTTCCAGCCAATCCAAGCTGCCTGGACATCTCCATTTGGACCCCATAGGTGAGTGCCCATTACAGTGTAAACTCCATGAGCTGAGGCGCCTGGACACACACCAAGGGCTCCATGAAAGTTTGTTGACTAAATAAAAGACCTTCCACATAGGTCCCCTGGTGCTGCTTACCCTGCATCTGAAAAGCTACCAACTTTGCGTCAGGTGTTCCATAGGGCTATTCTGAACACATTCCTTGGCTCTTTTTATTTTACAGGTGAGAAGAATTGGGGCTTAGAGATGCAAGCCACTTGCCACAGTCACCCTGCTTGAGAGCAGCAGAGACGGATATCATCCTGGATTTTCCCACAGGGCCCATTGTCCAAGCCCAGCCCCCATCATATTGTAACCGCCCAGCAGGTTCTTCCTGCCGGCTACTCAAACAAAGTCCATTCACCACGACCCTGGCATTGCAGTAAAAAGAGGGTGCAATTGACACAAGGCTGGCCACGCCACATGGGAGATGGAGTTATTACTCAACTCAGTCACCCTGAAGGCTCAGAAGTTAGGAGTTTTTATAGATTGTTTGGTGAGCAGGGACCTAGGGTAGGGGCACGCTGAGTGATTGGGTTGGAGATGAAATCAGAGAATCGAATCTGTCCTCTTTTGCTGAGTCCATTCCCGGGTGGGGGCTCCAGGTGGAGCCATCATCATCAGGAATGCAAAAACCTAGAAAGACATCTCAAAAGGCCAATTTTAGGTTCTACAATAATGATGTTATCTGTAAGATTATTTGGGAAAGTTGCAAATCTCATGACCTCCGGAATAATGACTGGTAATTATTTAGAATCCAAACCTCTCTCATCCTCTTAATTTGGTGGTCTTTCATTCGTCTTACAAGAACAGTTTAGTGCGGGGGAAAGGCTATTATCATTTAAACTATAAACTAAATTTCTCCCAAAGTTAGGTTGGCCCATGCCCAGTAATGAGCAAAGACAGTGAGGATAGAAGCACAATGGAGTCAGCCATGTCCAATTTCTCTCACTACCATAACTTTGCAAAGGCAGTTTCAATATCTGGCATCCAAATTCTCACCATTCTTTTCAGTCCAGTTCAAATGCCACTGTTGGGGTTCAGAAACTGATACCCCAAAATATGATGCTTTTTTTTTTTTTTTTTTTGAGAGGGAGTTTTGCTCTGTTGCCTAGGCAGGAGTGCAGTGGCATGATCTCTGCTCGCTACAGGCTCTGCCTCTTGAGTTCAAGGGATTCTCATGCCTCAGCCTCCTGAGTAGCAGGAATTACAGGTGTGCGCCACCACACCTGGCTAATTTTGTATTTTTTTTTTTTTTCTTTGAGACACAGTCTCACTCTATCGCCTAGGCTGGAGTGCAGTGGTGCTATCTCAGCTCACTGCAACCTCTGCTGCCTAGGTTCAAGCAATTCTCCTGCCTCAGCCTCCCTCCCAAGTAACTGGGACTACAGGCATGCACCACAGCTAATTTTTGTATTTTTGATAGAGACGGGGTTTCACCATGTTGGCCAGTCTGGCCTCAAACCCCCAACCTCAGGTGATCCGCTTCCCCCTGCTACTCAGCCTCCCAAAGTGCTGGGATTATAGGTGCGAGCCACTGTGACCAGCTGACCCCAAAATATGATGCTTTGATGCACCGAACTGAAGAAGCCTCAAGGTCTCTCTAACCTTTCCTTCCTGGCTCTCAATCTTCCATCTCTCCCAAAGCACAGGGGGAAGTTTTTCTCTGAAGTTCCCTTTTCTGCTGAAAGTCTGGACCTGCCAAAGAAGAAAACAGTAACCTCTGGTCCCTTCCCTGAGTTTTCATTAATAGAACTCATATTGCGAGGAAGAAAGACTGAATTCTACCAATCCACCTAGACAGACGTGTCACAAACCATTGTCTGCTCTGCGGGTCCCACAGACTTTGTCCCAGGCCATTGTATGTTCTCCATGCCTACTGAATTCCCTCACAATCATTTACTATCCCCCTAAAAATCATCCACAATTTCCCATCGCCCTTTCCCCTAAGAAAAAGAGCATAGAGCCCTCCGTACCCCATTGCGGGGTGGGGTAACCACTCTGCAATTCTTCCCCATGTGTACCAAAAAATGCATATGCCTTTCCTTCTATGTATCTGCCTTTTGCCAGTTTATTTTCAGTGAACCTCCAGAGGGTAAGGGAAAACTACAGTTTTGGTGCTGTGAGCAGGGTCACCAAAGCCTCTCTGTTCAAAGCCACTGTGAAGGAACCCAGGACCTGAAAAGTCAGCAGAAAGGAAAGAAATTCTTACCAGCCAGGCTTCCAGACTCTTTCTGTGTGGAACTTGTTTAAGCAGATGGTAAAAATCACAATTTATTCCTGTTTCTTCTCCAAAGTCTTGATTAATGGGAAAAAAAGGATTCGTGTGACGAGTCCTGAGTATAGTGACTCCGGTGTACTTTTTGATATTAACATTCACATTGTTTGAGAACTTTCCTCCCAGAAATAGTCTTTTTCTCTGTCTCTGTCTTTCTGTGTTGTTCTGTTATAAAGAGGGTACCATAGGGTAGAACACAGGCCTAAAACATCTATAGGCCTGTTGTTCCAGCTGGCCCAGCCAGGGGCGTTTGAACCAGAGTGACTCCATCTTGAATAGGGGGTGGTTAAAATAAGTCTGAGACTTACTGGGCTGCATTCCCAGAAGCTTAGACATTCTTAGACACAGGATGAGACAGAAGGTCGGCACAAGATACAGGTCACAAAGACTTTGCTGATAAAACAGGATGCGGTAAAGAAGCCGGCTAAAACCAAGATGGCTATGAAAGTGACCTCTGATTGTCCTCACCGCTCACGATATTCCAATTATAATACATTAATATGTATTGTCATGGCGCTGGTGGGTGATATGTTAACTATAATACATTAATATGTACTGTCATGGCACTGACACTCCCACCAGCACCATGACAGTTTACAAATGCCACGACAATGCCAGGAAGTTACCTTATATGTTCTGAAAAAAGGAAAGGGACCCTCAGTTCCAGGAAATCTCTGCCGCATTCCTGGAAACTCATGAATAATCCTCCCCTCATTTAGCATAAAATCATACTCAGTGAGCAGTCCACACTGCTGCTCTGCCTATGGAATAGCCATTCTTTTATTCTTTTACTTTCTTAGTAAACTTGCTTTTATTTTACTCTATGGACTTGCCCCAAATTCTTTCTCGAACCCTCTCTTGAAGCCTAGATCCGAACCTCTTTCCAGTAATAGCCATATAGACCGGTCAGTTTCATGGTTTTGATCAGACCAGCAGTTAAGACAAATTTTGCTGTGGGTTCCCAAAATAAAACAGTATAAGAGTCCCTCTTGTCTTGTTTGATGTCCTTGAGAGCTTGACTTGTGACCAAGCTGGAGCACTCTCTCTTGGTCTCTGCTCTCCAGCGGGCATGATTTTCGGGTCACATCTGGTGGCCAGTCTGAAAATGGCTGGGAACCTGAGACACATATGATGCTGAGAAGCACGTTTTTTGTTCCAAAGGTGTCAAGCTCTCAGGGGAGTTTGTCTTACTAAAAAGTTCCATCCATAAAGGGCTTTTGTTGTCTTTTGCTTCTGTTGTCTGGTTAGCCCTGGGGAAGCCCAGGAGGGCCTGCTTGGTGTCGTAGATTAACAGGTCTGTGACTGGTAGACCCCACCTATTTGTGGGGTTCTGGAGACACCATACACACAAGCACCATCCTCAACCATCTATGGCAAGAGTCTTTTGCTATCTTATCCTAACTTTGGAGTGAATTTTTGGAGATCATAGGGACTTCCTCTTCTACGCCCTCTCCACTGTAAACCAAAAATAAGATTCTAAGCTCCCCTACCAACTGAATGGACCCCTCCTCTTGGCCAAGGGCATTCTAAAGTAAACCTGAGACCAGGCACAGTGGCTCATGCCTGTAATCCCAGCACTTTGGGAGGCCGAAGCAGGTGGATTACTTGAGCTCAAGAGTTGAAGACCAGCCTGGCCAACATGGTTAAACTCTGTCTCTACTAAAAATACAAAAATTAGCTGAGTGTTGTGGTGCATGCCCGTAGTCCCGGTTACTTGGGAGGCTGAGGCAGGAGAATGTCTTGAACCGGGAGGTGGAGGTTGCAGTGGGCTGAGATCGTGCCATTGCACTCCAGCCTGGGTGACAGAGTGAGATCCCATCTCTAAATAAAAAAATAAATAAATAAAGTAAACCAGAAACACTAGTTCAGGCCAAGATGGGAATGGGTGGTCAGAAATGCCTCATCCTACATTCCCCACTTTGGAAGTCAGGCACAGCTGACCAGCATTCACGTTAAAACAGAGACCTCAATACTGACAAAATAGACTCTTTAAGCCTGATAACAAACATTTACTATTCTCTCTGATGCCTGCTACCAGGAGGCTTCATCTGCATAATAAGAACCTTGGTTTCCACAACCCCTTATTGTAACCCAAACCCTTCCTTCTATCGAGTCCAGGTCTTTAGATAAACTCTTTCAACAAATTGCCAATCAGAAAATCTTTGATTCCACCTATGACCCGGAAGCCCCCTGCTTGGAGTTATTCCACATTTCTGGACCAAACCAATCTTACATGTAATGATTGATGTCTTATGTCTCCCTAAAATGTATGAAATCATGATGTAGCCTGATCACCTTGGGCACGTGTTGTCAGGAGCTCCTGAGGTTGCATCACAGGCATGTGCTTAACCTTGATAAAATAAATTTCTAAATTGATTGAGACCTGTCTCAGATATCTTTTGACTTACACCAGGAACACCACTTACTTATATGGTAGAAATTTATTCTAAACCTGGAAAATTACTTCCTGGGCTTTCCATGAAGAGGTTTATTGAATTGAGTCACTATTGGAATAAGTACACCATTGGAAATTACTTATATAACTTTTGACTTTTGGGGGTACTCATTTGTTATTGATCCTTTTTCCTTCCATGGACAACTTTTGATTTCCCATCTCCCATCTGTAGGGCATATGGGCCCATTTGGACCTTTGTGTGTCGATGGTCAGCTGAGAAACTGAGGTCCTAGAGAATATGGAGGACAGAAACATGGATTGGAGCCCATTTGTGTCTAGTGAAACTGGACTTTCTTTGAGCTATCTTTGGAGGTGGTTCTGGATCTTATGAAGACTGATTTGTACCTCTTTGTAGATGCCTAGTGCATCCTTGGTCAAGTCATAACCTTGGTTAAGGCTTATTGGTTTGGTGAGTCACTTGGTAAGGCATTTTTTTTAAAAGAAAAAAGAAAAAAAAGTTCAAAAGCCAAGAGTATTAGGTGTCCTGGCTGAAATCTGATAATAAATTTTAAAAAACTCTTTTAAAGAACCCTGTAGTCAGAAGTCAGCTTAATTAAAAGCTAATATTCAGGCTACTATTTTTTTTGTAAGGTCTTGCTTTTTTTTGTCTGGATCCTATTGCTGGGAAGCTTTTTAGTTGATTGAAACCGCTTTTTAATATATTTGGTCCCTCCTGTTTGCTCCTTTTCTTACTGGCATAACTTTTGCTGAGAAAAATGTCAAACTTCATTGGCATTTTAGGAAGCTTAAAATCTCTTCAAATTGGCTCCTCTAAGAATTGTCGTCTCATTTACTTCTACTTTGCCTTCCTCTTTCCCATCTTTAATAGCTCATAAAGAAAGCTAGAGGTGATTTCTAGTGTCCCTGAGACCCCTTGAGGAACACAGAAAAAGGAAGACAGAAGACCCCACACCCCCTTCTTGGGGTCTTCTGCCCTCCTTGCGTAGTCTCAAGATTTAAGGGCAGTTTCCTCTCCAGTCTAAAGCTCTACTCTCATTTGCTAGTTATCTGATCTCTTTGGCTTTGGGGAATAAAGGGGTTACTTTGTACTATACAAGAACACAGTCTTTAGGTGTACAGTGGCCAGAAAATCACCTGTCAGGGATGCAGTTTTGGAAGTGGCTGACTGCAGTTGCAATGGATGGTTATTACTACAGAGGGCTACTTGTTTCTTTGCACATTTAGATAAGAAGGGCACAGTTTGAACACACAGAGACTACAGGAACACACAGATTGGGTCACCCACCAGCCTCAGGAAAATGTCTTTGCAGCAAGTGCACTGTATAAGCATTAAGCAGCCTGATTCCTCTTTTTGGGGGACCTGAGACTCATTGTAAAAGTGAGATCCCTGATTTTTAATTTAAATGATCTGCTTTCCAGCTGCACCTACTTTTCATATATTTAAATATTAGCAATGGAAATCTCAAATGCTTTGTTGGTTCTATTTGTTGATGAGCTCCACTCTGAGCTGTATGGTCCAGTTGGAAAACAGAGACTTAATGAGAAGCTACCTATCTAAATGAAATTGATCTTCTTATAAAATCCTATGATGCTCTGGCATGGTGGCTCATGTCTGTAATCCCAGCACTTTGGAAGGCCAAGGTGGGAGTATCACTTGAGCCCAGAAGTTCAAGATCAGCCTGGGCAACACAGTTAAGACCCTGTCTGTACAAAAAATAAGAAAAACTTAGGCTGGCATGTAGTACATGCCTGTAGTCCCAGCTACTTGGGAGGCTGGGGCAGGAGGATCACTTGAGCCTGAAAGGTCAAGGCTGCTGTGGGCCATGATTGCACCTCTGCATGCCAGCCTGGGTGACACAGCAAGATCCTCTCTCTCAAAAAAAAAAAAAAAAAAATTATATGATGCATTCTTATGATTTTGTGTTCCCTTGGCATCCATTTTTAATCTTCCTCTAAATAACAAACCCAGTTTCTATCTTGAAATAGCTTTAATTCTCTCTCTGCTTTGAGATATAAATTTTCTACCAGTTCTCTCTAAAACTTAGTAAGGGCTTCCACCATGTAAAATGGATTAACTTATTCCATTTACAGAGTCACCATTTCACTCAACTGTCTAGCCAGTGAGTTTTACCTGACTTGCAACTGAAAATTTAAAATCAATGCTATGATAACTTTGTGCCTGTCTGTATTTTATTTGTACATGTCTGTATTTGTATATTGCCTACCTGGTACCAAATTGACTTATAAATAAATGAATACTCATACATTAGTAAGCCCAAATGTTTTTCAAATTCATATGATGTTAGCTATCTTGCATGAATAGTTTTAAAATTGTTGATAAAACAAAATATAATGTTTTTAAAATTTAAGACATTTTTGCCTGGGTGTACTGGTCAGACCAATTTATACTGTCTTTATGGGATGTTTTGGGGTCATATAACTGTGACTTCTATGATATTTTTGTATTTGTTTGATTTGTTTATGAGCTTATGCTTTGATTTTGACCTGTTGGATTCTGGGGTCTACACAAGTGGCCATGGTGAGGACTGGGGACATATGTGTGTCCTCACAGCCTGGACCTCATCCTGTCTGCCCTAGCTGTGCCTCTTGGTCATGCCTGGAAGGATCTGATCCCTTAGACATTGTCCTCACAGCTCTGTCCTCTGTCCTAGACTCCGTGTCTGATATAAAACAACTCAAAATGCTTACTCCCTTGGTGTTTCACTAAAAATTAGAGTTACTAAGAGTTAACATTGTAATTGATACATATAATTAAAACTAATTGCTGTAAGAGAAGCAATTCTATATGCAAAGTATATAATAAAATTAGAATGTGTTTTTCATTTAAAAAAAGGATTATAAAAACATGAGAATGTGGTTTTTATTAAAGGGAGAGTAATATGCCTAGTTTAGAGGTTATTTACATGTAGTTTTAAATTGAAGAAATTTTTTAAATGATAGATGAAACTGAATGGATATGAAATGTTTGGAAAAGAAAAAGAGAAAAATTGTAGAAGTTTATAAAAAGTTTATAGAAATCTTGGGTGGTCAATGCTGATTGAGATTGGATGGATGTATTAATAAGATTTCTTAAAAATTAGCTTTAGTATTAATAATACATTGATATGAGGGCAGAATTTGATTCTCTCTCTCCCTCTCTCTTTTTAGAAACAGTATTAGTTCACTCTGTCATCCAGGCTGGAGTACAGCGGCACAATTAGAGCTCACTGCCATTTTGACCCCCTGGGCTCAATTAATCCTCCTGCCTCAGCCTCTCAAGTACCTAGAACTACAGACATGAGCCACCATGCTTGGCTAATTTTTAAAATTGTTTGTAGAGACAAGGTCTCACTATGTTGCCCAGGCTGGTTTCAAACTTCTGGCCTCAAGCAACCCTCTTGCCTCAGCCTCCCAAAGTATTGGGAGTACAGACATGAGCCGCTGTGCCAGCCTGATTTTCTCTTTTGAACAAGATTTTCATGTAGTATTACTAAGAGGTAAAAGATTTTTGTTCACCTTTTGAATAAATTGCAAAAAAATACAGGGGGGGGAGAGGGAGAGACAGATTCTGTTGGTGTCGTAATGTCTTTATTAGGTGTTTGGATTGTTTGGAAAACTGAGTCTCCTCTCTATCAAAGAGCAACATTTTTTGCTTTTTGAAATATTCAAATTATCACTTGGCTAAATAAATGACTTTTTCTTTTACAGTGACCTATGATCCTGTTTTGATCAAGTGTTTTAAACTTTTCTTATTTTGATATCAAGTGTGTTAAACCCTTGATGTTTAACATGCTTCCCCAAATCAAATCTTAAATCCTAAAATTTAGACTTTTTGACCCCAAACTAATTTGGGTATTCTATACAGGGTAGCTGGAAGTCCAAAAGAAAAATACTAGGCTTATTTGGTATGTTAAAATCACACCAGAAGCATTGTCAAATAAGAAATGGTGTTTAACTTTTTTTGAGTTCTACTTTTATGGATATGTTATTAACCCATTTACGCCTGAGTTGTAATTTTTTGAATTTTTGCAATCAGACCTTGGTGATGACCTTGAGAGGGTGATATAAATAACCCACGTGCTTAGTGTTCCAATAATGGAACACTAGACATAAATGGGTTTAATATGTGTTCCAAAATTGCATGACATTTGTGATATGTCTTAGTATATGCAGTAAATTTCTTTATTTTGATGCTTTATTTTCTAAAAGCGCTGGGCAGATCCTAAAGTGTTGTGTCTTCAAGGAAATTCATGGAAAGGACTCTGACAAGTACTCTTGAATACAGGTTTCCAATAACTTTGGAGATTCTACTATTGGACTAGACAAAAACTTCCAGAACTGTAGTAAAAAGAAAAACAAAACCTGATGAGTTCATGAAGATTCCTAATTCAAGATCAAGCAGTACTAGAATTAATTACATTGGACTGAACTGATAAAGAATTAAAATCATTCTTATGGCTTTGGTTTGAAATATTGCTGATCTTTTGTGTTTTGTTTCCTAGAGTCAATAAATTCCTTTTTTTCTTTTGAGCTATTTATAGCATATAGCAATTGCATAAAATATACTTTTGTGAGCAAAATTGAAACATTTACCTTCCTCTCTCCCTGATTTCTCCAGAATTCAGGAATTGTAAATATCCTTATTTTACAGCAATATAGTTATCTACATAAATTCAATAAGAATCTATTGTCTTATGTAACAGGACATGTTGGAAACACTGGTTATCTTACTAAAGTTTTGACTGAATGTCTTATTTTCAAATATGATCAGACCGCTTTGAGGGATTGAGGTTGACTGTGTAAAGCCAGTAGGCTTGGAAAAATATCAGCTCGTATCTTGTCTACACAGTTCCCTTACAGGATGCCTGTCCTTGTGATAAATATAAAATGTCACTTTTTGACAGACCGATGAACCTCAAGATATTTGGGGAACTCAAGAAGAGAGAAATTTGCTCAGTTCATACAGGTATTACAGGCACAGTCTGGTGGCAAATTTTTGGCTTGGCTTTCTCTCAAGAGACTTCTAAAAGTCTAATCTGAGATTCATTATGAAAAAGTTCCAGCAAACCCAACTTAAACAGAGCCTATTTAAGGTTCTATACGGCCAACCACTATTCTTAACACACTTTATGGAAATAATCAGTCCAAACATAATAAGACTAAAACTTATTGTGCAAACAAATTGGTCCTTCTATAATTTATCTTTGATAGAAATAGAAACTGAAGAGAGAAAAATTATGTTTCAGAAGAAAACTACAGTACACCTGTTATTAGATTCCAACCCTGACTATTTTTTTTTTTTTTTTTTAGTTTGTATTATTTGCCTACAATTTGGACTGAATCCTGAATTTTTTCCTGTCTACAAGTCTCCAAACTGATGTTTCCAAATTTGTTTTCCATTCTGTGACTTGGACTCAATGAAATTGCTATTACCTTTTTTTTCCTGAGACCCTGCAAGCTGAAGCTCATATATAAACAACTTGTGACATACAAACTACAGATAAGAAAAACATGTCAGATTGCCACTGCTTACTTCCACTTTAACTGAAGATGCTCCTAATCTAACATCAAGAAACCTCAACTGACTGCCCTTCAGGCTCTAAGGAAACTGGCTTTTAGATTGTTCCAAACATTAACCTCTGTTTTCTTTCTGAGATTCTGTCTGCAGCACCAGCTCCTGAAATGAAACAGGACTGGCCAGTTCCCAGAAATGGGAGCCTTTGCATACTCAGCTCTTAACATGATTTTTCTCTCCACAGCCAAAGACTCAGCTTTTAGTGTGTAAAACTTCTAGGGAAGTTTCAGACAGGGGAATGTTGGGGCTTAAAAACCAAAACCCCAAAATATGGCACGTTGATGTGCTGAACTGGAGAAGCAGCCTCAAGGTCTCTCTGACATTTCCTTCTCTCCTGTCTTTTGATTCTCTGTCTCATTCAAAGCACAGGATAATTTTTTTCTCTGAAGTTCCCTTTTCTGCCTAAAGTTTGACCCACCAAAGGAGAAAACAATTACCTCTGGTACCGTCACTGAGTTTCACGAACTGAACTCATATCACAGAAAGAAAGACTGAAGCCTGTGAACACCGCTGGACAGAAGTTTGTCGCAAACCATTGTCTGTTCTGTGGGACCCAACAGACTTTGTCCCAGGCCATCATATGTTCTTCAAGCCATTGAATTCCCCAAAAAATCATTTACTGTCTCCCTAAAATCACCCACACCTTTCCATCTTCCTTTCCCTTGAGAGGAAGAGTATGTAACCCTTTGTACCACATTGAGTGGTGGGGATCACCCTGTGATTCTCCTCTGTGCACATTAATAACTGTGTGTGCCACTTGTATGAATTTGTCTGTTGTCAGTTGATTTTCAGTGAACTTTCAGAGGATGAAGGGAAAGTTTTTCTGTCACCCCTACACTGCCTCTTCCCAAGAGCCTGCTGTGATCAACCACTTCCTTGGCCATAACAAGTGCTCACTATGCTGAAAGGCCACCAGAGTCTTTGGTTTTGGGGTTTGACTTTACTTTAAGAGATCTGTTAAGCTCTAATCTACATATCATCTACATAATCTACATATCATAAAAATTCATCTGTTCTAAGTATACAATTCAGTGATCTAGACTTTGTTTTTTTGTTTGTTTGTTTGTTTTGAGATGGAGTCTCGCTCTTTCGCCCAGGCTGGAGTACAGTGGTGCGATCTGAGCTCACTGCAACCTCTGCCTCCCAGGTTCAGGCGATTTTCATGCCTCAGCCTCCCGAGTAGCTGGGATTACAGGATTACAGGTGCCTGCCCGGCTACTTTTTGTATTTTTAGGAGAGACAGGGTTTCATCATGTTGGTCAGGCTGGTCTCAAACTCCTGACCTCATGATTCACCCACCTCAGACTCCCAAAGTGCTGGAATTACAGGTGTGAGCAACTGCACCCAGCCTGTTTTGTCTTGTTTTGTTTTTTGAGATAGAGTCTTGCTCTGTCACCCAGGCTGGAATGCAGTGGTGTGACCATGGCTCACTGCAACATCCTCTCCCCAGGCCCAAGTGATCCTCCCACCTCAGCCTCCTGAGTAGCTGAGATTACAAGCACACACCACCACACCTGACTAGTTTTTGTATTATTATTTTTTGTTGCTGTTTGAGAGATGGTGTCTCGCGATGTTGCCCAGGCTGGTCTCCAACTCCTGGGCTCAAACCATTCATCCCCCTCAGCCTCCCAAAGTGCTGAGATGATGGGGGGCCACTGCATCCAGCCAAGGCTTTGTTTTTCTACTTCAACTTGGACATATATTGGTTTCTAGCGATGGCCTCTCTCAGCTTCCTCTTGAGCATAGGACCAGGGTATTCTCACCTCTGGGTCCCCCACTAGCAGGGCCTGCATCCACCGGGTGCTGAGCAAGGTGAGTTCACCCACACGTGCATTATCTCCCTTGGGGGAAAGAGGACTTGAGAAATAATAAAAGCTGGCATTTCATAGCAGCTGCTAGATCCCAGAGCCTGTACAAAGTGCTCTATACGCACGACCTAGCCAAACATTCAGGAACCCCATGAAATGAGATGTATGACCCCTTCTTTTTACAGATAAAAATACTGACGCACAGAAAAAGTCAGTAACTTGCCCCAAGTCACACAGTTA
Organism: Piliocolobus tephrosceles; assembly: GCF_002776525.5. Classification (NCBI taxonomy): domain Eukaryota; kingdom Metazoa; phylum Chordata; class Mammalia; order Primates; family Cercopithecidae; genus Piliocolobus; species Piliocolobus tephrosceles. The sequence continues at coordinate 204,256,657 of NC_045434.1, read as the reverse complement.
GCAAGTAACAGAGCTAGGCCTCAAACCCAGGGAGTCTGGCTCTAGACCCTTGCTTTTAACCAAAGTGCTCTGCTGTTAGGGTGACCCAACCCCATTATCAGGGCTTCCGTGGGGCTGGTGCTCATCAGGACAAAGCCCGCAGGAAAAGAAACTGCAGGAGGAAGAGGCGGCGGCCGCTCTGCTCACCCTCAGCTTTCTGAATCGCCACAGCTACAAGCCTTCTCACCTTGATGATCTGCTCAGTGAGTCCCTGCTACTTACCACCTCATTCTAAGGGTCTGGACAGTTTGCTAAACAAGTTTGCATTCATTGTTTGATGGGAGCTCAGAGCAGCCTGAGGAGCTGGGCAGGCTAGGAATGATTATCTTCATTTTATCACCAGGAAACTCAGAGAAGTGTGGTAACTTGTCCAGAGTCACACAGCTTAAGAAGTGGTACAGATGTAGTTCACAGTGAGGCCATCAGCAGCATGCTCTTCACCACTCCTCCCCACTGAAGTGGGGGAAGGCAGCACAAGCCTTGGCCAGGCCTTGGGGTCAGCCTGGAGGCCTGGGGATTCTGTAGAGGAATTCGTCCAACCTGAGATATAACAGGATCAAACACACACTGAGGTCAGCCATGGCACTGCACAAATAGGAGCAAGGAACCCAACCAACTACTACTTTGAAAGCCAACCAACTGTGAATATTCAAGTTCTCAAATTAACTGAACCGAGATTTATAAAAGATGTGCCCTCTTTCCATGGGCTCCTGCCCTCTGGGTTTCCAGTCCTACCCCAGACTCATCATTTTGGGGATGAGGTTCTAGATTCCTACTCCTCCTCCCTCTGTGCTCTCACCCACCAGAAAGTTCCTTTCCTTCCTTGAACTTGCCTCTGGTTATAGCACCCAGGGTACCGCATATGAGAACAATGGATGTGGCCAATATGTGTAGAGCAGCTCACGGGTAACTCTGTGCCAGGCACTGGGCTATGAACTTCTGGATGTTTTTCTCAGGAGTTCCACGACAACCGCTTCACATGTATTGTTACACAGACACCCCAGGCACACAGATGAGGCCCAAGGCTTAGGGTGCTGAGAATTTGCCTCCCTCCCTCACTGACAGCTTCTGAGTCCTCTTGGGACCCATCCTCAGGACAAGAGAAGGCCAATTCTTTTCCATCCAGATTATACAAGGTGGGAACCAGGAATTTGCATTTTTAGCAAGTGCCCCGGCCAGTCATTGTTCGCCCCCTGGGGAAACTGAGTCTTGGGGAGCGGGTGATATGGTTTGGCTCTGTGTCCCTACCCAAATCTCATCTTGAATTGTACTCCCATAATTCCCACATGTTGTGGGAGGGGCCCAGTGGGAGATAATTGAATCATAGTGGCGGTTTCCCCCATACTGTTCTCATGGTAGTGATTAAGTCTTACAAGATCTGATGGTTTTATCAGGGGTTTCCATTTTTGCTTCTTCCTCATTTTCTCTTGTTGCTGCCCTGTAAGAAGTGCCTTTCGCCTCCCACCATGATTCTGAGGCCTTCCCCGCCATATGGAACTATAAGTCCAATTAAACTTCTTTTTCTTCCCAGTCTCGGGTATGTCTTTATCAGCAGAGTGAAAACAGACTAATACAGGGGGGTTAAGAATACAGGCGCAGTGGCTCATGACTGTAATCCCAGCACTGTGGAAAGCTGAGATGGGCATATCACTTGAGGTCAGGAGTTCGAGACCAACCTGGCCACATGATGAAACCCCATCTCTACTAAAAATACAAATATTAGCCAGGTGTGGTGGTGGACACCTGTAATCCCAGCTACTCAGGAGGCTAAGGCACGAGAGAATTGCTTGAATCCAGGAGGCAGAAGTTGCAGTGAGCTGAGATTGCACCACTGCACTCTAGCCTGGGCAACAGAGTGAAACTCTGTCAAAAAAATAAAATAAAAAAATAAAAAAAGAACCTACTCAGGGTCACCCAGCTTATAAGCTGCAGAGCTGAGACTCAGACCAAAGTGCAGGCCACCATCACCTGATGGCCACCTCGTCTCCCATGCAACTGAGTAACAAGCACACGTGTGGTACCCAATTTTGGCTGGTCAGGAACTCTGATGCTCAGGCTGGGAGGGTCAAGGTGGAAAGTAATGCTGCCCAGACCTTAACAGCAGGCTCAGACCCAGATCTGAGTGCTCCATCCGCTTCATCCTCCCAGAGGCAAAGAAGGCTGGAGGAGAACAACTGAGATCCACCCCCCCAGAGCAGCCAGTGAGGAGGAAGTTTCATTTGCTGGAATTGGAGCAGCGCCATCCACCTGCTTGAGGAGTTCCTAATAATGGCTGAGTTTCAATGAATTAGCAGTGACAATATTACAGATCCAAGGGTGCCCCTGGAACTGAGTGCATTAGCCAGAGATGGTATCCTGAGCATCTTTGCCTCGGGGCTGGGGAGAGGAGGCAAAAGGAGGGAGGGAGAAAAGACACTCCAAGGGTGGAGGTTTGTTACAAACTGGGGAGAGATCTGAAAAGGAATCACTGGGCACTGAGACGTTTATGCTAAGGGAAGCAGGACAGCAGAGAACCACACGCTCAGATTCCCAGCCTGCCACTTGACCTCAAACTGATATCCTCCATGTAGAATAAGATTAGCTAACAATAACAACAACGATGAAATAGTAATAATGACTGGCTTTTAGTGAGCAATTATTAGATGCCAGGTGCTGCTCTCAGTGCTTTCCATACGTTAACTAATTTAACCTTCACAACAGCTCTACAGGTGAGTACCTGCAGCTGTTATAAAACATGACTGCAGTCCAGGCACAGTGGCTCAAACCTGCAGTCCTAGCACTTTGGGAGGCTCACTTGAGCCCAGGAGGAGACTGAGGCTGCAGTGAGTCATGATTGCCCTATTGCACTCCAGCCTGGGCAATAGAGCAAGAAGCTCTCTCTAAATAAATAAATAAAACATGACTACAAGTCCTTTGTCCTTCAGTCCACTGGGAGATATGGTCTCTGTAATTTTCCCTTGAGTGTGGGCAGGCCTATAACTAGTTGAATACAGTGGAAAGTGATGTCATGTGACTTTCAAGGCTGGACAAGCAAAGGTAAAGCAGTTTCTGCCTTGTTTATGGGAGCACTGGCTTTTGGGGCCCTGAGTTTCCACATGAGAAGTCTCACTACTGTGAGGCCACCATGCTGTGAGGAAGCTCAAGCTACATGGGAGGCCCTATGTGAAGATGCTTCTGTCCACAGTCCCCCAGGTGAAACTGCAGACTACACAGAGCAGAGACAAGCCATCCCCACCATGCCCTATCCAAATTCCCATCCTGAAGAATCGTTAGCATGATAAAATGGGGGCTGTTCTATACCACAAAGTTTTGGGGTGGTTTTCTACACAGCAGTAGATAATCAGAACAGTATTATTGTCATCTCCATTTCCTGGTTGAGGAAGCTGCTGCACCACAAGTGATAAAGATGACATCAAGCCCAGGTCTGGTCCCAGAATCCATGGGCTTAAAAGCCCTCAATAAATGATAGTGGTTATAATTACTACAGCCCTGTCATTATTCATAATACTTTTGTGGCCTAATCACAGAACCTATGTTGACTCCAAAAACCCTCTTCGGCAGCCAGAGATAATTAAAAGTAATTACATTCTTTACTAAAAGTCTCTCAAGGTGACTCAAAAATGTAGTCCCCAACCTTATTAGTATCCCTTTCCCTCTCTCGTTCACCTCCCTCATAACCCACTCTCTCAGCACGCTTTTCAGATTTACTCCCCGCAAACCCTCCTCCCCCGCAGGCTGTGTCAGTCTCAGCTTCTCCTCCACCCAGCCCTCAACACCTTATTTCCCAGGTAGAAAGGATTCTTCTGCCTTAAAAAGGGGGTCCAGGACACATCGCCTGACAGTTCTAGAGTTCTCCACTACAAACAGGGGAAGTGTAGACAGCCTGGCAATGCTCCCACTTCTCACTTGGGCCATTTTTGTCCCCCTCCCCCATTCCTGGAAGCTCCCTGCCCTTTCTGGTAATTTCAGAAGCTCTGATTAATATTAGGAGTTCGGCCGGGCATGGTGGTTCATGCCTGTAATCCCAGCACTTTGGGAGGCCGAGGCAGGTGGATCACCTGAGGTCAGGAGTTCGAGACCAGCCTGGCCAGTATGATGAAACCTGTCTCTACTAAAAATGCAAAAATTAGCCAGGTGCGGTGGTACACCCCTGTAATCACAGCTACTCAGGAGGCTGAGGTGGGGGAATTGCTTGAATCCAGGAGGTGGAGGCCACAGTGAGCCGAGATGGTGCCACTGCACTCCAGCCTGGGAGACAGAGTGAGACCCCATCTCAAAAAAAAAAAAAAAAAGAAAAAGAAAACTAAGAGTTCCCCAGAAGCTCCCAGTTTTGGGTTAAAGAAGCCCCAGTATTCCAGGAAGGCAGTGGCTTTCGAAAGATGACATCTTTACCTGGATGTTCCCAGACGGATGAATGTTCAAATGTCCAAAATTGGAACTCCTCCCACCTCGTATCTGACCAACCTCTCCCATGTCCCATCTCAGGGATAACGGTACCCCTCCACCCAGTCAATAACAGCAGCATCCCAGAGTCATGCCAGGGGCCTCTTCCTAAGCCAAGGTCCTGTGGGTTCTCCACCCACACATCTCTCGGATTCTTCCCCAATGCTCTGTCCCCTCTGTCCCCAGCATCTGCTCACCCTTTCCACAGGTGCCCAAGCCAGGAACTCAGGTGTCCTCTTTCTCTCCTTCTCCATCACAATTCTGGTTGATTCTACACCCTTAAAATCCTCTCCTTCCAACCTCTTCTCTCCATCCTTGCTGTCCAATTATCTGGGCCCTCACCTTCTCTGGCAGGTCTCCCAGCCTCTGGTGTCTCCCCTCCTCTGAGCCTTGCTTCAGGCCACTGGAAGGTGAGCACCCTGCTTGTCAGTTTATTGTTGTCTTCCTGGTGACTAGGACAGCCTGCCGTGACGAAGCTGTGACTCTGCAGTCAGCTCTGGTCCCATCCCAAGCCTACCATAGAGAGGTTGTGGTTCCCATCCCTAGAGCAGCAGAATCTCCATTTCCATGTCTTCTGCATTTGTGGATGCAGAAGTGCCTCAGCCTTGATGCCACCCTGATTCCTGGGTCCTGGACATTGGGACCTTTCCCCAGAGTCCACTTCAGCTGCCTTTGCTCTTTGGGAGCTTGACGCACACCTCGACTGGCCACCCCAGTTCCAGCCCTCCTGAGTCCCCTCCTCCACAACAATCTAAATCAGTTACAGCTCACTGAGTTCACCACATGCCCCCAGGAAAAACTCCCAATCCTTTCTCTCCACTTGCTTAATGATAATCCCTTCTGTTGGCAAAGACTGTTGTTTACAGGTCTGTTTGGTGCACTGTTCTTTTTTTTTTTTTTTTTTTTTTTTTTTTTTTTTTTTTTTTTGAGACAGGGTCTCACTTTGCTGCCCAGACTGGAGTACAGTGGCACAATCATGACTCATGCAGCTTCCATCTCCTGGACTCAAGCAATTCTCCTGCCTCAGCTGTCTGAGTAGCTGGGACTACAGGTATGCATCACCATGACCAGCTAATGCTTTTTATTATTATTATTTTTAGTAGAGATGAGATCTTGCTAGTTGCCCAGGGTGGTCCCGAACTCCCAAACTCAAGTGAGCCTCCCACCTCAGCCTCTCATAGTGCTGGGATTACAGGCATGAGCCATCATGCCTGGACTCCCTTACTGTTTTTTTAAAGAGCATTTGTTGAGGCTCCTATATGCCAGGCACAGGGCAGGGTGTTTTCCCCATCATCTCCCTGAAATCCCCACCATTCCCCAGTGAGGTGGACATTCTGATCCCCATTTACTGAGGAGAGCACGGAGTTCCCTGGGAGATTCTGTGTTAATAGGAAAATAAGGGGCATGCATAGGCAATTGGCCAAAGAAGGACTAGAAATGCCCAATCAACATATGAAATGGCATAAATCCTGTGTAGTCAGTGCAGGGTGGCGAAAGGTGCTTTATGAAGTGGTTTAGTCTTTTCTTTTTTTTTTTTTTTTTTGAGATGGAGTCTCACTCTGTCACCCAGACTGGAGTGCAGTGGTACAATCTCGGCTCACTGCAACCTCTGCCTCTTGGGTTCAAGCGATTCTCCTGCCTCAGCCTCCCAAGTAGCTGGAACTACAGATGCCTGCCACCACGCCCGGCTAATTTTTGTATTTTTAGTACAGACGGGGTTTCACCATATGGGCCAGGCCGGTCTCGAACTGCTGACTTTGTGATCTGCCTGCCTCAGCCTCCCAAAGTGTTGGAATTACAGACGTGAGCCATTGTGCCCAGTCGAAGTGGTTTAGTCTTCAAACTTCGAGACAGAGAACCCTGGGCTCAAATCCCTGTTCACAGCACCATTTGGCTGTGCAATCTTGATCCATGTGTTTAACCCTTTGTACCCCGGTTTCCCCACCTATTAAACAGAGATAATAATAGTACCTCCATGGATACAGCACTGCTTTCTATATAAAACTCAATAAAGGATGACTTTAAAAATTGCATGTAACTGACACATCAGTAAATCTTCCATTAGCTGTTAGTCAGTAAACAATGTCAGCAATAATATCTTACCTTTTAGCCACCAGATTGATGGGAAAATTAACATTGTACAGCTCTGGAAAGGGCTCAAAGGGGAGTGGCATCCTCTTTCGCTGTTGGTAGACATGTAAATTGGCACCATATTTCTAGAGAACAAATTTGCCCATTTATATCAAAATTCTGTTATATACAGTTTGCATTGTTTATTGTCTGTTACCTCCTGGCACTTGGGACTGCTTTCCTCACGGCTGTGACCCTTGTGCCTAGGATCATGCTTAGCATGTAAACTATTCAATACATCTTGTTGAATGAATGAATGAATGAATGTGCCAAATTGACCTAAGACTTCTGCTCCTAAGGATCAATCCCAAACCAGTAGGCAAAGCAGTAGGTGTGAAATACTGAAGAGTATGATTTATAGTAGCAAAAAAAAAAAAAAAATGGGAACAGCCCCCTGTCCACCCACCCATGCTGGATGAACTACATGAGGGTACAGCCAAAAAGTCCTGTACAGTGGTCAAAAAGTGACATGTGTCTACATTCAGTGATACCCAAGTTTCTCTGCTACTGTCAATGAATAAAAGAAGCAAATGGCCAAGCAGAGTTTAATTTGATGCAATTTGTGTAAAAGTGTGTGTGTGTGTGTGCATGCGCAAAGGTGTGTTTGTATGTGTGTGTGAAGGTCTGGAATGGTGGTTACTTGTTTCTGGGTGATGGGACTCCAGGGAATAGTTTCTCTTTCTCATGCTTTTCTGCATCTTTTGATTTTTTTTAAAATGGAAAATATATAAACTTTGCAAACAAATAAACTAAAAACAAATTAAAGGACAGAAAATTAAAAGGAAAAGAGAAGGAAAGGGAACAGAGAAGAGAAAGGTGAGGTGCAGAGGCCAGGGTCTCGCAGCCTGAGAGGCGTGCATGCAGGTCTGGCCCTAGGCAAGCTTTCTTGTCCCCACCCTTCCCAACTCTTGCCTGCCTTTCTCTCTCCCTCCCTGGGGTGGGGTAGGGGGTGGGGCAGCAGGGCCAGGGGTGGTGGGCGCTGCTGCTGCTGTTATTCCTGCCATGGGAAAGGCAAGGGCATCATCTGTGGTGGAAATACAGCATCCACCTAATGCTCTACTTCCATCTCGTTTTTTAGAGGGAAGCGGCCAGCACCCCATAATCACCAGCATTATGGACAACTGAGGAAGGGACAGGACCTCTTGTCATAATGGCAACAGCAACAATAACGGTAGAGTGTAAGCATGACAGGCACTCTAACAGGCATTGCGTGCCCATTCTGTACCTGGCTGCAGGCTCTGCAGCATGCATTACCAGACCTAATGCTAACCAGAACCCTTGTCGAGTGGTACAGCTGTGGATATCTATTCAGTTCACTGCCATTGGCACAGCTAATAATGAAAACTCCCAGCATGCCTGTGTCTGTGATGGGCTTTATATCCTACCTACCCATAAAGTGCCTTAGATGAATTAACTTAGGCGATCATTACAACTACCTGTGAGATCCATACTATCATCCCCATTTTATAGATGAGGAAACTGAGGCACAGAGAGGTTTATTAATTTGCTCAAGGTTATCAAACTAATAAGAGGCAGACGTAAAAATCAAACCCAGGTTATCTGACTCCAGACTACAGAATCACGCCCTCTAGGCTGTACTGAATCTGAGGTTCAGGAACCGTAAACTGGCAACCAGGGTCTCACTGTCAGCAAAGCTGCAACGGATCAGAAACACCAGGCTCAGGGCCTCTTTGTGCCTCTGTTTCCCCAGTTTTCTCTGCAAGGCTGATTGCTCCCCTTACCCCACCTCCTGGTAGCACTCAATCTAATTAATGCTTGTGAAGCTGCAGGGCGGCTTATTTAACAGGTGTTCCCAGAGCACAAATGTTTTCATCTTTCCTCCTCAAACACTCTAGACAAGTAAGCACTTCCCAGCGCAGAAACGTGTATTAACTACCGTATGTTCTTATTTTCTGTATTCTTGATGGTTTGACATCTTAAGGGTCTTGCCCAGCTGGAGAAAGACCACCCTTCCCAGGGCCAGCTAATTCCTAGAGATGAATGTACCTTTCATATGCAAAGCAAAAAGTCCACCTCTTAAACAGAGATAGTAATGGTACCTCCATTATACACCTGATATGGTTTGGATCTGTGTCCCCACTCAAAACCTCACGTCGAACTGTAATCCCCAACGTTGTGGGTGGGGCCTGGTGGGAGGTGCTTGGATCATGGGGGTGGATTTCCACCTTTGGTGCTGTCCTCATGATAGACTTCTCACAAGATCTGGTTGTTTAAAAGTGTGGAGCACCCCCCGCCCCTCCCCTGCAACTTTCTTCCTTCTGCTCCAGCCGTGTAAGACGTGTCGGCTTTCCCCTCACCTTCCACCATGACTGAAGTTTTTCCCGAGGTCTCCCAAGAAGTCATTAAGCTTTCTGTAAAGCCCACAGAACCATGAGCCAATTAAGCCTCTTTTTTTTTTTTTTTTTTTTTTTTTTTTTTTGAGACGGAGTCTTGCTCTGTCACCCAGGCTGGAGTGCAGTGGCGCGATCTTGGCTCACTGCAAGCTCCACCTCCTGGGTTCACACCATTCTCCTGCCTCAGCCTCCCAAGTAGCTGGGACCACAGGCGCTCGCCACCGTGCCCAGCTAATTTTTTTGTATTTTGTATTTTCAGTGGAGACGAGGTTTCACCATGTTAGCCAGGATGGTCTCTATCTTCTGACCTTGTGATTCACCTGCCTCCACCTTCCAAAGTGCTGGGATTATAGGCGTGAGCCACCACACCCGGCCAAGCCTCTTTTTTTATAGATTACCCAGTCTCAGGTATTTCTTTATAGCAGTGTGAGAATGAACTAATAGAGTGCCCAAGCTCAGAGTTCTTCTGCAAGGAAATCTAGATTTGAACCCAGACCTCCCCAGCCCCAGGGCTTTTAGTGGCCAGGTTCTAAGCTCTCCACACCTGCTTGGATCAGCCTGCTTCTACTGGGGAACGGCCAAGGGGCATGCTGGGGAATGGCCACGTCTGGGTTCCCAGTGATGCTGAATCACTAAAGGGGTCCAGTGGGGGTGGGATTAAGATTCCACCTCATCCTCCCAGGTTTTTTTTTTTTTTTTTTTTTTTGAAACGGAGTCTCGCTTTGTCGCCCAGGCTGGAGTACAGTGGCACCATCTTGGCTCACTGCAAGCTCCACCTCCTGGGTTCACACCATTCTCCTGCCTCAGCCTCCCAGTAGCTGGGACTGCAGGCACGCACCACCACGCCCGGCTAATTTTTTGTATTTTTAGTAGAGACGGGGTTTCACCGTGTTAGCCAGGATGTTCTCGATTTCCTGACCTCGTGATCCGCCCACCTCGGCCTCCCAAAGTGCTAGGATTACAGGCATGAGCCACCGCACCAGGCTCCAGGTATTTTTTTAAGTCTTCCCCAGCCCTGAAGTTCTGGTCTTGGTCCCCAGGTCCAGGGAACATCCACGGTCAACCCAGTCTTGAGAGCGCTCCTGCCTCTGCATTCCTAAGCCACAACCCCCCCAGGGTGGGATTCATCTCTGGGAGTAAACTCCACATTCCCTACCTCCCTGAGACTGCCACCCATGCAAGGTAGAACCCACTGGGATCTGCTACAGCCTCCCTACTCACCACACTCCTCCTCGCACCTTGTGTTCTAGCCCAGCTCCCTCTCTCTCACCTCCGTGATTTTGCAAGGGCTGGCCATTCCCTCTGCTTGATACACTAAATCCCTGCTTCTCTTCTTTCTCTCCCCAGTGCTCACCTTTTCATCATTGTCTCTCACTTCTTAGCTTGTGACCCTGCAAGTCACCTCCCCCTGCTTCTTATCTGAGAAGCAGAATTAATAATAGAATTGTTGTGAAAATTAAGTGAGAAAATGCACGTAACATGCTTAGAACCCTGTTCGGCATATAGTCAGTGTTCATGAAAAGTTTGCTATTATGATGATTATTATCCATCTCATCCTTTAGGTCTGAGTTTACACATCACTTCCTCCAGGAAGCCCTCTCTGAATATCTTTCCCAAGTCAGTTATTTGCCCTGCTCTGTGCTCACACACATCTTGTGTAGGGCAAGAGGCTATCACTTGTCACACCAAAGTAACCCTTTACTCATCCCCGGACAGTGTCTGTCTGGTTTACTCTTATGTTCTAGGTGCCTAACACATTGCCTGCCACATTGTCATGAATAAATAGACACTTATGGGTAAGAAAATCAATGAACAACCAAAGCAGCAATAAGTCTCTGTACACCTGGGTCATTGGGCCACCAGTAGTTTCTCAACAGTGATGACAAGCGTTTTCATCTTCTCTGAGAACTTCCTTTCCCTCCCTGCCCCCTGGTGAACACCAGCCCAGAGTTTAGCATTCAAGGCGTGATTAGTGCTTTCTCCTCTCCCCAGCCTGCCTTTCAGAAGAGACGCCTCTCCCTCCCAATCAGTTCCCTCTGCTGCTGCACCTGGTGTTTCATCAAAGGACCCTGATTTCCCTCCCGCCGCTCAAATCCATCAGACACATTTTGGCTGCCAATAGGGGCTGACCCTCCCCACCAGGGCCAGGCCCTACCCTGGCATGGAAGCAAAACCTGGGCTCCATGGCCCCACCATTCCAGTCCCTCCTGAAACCATGTGCACTATTCACAGATACAGATAATCCACACAGGCAGATGGAAAACCAGGCAAAGATAATCCAAAACCAACCGAGGATCCAGAAGTCATTTCTATTTGGCTTTGAAGTGCATTCAGTTAAACTTATTTTTCCCCTATTATAGATTTAACTTCCTAATCCTCTTTTACTTCAGCTAATATTGAAATGAGTTTGCCTGCCCTATGCACACACTGTGTGTGTGTGTGTGTGTATGGTGGGGGTTGGGGGACCCCAGGATGCACCTGATGATTGCAAGGAATGCAATCAGAGATTTGAAGCTGATCAATGCAAGGAGCCAGGCCTGCTGGAATCCAAGGACCTGGGGTGCAGCAACCCCAGATACAGACTCTGAAGAAGCCAACAGTGGTCAGCAGGTCAGCCAGACCTCTGCCTCACTGTCTGCCATGGGAGGCCCTCTGGTTACACAGCAGCCCAGCCGCCAAAGAAACAAAGGGCAGCCCCTCTTCACCACCCCCAACACTTGCACACACACACACACACACATGCACACACACACACATGTACATGCACACACATACACACATGCACACACACACACAAGCACACATACACACATGTACATGCACACACATACACACATGCACACACACATGCACACACGCACACATGCACACACGCACACATGCACACATGTGTGCATAGATGCACGCACATGCACATACACACATGCACATACACTGCACCAGCATTTCCCAGGGTGGAAAAATTAATGTTTTTCTCAGAAAAAAAGAAGTCAAAAATCACTTCTCATTTACTTGGGGAAAGTTCTCAGAATCCTGATCTATGACAGAATTCCCTGCATTCCTGAGAGGAGAGGAAGCTCCCAGACATACCTCCACCCTTTCATCCTCCCAGCCACTGGGAACATCCCCTCTTTCTGGGTAGAAGGAGTGGGTTTGGATGCAAAAGCTCATCCCTGTCAAGCAGCTCACCTGGAGCACACCATGTAACCTCTCAGAGTCTCAGTGCCGTCTGAAACATGAATGCTAATGCCTCGCGTGTTACCTGATCAGGTGCCTGTGGGGAAGTGTAGACAATGGCGTTGAATATGGAGTCACTTGGGGATGCCATCTTAGTCGCCTACCACCGTGATAGCAGATGATGTTAGCTGAGTGCTTACTTAACACCAGGCCCCATTCACAGAGTTTTGCATAGATTAGCTCATTGAACGTTTCAACAACTTTACAACACAAGGGTTATTATTCTATCCTCTTTCTATGAATGCAGACACGAAGACTTAGAACACTTACTGAGCAGCCTCGGGTCCTCCAGAGCCAGGATTCAAACCTATGCCGAGTCCTGGACCACGATGAGATACAGCCATATCCACAGGCCCACAGTGCAGTGGGGATGCAGGGATGGAGAGATGGACAGGACCCATCTGCTCCTAAGGAATCCAGCCCTGTCTTTTGGGAATGAAAACAGCCAGGCTGCTTAGGCCAGCCAGGGAAGGACAGAATGCATGCAGCGACCCCAATGATAACCCCCATAATCCTGATGACCCAGACCTTAACAAGAAGGAGAAACCATCCAACTATAGACAGGCATGGGTATCTCAGCCCTTGCTTTATCCTTATTTCCATCTGCCTTGGACATTCCTTCAGTACTTTGACAAGCCTTCATTGGAGCCCTGCTGTGTGCCAGGCCCTGGGCACTATCAGGCTTCCTGACAATCACCTATCCCCTCCCTATCAGTGAAACCTAGAAAGCCCCAACTGAGGCAACCAACACTCCCTGAACGGTTGGTTAGACTTGCCTGACCCCTGCCTCCAGTCCTAAGCTAAGCTGGGGGTGTTCAAGGGATGTGGGCATCGGGTCCTTCCGTGGGGGCAGCCCTGGCTGCCCCTCTGCAATGCCCTTCTCATGAGGAGCCGGCAGCAGATTGAGGCACAAGGCTGTGCTGCAGAGAGCAGCTGGGGAGGGCTTCCTGGTGGTATGAGTTTAGTGCACAGAGGCATGAGGAGTAAATTCTGTCTCCACAGGAGCCCTAGAAGTCTCTCGTCAAAGTCATTCTTGACAAATAAGGGTCAAAGCCTTTTTTTCCAGAAGATGATTCTCGTTTCCTGATAACTTTGTTCCTCTTCAAATCCCTTGTCAAACAAGAAAACGGAGAGTTCAGGACAAGAAAGTCAAAAGATGTGTTGTAACATCGAATATACCGCCAGTTAATTAACTGCATAACCTTGAGTGAAAAGTCTTCTCGGGGCCTCAGTTTTCTCATCTGTGCAATCAGTTAGCAATGCCATGCTTCTTCCATGGCTGTGTCCAGGGCAGGCATGCTAAAGGGTCATTTATTCATCCAGCAACTTTTATCATCACAGAGTATGGCCTATGTAGCAGGTGGTGTCCTAGGTACTGGAAATACAGTAATTTACAAGATAAGGAAGTTCTCTGCTTTAAAAGAACTTGCATTCATGTTACTCGGATTCATTGAGTCTAAATGTGGCCTCAGAGTCCTTCTGAACACAGCCTTCAAGGCAGCCTCTACTAATTATATTAGCATGAGAGAGGATCTCTGTATCAGTCAAGGTTCTGTTGTTTCCTGACGTTTTCCTCTGAGGGTTCTCCAGAGAAACAGAACATTTCATATATAAAGAAAATGAGAGAGACGGATTTTAAGGAATTGGTTCACGCAGTTGTAGGGGCTGGCAAGTCTGAAATTTTTAGGGCAGGCTGAAAACTCAGGCAGGATTTCCACATTACAGCAGTTTGAGTCTTGAGGCAGAATTACTTCTTCTTCTTCTTCTTTTTTTTTTTTGAGATGGAGTCTTGTTCTCCTGCTCAGGCTGGAGTACAGTGATGTGATCTTGGCTCACTGCAACCTCTGCCTCCCAGGTTCAAACAATTCTTCTGCCTCAGCCAGCCTCCTAAGTAGCTGGGATTACAGATGTGTGCCACCATGCCTGGCTAATTTTTGTATTTTTAGTAGAGACAGGGTTTCACCATGTTGGCCAGGCTGATCTTAAACTCTCGACCTCAAGCAATCTGCCCACGTTGGCCTTCCAAAGTGCTGGGATTACAGGCGTGAGCCACCGTGCCCAGCCAGAATTAATTCTTTCCCAGGAAGCTTTGGTTTTGGTTCTTAAGACCCAGAAATTCAGAGACTCAATATAATGAAGTTTCATTCCTCTCTGATGTTATATGTCTGCTGCAGATTGGCAGATGGCTCTGTGCCTGAGTCACTCAGGAACCCAGATGGGTAGAGGGACTCTGAAGGATGCTGTTATCTCAACTTCTAGAGTCTTTGTGAACAGGTCAGAGAGAGTGTGAAGAATTCACACATGGTTTTAACTGATTGAATGAGAGCCACCTACAATTACTCCATTACTGAGGGTAACCTGTACTTAAAGTCAAATGGCTGCAGATGTTTATCACATCTACAAAACACCTTCACAGAAACATCTAGACTAGTGTTTGACCAGACAACTGAGCAGTGTAACCTGGCCAAGCTGACACATAAAATTGAACCATCACAGGCTTGTTTTCTCATCTGTAGGAATAACTTCTAAGCCAACATTCAGCATTGACAATCTAGGACTCGAAGTTTTCAGTTCTGTATAGATCTTGGGGAGAGTACCGTCTGCTGGCAGTGGGCTGAATCATTGAAGAGTCCGCTTGAGTCTCAACAAGAGAAGTTAGGAAAGTGTATTTCTGAGAGGACGATTTAGACAATCACTTCCACAGAACTCTCTCAGGATGCTTTGTTAAAATGATCTGTTATTATCAACCAAGAGCACTTTCTTCTTGTTGAACTCAGAACTTGGGAAGGTAAACCTGACAAAAACAAGCAATGGGGAAAGGATTCCCTATTTAATAGATGGTGCTGGGAAAACTGGCTAGCCATATGCAGAAAACAGAAATGGGACCCCTTCCTTACACCTTATACAAAAATTAACTCAAGATAAAGACTTAAATATAAAATCCAAAACCATAAAAACCCTAGAGGAAAACCTAGGCAATACCATTTGGGATGTAGACATGGGCAAAGATTTCATGACTAAAATATCAAAGCAATTGCAACAAAAGCCAAAATGGACAAATGGGATCTAATTAAACTATAGAGTTTCTGAACAGCAAAAGAAACGATCATCAGAGTGAACAGGCAACCTACAGAATGGGAGAAAATTTTTGCAAGCTACCCATCTGACAAAGGTCTAATATCCAGAATCTATAAGGAACTTAAACAAATTTACAAGAAAAAACAAGCCCATCAAAAAGTGGGCGAAGGATATGAACAGACACTTCTCAAAATAAGACATTTATGCGGCCAGCAAACGTGAAAAAAAATCAATGGTCATTAGAGAAATGCAAATCGAAACCCCAATGAGATACCATCTCACACCAGTCAGAATGGCGATTATTAAAAAGTCAGGAAACAACAGATGCTGGCAAGGTTGTGGAGAAATAGGAACACTTTTACACTGTTGGTGAGAGTGTAAATTAGTTCAACCATTGTGGAAGACAGTGTGGCAATTCCTCAAGGATCTAGAACCAGAAATACCATTTGACCCAGCAATCCCATTACTGAGTACATACTCAAAGGATTATAAATCATTTTACCATAAAGACAAATGCACACATATTTTAATTCCAGCACTATTTGCAATGGCAAAGACTTGGAACCAACCCAAATGCCCATCAATGATAAAGTGGATAAAGAAAATGTGGCACATAATATACCATGGAATACTATGCAGCTGTAAAAAAGAATGAGTTCATGTCCTTTGCAGGGACGTGGATGAAGCTAGAAGCCATCATTCTCAGCAAACAAACACAGGAACAGAAAACTGAACACCACATGTTCTCACTCATAAGTGGGAGTTGAACAATGAGAACACATGGACACAAGGAGGGGAACATCACACACGAGCCTGTTGGGGAGTGGGAGGCAAGGGAAGGGAGAGCATTAGGACAAATACCTAATGCTTTTGGGTCTTAAAACCTAGATGACGGGTTGATAGGTGCAGCAAACCACCATGGAACATGTATATCTATGTAACAAACCTGCACATTCTGCACATGTATCCCAGAATTTAAAGTAAATTTAAAAAAAAAAAAAAAAAAAGGTAAAACAAAAAGAACTTGAGAATATACAGTCCTTGGCCTTTTCAGAAAGCTCCATCTTAGAGAAAAAGGAACTTTCCTGGTCAGTGAAGTTCTCTCCACATTACCTACCCTTTCTACATTGGCATGTGACTTGCACTTCTTGGAGCCACTGAGGGAGGGGACAAGGAAAAAGCATAAGCCTCTGCCATGGACCAGGCCCTGTGCTAGGAATGTGTATTGATCAGGAATAGCCTAGGGACAGATCAACCCAGAAATCTCAGGGACTCAAGACAATAAAGTTTTATTTTTCTCTGATGTTATACGTCTGCTGCAGGTTGGCAGGTGGCTCTGTCCCAGAGTCACTCAGGGTCCCAGATGGATAGAGGGACCCTGAGTGATGCTGTTATCCCAACTTCTAGAGTCTTCATAGACAGGTGAGGAAGAGTGTGAAGAACTCACATATGCTTTTAAAAGCCTTGGTCTGGAAGTGGCACATATTATAGCTGTTTGCATACCATTGGCTAGAACTAGTCACATGACCCCACATGACTGCAAAGGGGTCTGGGAGATGTAGTCATCTGTATGCACAGGAAGGAGAGAAGAACCAGATCTGCTGAGCGTAATTCTTCTTTATTACAGTGCTTTTTAATCTGCAAATATTGCCTATTCTCATGCTTAACTCACAGCAACATTCAGCAGCAGATATTGTGCTTATTTAACAGATATGGAGTCTAGGGGCCTCTCCTATTATCCACATGCAGGAGCTTTAGTGTAGGGATATTCAAGGGCTACTTTTGGCAGCCCCAAGATCTTTTATAAATTCATTCCTGGTTCTCACCTCTATTCTTGGCCAGTGGTTCTCAGTCTGGGTGCTATGACACACCAGGAGGGTTCCCCAAGCTATTGGATATCAACTAAAGATATGATACCAAAAAATGCAAATTATTTGCTTTGTTAAAAAAACAAACAAACAAACAAGCACAGGCATTAGAGTGAGTTCAAGGTTAGCCCTAGAATAGCAACAGTCTCTGTGAGGGTACAAATGGAAAGAGTGTAAGAACAGGTGCAAAGACACATGGAAATATTTTTCCCTCAGGAATTTGCATCTCATCAGACAAAAGTCTTGGGAACCACTGCTCTTGGCTGCTGAGTTTTCTAGTCAAATGCCCCCTACCAAGCAGCAGAATTTGTATGTGACCATTTGAGGGGAGACAGCAACAGTCATTGCATTGGATAGACCTGTGGTCTTCCGGTCACACCCATGAGGGAGCAGTGTGGGGCAGAGAGGGGAGCATGACCCGAGATTCAGGCTCATCTCAATCAGAACCATGGCTCTGCTCAGCACTAAGCCTGTGACCTGGCTCACTGACCTCCTGAGCCTTGGTTTCCCCTACTGTGAAGTGAGAATAGTGCCCATCTCCCAGATTGTCGAGGGAACTGAACAGGAAAGTGCACAAGAATTTCCAAGCAGGTGCTTGGCTCTCTTTTTTACCCTCCCTTCCCCTGACAAATAGACATTTGGTGTGAGGCCCAGATGTATTGGTATATGCCACTACAAACCCAGAGGGAGCTGCCACATCCACCTTCACCTGCCAGGAGGTGTTTCAAATGCTATACTGTTGAGGGGGAAGGACATGAGTTAAATCCTCAAGTACAGGAGCTCAGTTAAATCAACTCATTCAGATTAATGAAGATTGTGTTGCCAAATGTTTACAAGAAACTTGAAGTAGCAAAGGAAATGTTTATGATACAATTTGAGAAGGAAAAAATAGGACACAATATGGTGTATACAAAATGGTATCAACTATGAAAAACAGAGTTCCTGGCCTAGGAAAAAGTCTAGAAAGATACACTCCATAATACAGTATGGGTCTACCAATGAGCATTATTCTTTTCTTTACATATTGCATTTAATTTTATGTTTATTTTTGTTGCAATTTCATTTTTTTTGTATTTTAATATCATTTAAAATATGATAGATTATAATGAGAAAGATCTCTTCTTATAATAATGTGAATATGGAATTCCCATAGGTACCAGTTGCACCAGTATGTCAGAGATCTGGCCGTTAGGTGTTGGGTGTGATTGGGGCAAGCAGGGTGTTGCATAGAATGAGAAGCAGCAAGCACTTTGGGGAGAGCAGAGTTGAACTTGAATCCTGTCCTACTCCTTTCTAGCTCTGTGACCTTGTGCAAGTCGCTTCAATTCTGAGTGCCAGGATGCTCGCAGGTCAAATGGGGATGAAAATTCTCACCTCCTTGATAACTCATATAAAGTCCCTAGCAAAAATCTTTGACACAAAGTGGAAGCCCATAGCAGGGGTCCAGTAGATGCTAATTCTTTTTCTTCTCTACATCCAGTGGGCATTCTGGGGTGGGTGGCTGACCACCACCCAGGTCGGGACACTGGGAACGGCTGCCAAAGCCTCTTGCCCAAGATCAACGGGAAAGAACTGACTTACAAACTCAGAATCCCTCATCCGTCTCTCCTTCCCCCCAGCCGAGATTGGTCCATGCATCCTGAGTGATTCCCCCACGACTCCAGATCTCCTGAAACTTGTCTGCAACTGTCTGTGCAAGTCACGAAGTATTGCTGTCGACAGATTCCTC
The DNA here is from genome assembly GCF_002776525.5 of Piliocolobus tephrosceles. Taxonomy (NCBI): domain Eukaryota; kingdom Metazoa; phylum Chordata; class Mammalia; order Primates; family Cercopithecidae; genus Piliocolobus; species Piliocolobus tephrosceles. Next base: position 204,237,779 of record NC_045434.1, on the reverse strand, counting down.
TTCAAAGGGACCTTGAGTTAAGGAGCAGCTTCTTCCTTTGCTGAAAGCCTTTGAAGTCCAGACCTTGGTAAGCAGAGTGATTAGGCAAGATGGCCTTGACAGGTTCCTTTCAACCCAAGGGTCTGAGATTCTCTTCCCACTCCTTCATCACATGCTCTGAGAGGTAAAGTGGGTTGAGCTGGGCTGGTGCAAGCTGTTGCCATAACCCGGGATGCCCACCTCCCTCCTGTGTGCCCTCCAAGCACACAAGCAACTCCTCTTCTAGAAGCCCTCCTAGCCTCACCACTCTCCTTCCAGATTGGCTGGAACCCTCTCCCCCAACCCTATTCTGTATCCTTCTTAGTAGTGTAAGTGCCTTGCAAATGACTGTCACCACTCTGGATGCTGGGCTCCTTGAGGGCACAGATTGAGTCTTGTTCATCTTCATATTCCACCCAAGGCAGGGTCTGATGCAGGGCACTTGCTCAAGAGATGTTTGCTGAATTAATTAATCCCACTTGCCCCCAGAGATAAAGTCTCACCAATGAGGTTAGGCTTACCTGTGACTCCCTTAGAAGGAGCTAGCATGCACAGGCGTATAATCTCTGCACTAGGCATCCTGCTAAACCTTTTTATTACCCCTTTTTAATTCCCAAAAGTACTCTAGGAGGTAGACGTTATTGTCCCCATTTTACAAATGAAGAAACTGAGGCCAAGAGAACTTAATTGACTTACCAAACAAGTGACCGAGTGGCAACTCAGCCCCTGGCTGTGGCCCAAATATTGGGCTTCTGTTTTACATTTATTTCTTTATTTTGAGACACAGCCTGGCTCTGTTACCCAGGCTGGACTGCAGTGTGCCATCATAGCTCACTGCAGCCTCAACCTCTTGGTCTCAAGTGATCCTTTCCCCTCAGTCTCCTGAGTAGCTGGGACTACAGGTGCACAACATCAAGCCCAGCTGAATTTTGTTTTGGGTAGCGATGGGGTCTCACTATGTTACCCAGGCTGGCCTCAAACTCCTGGGTTTAAGTGATCCTCCCACCTCGACCTCCCAAAGTGCCGGGAGCCACGTTACAGGTGTGAGCCACCATGCTCAGTTAGATTGGCCTTTTCCACACTTTCTCTATCACCACCCTGTCAGAGGGTTAGAAGCAGTCTCCAAAAATTTCTTAATTATTTCCCTTTGAAGACATGCTATGGTCTAAAAATATATCTATTTTTAAACAACTTTATTGAGGCATAAATGGCATACCATAAAATTTGTGTAAGTGTACAATTCAATGACTTTTTAGTAAATTTTACAGAGGTTTAGCAATCACTACGATCTAATTTTAGACTATTTCCATCAACCTAAAAAGAAACCTTGTGCCTATTAGCAGTCACTGTCTGTTCCCACTCTCAGCCCCAGGCAAGCACTAATCTACTTTCTGCTCAATAAATTTGCCCTTATTTTTGTTTTGACTTTTCATGTAAAAATGGGAATAGCATAGAGCCTTTTGTATCTGGGTTTTTTTTTCTCACTTAAATATTGGACACTTGGGTTGTTGCCGCTTTGGGGCTATTAAAATATTGATGCTGCTGTGAATGATCACATACAAGTCTTTGAGTAAGCTTAAGTTTTCATTTCTTTCTTTTTTTTCTTTTTTTCTTTGAGATGGAGTTTTGTTCTTGTTGCCCAGGCTGGAGTGCAATGGAGGGATCTCAGCTCACTGCACCCTCCACCTGCCAGGTTAAAGTGATTCTCCTGCCTCAGCCTCCTGAGTAGCTGGGATTACAGGCGCCCAGCACACCCGGCTAATTTTGTACTTTTAGTAGAGATGGGATTTCTCCATGTTAGTCAGGCTGGACTCGAATTCCCGACCTCAGGTGATCCGCCCGCCTCAGCCTCCCAAAGTGCTAGGATTACAGGCGTGAGCCACTGCGCCCAGCCAAGTTTTCATTTCTTATGGCTGCAACCGGAAGATTACAATTGCTGTGTAATATGAAGTTATGCTTAACTTTTAAGAAATGGACAAACTATTTCCAAAGTGGCTGCACCATGGTCCATTCCCATCAGCAATATGTGAGTGTTCCAACTCCTCCTCTTCCTCACCAACACTTGGGATGGTCTTTTTTGTTTTATTATAGTCATTCTAATGGATGTGAAGAGTATTTCATTGTGATCTTAATTTGACCTTCTGTCATGACTAATGATGTTGAGCATCTTTTCATGTGTTTATTGGCCGTTTGAATATCTTCTATGGTGAAATATCTGTTATATTTTTTTGCCAATTTTTGTTTTTTGAGGCAGGGTCTCACTCTGTTGCTAAGGCTGGAGGGCAGTGGTGTGATTAGAGGTCACTGCAGCCTCGACCTTACAGACTCAAGTGATCCTCCCACCTTGGCCTCCCGAGTAGCTGGGACTATGGGTGTAATTCACTATGCCGGGCTAATTGTTGTATTTTTTGTAGATGAGGGTCTGTCCATGTTGCCCAGGCTGGTCTCAAACTCCTGGGCTCAAATGATCCTCTTTCCTCAGCCTCCCAAAGTCCTGGGATTACAGGTATAAGCCACCACACCCGATCCCTTTTTGCCCATTTTTAATTGAGTTATTTGTCTTTGTGTTGTTGAGTCGTAAGAGCATATTTCTCCTCGAGTCACATTATCATAATTGTTTTTGGGAGAAGACAAGAGGAGCTTATTTGGTAGGAAAACAGATCCAAGCATAAATCTTGGTTTTGCCACTTTCAGGGTCTGGGGTTTCCAGCAAGTACCTTAAGGACTTGCCAAGAAAGGGACAGCATGGCTACTCACTCCCTGGCTGTGGCTTCTGCCTTCTCTGCTGTTTCTGTCTTCTCTGCTTACATAGTAGTGATAATAACACTCTCTTGAAGGACCGTGGTGTATATCAATTGCGATCATGCAAATAAAGCATCAGACACACAGCAGGTCCTCATCTTTTATTTACTCAGCAAGTAGGTATTGAGCCCCGTGTTGTGCTGGGCATGACTGCTGGAGTTAGGTAGACTGAGGGAACAAGGCAAACAGCCAAGCCCCTGCCCTCGTGGAGCTCACATCCTAGAAAGGGAAACAAGACAATACGCAAACAATAAAGTAAATGTATGATATTACATCAGGAAGTGATAAGTACAAAATAAAGCAAGATGAGGGGATGGAGTGTGGCCAGGAGTGGCATGGAGCCCCCTTGGATAAGGTGGTTAGAATATATGAGTTAGAATACAGGTTTGTCTGAATGTAACAATGGTCCAGAACAACAAGGGCTTACATGAAATAGAAGTTCTTCTTTCTCACTTATCACCAGGACTGACTTGATAGCTCCACTTCTCAAGGTTAATCAGGCACCCTGGTTCCTTCTAGAGTGTGGTTCTGACTCCCCTAGAGCTCAGTCCACCTCCATGCCGCTTCGTCCACACCGCACAATGCAAGAGGGAGGAAGCCAGGCGGAGAGGCACACACTCTCCCTTCTGGAAGTGCCTGGAAGTTGCACACATGCCTTGCCCTCATATGCTATTGGCCAGCACTTAGTCACATGACTACATCTCACTGCAAGGGAGACTGGGAAATATACTCTTTATTCTGGTGCCCAGCCAGTCATCCAGCTAAAACTCAGCGGTTCTATCACCTAGAACTAAGAGGGAGAAGATATTTAAGGATATCAACTGTCTCTGCTATGGGTGGTCAGGGAAGATTCCTCAGAGTAGACAGATGAGCAAAAACCCAAGTGAAGTGAAGAGGGGAACCATGCAAGATTCTGGGGGAAGTGTATTCCACAGCAGAGGAAACAGTGGCTCCAATGTTCCTGAGTCAGGAGGAAGTGTGGAGTGTTGCAGGGAAAGCCAAGCTCAGTGCAACCCATGTTCCCCATGAGGCTGAGCAGGTGTTGAGGCATTGATTGAATCACTGTGTTGCTGCTGACTCTGGGTCAAGTCTTGCAATGTTTCTCCAGCCCCTGCCTGGACATATGTACACAGGCATACGCACGCGCACACGTACACATGGTCCCCTAGCCTCTTTCCTCTGCTGGTTCTTCCTCTCACACTAGGAGCCCAGCAGGGGGTTCAGCCTGTCAGGCTAAAATAGCCACAACTCTATCATCTTCAAAGGAACAGTATACTTTTCCATTAGTGGCGCACAGACATCCAGAACTGCTTTTTGCACAGCGGGAGATTCTCTCTGAGCGGTCGGTTTAGCCTGCAGCTCTTGGTCCTATCAGCATTCCTATGCAGAAGGAGGCTGTGGCATTCCCCGACCTTTCTGATGGGGCCTTGGGGATCGGGGGGCCCTCCTAGGGCACATTACATGGCATGGTGCCTTGCACACTGGAGATGTACAATAAAAGCAGCTCGGAGTTCTGTGAATCTTCCCCAGATACCTGCTTTGCCTGAAAGTCTCCTTTCTGCCTAGAAGTCCTTCTTCCCCTCAGGGATTGCATCTCTTGGTAGTTTAGAGCAAGGGCCCTAGATCAAGACTGCCTGGGTTCAAATCCCAGCCTGACCCCTTACCAGCTTTGTGTCACTGGGCAAAAACCTTAATTCCGTGTTTCTTCATCTTAATTCCATATGTTTCCATTTCTTCATCTGTTAGACTGACGATCTTAAGAATACGCAGCACAAGAGATTCTAGTGATGATTAAGTGCTTGGGTTGCTGCCTGGCACATGTATTAAGTGTTGAATGATAGTACTATTATGCTGATGAACTCTTTTTCTGAGACTGATCATGACAGAACCCCTCTCTGCCTCTGTACAAACCACACGGCGTGTGTGTTCATGTCTCCCTTTATTCATCATTCTACTTCAGGGCTTTTCATGACCTACTTAAACTTTGGTTTGCCTTCTGTCCTCAGCTTTTTCCACACTCCCTCTTTCTTTCTCTTCTCCAGCCACTCTGGCTCTCCTTTCTGCAGAAGTTATACTCCTACAGCAGGGCCTTTGCACATCCTTCTAAGTGGGAAGCTCTGTCTGAGAATAAGACATCTCATTTATAAAAATGACAGATATTTGTTAAGCTCTGACTTGCACTTGGTGTTTGATGCTAAATATATACATCTTCCATGTGTTCACTTGTGAGCTCCTCACGACAATCCTAATGAGATAGACGTGATTATTGCTGACTGTAGTGGAGGCTGTGGTGTTTCACGCTCCCACTCTCCCCCGTCAAAGTTAGATAACCCCCTTCAGGGCCAAGACGCCCATTTCTTCAGCTGTCAGGAATGTTGCTAGCTCACAGCTGAGTCCCTCCCCAGGCTTCCCTTCAGCTTGGGAAGATCCTACCCTAAAGGCTACATCCTTTCCTCCAGGAAGCCCATCTCTAATGACCAGTCTGATCAGGGGCACTGGTGCTCAGCCCTTTTGCTTCAGTTTGGGATAAGGCTGCATGGCCACCCTACCATCATGGCCCTCTGGGAGGCAGGCTGAGGCCTCTGTTAAGGCAGAGTCATAGTTCAACTCCTCCTTCTATCCAGTTCTACGTCCTTCAGTCCCCTGACAGCTTGATCCAAAAGGCATTTCCCTGTAAACTCTTTGCTTTCTAAAGGAATCCAATCTAGGAAATTGATGCCTCATGAAATTTAAGTAATTAGGCCAATGTGCCCAGTGGCACAAACTTAGAAAGTGGCAGAGCCAGAATTTGATCTCGGGTCATCTGGCCTCAGAGACAAAACACTAATCCACTGTACCAACAGCCTCCCTCCTTTCTTCCTCTCTGTCATGGCATCATAAAACCCACCCTAAGGACACTTCCCTCAAGTGTAAAAATATCCCATGAAGGTCTGTCTACCCCAGACTGTGAGCTCCATGCAGGCTGGACTGAAACCCATTTTGCCACAGCATCCCTGGTGCCCAGCATGTGATGTACAATGCATATTTATTGAATGAATGGATGAATGAATGAATCTCTCTCTCTGCTACATTTGTGATTTCCAAGAGCAAAGACTGTCTTTATCTCTGTGTCCCCAGTGCTCCACGAAGTGTCTTGCAAGGGAAGTCATCAATGTGCCCAGTGAGTGGAAACTAACCTGTCTTTCCGGCACGTTTACCAACCTGTGCCCACTCACACATATGTGTGACCGGCCGTTTCCCTAGTACCCAGGTATGTTTATGTCTCTACCTTGTTCATTCTGTTCACTGTTCCTAGAATTCCCTTCTGCTTTCTCCATCTGCTGGAAACCTCTTCACATCCTTCAAGACCGTGGATAAGCAAGTCCTCTTCAATCCTCTCCTCCTGGGCAGATTTTGGGCTCTGTCCTTTGCACCCCATGGCATGTTTGTATCACTGGTTGCGCCCTACAAAACGGTAGTGTGGCTTATTTCCTGCTAAACCATGGGCCTCCTGAGAGCAGGAGTCATGTCATATTCATTTCTACACCCCCAACCTGGAGGCCTGGCACCATGGGTTCTCAGAGCATGTGTAAGATGCAAGAGATGAATGAATGAACAATGTTACTGACTAACCCTTCTGAGCACTATGCAGGATCAGGCACACTTTTAAGGTATTAACAGAGAATTCTCAGGAGGCAGGTACTGTTCTTAGTCCCATTCTACAAAGGAGAAAACAGAGGCACAGGAATGTCTAGCAATTTATCAATGAATGAGAGAAGAATTCTCCCAACTTGAGGGGCTGCTGTGGGTATGAGTGTTGCCATCCTGAATGGCCTAGAGATTTGAGAGGAGTTAGAAGACACTAGTGTTGTTCTTCCTCTTCTCTCTCTGCAGGTCATTCTCTGTTCAGAGCAGCGAGGAGAGTCCCTGCCAACCAGGAGCATCCCACCCCAGGAGCGGCCCTGCAGAACAACACAGCTCTCTGATGTTTCTCAGGTTGAGACTCCAGTGGCCTCCCGACTGCTGGCACCAGAGCCTGCCTTTGTTTGTGGCGATAAGCAAATTCCTGAAGCATGCAGCAGGAGCAGCTTGCTCTTGGGTGGGAATTTGGAGCTGGCTGAAAGGCAGGGAAGGGTTCCCAGGGAACATGGCCCTTCTGGGACACCCAAGCAGCAGCTCACGTTCTGTCCTTGTGGAGGTGCCGAGGCCGGGAAAGCTACCAGAGCATCCATGCCTGGATGATTCACAGGCCCAGGTGTTCAGGGGCAAGGCCCTGCAGGCCAGGTTTTCAGAGTCTAAGCGGCTTCAGGGGAATCTATGTTTTCTGCTGAATGATGTGGGGTGAGAGGGGACCAGAACTTGGAGAGCGATTATGGAAATGGGATTCAGGAATTGGGATCGCCAAGTTGAGTCTCTGCTTCCTAGAAATATGAGCTTGACGTCCTACAGAATGGGAGAAAATGTTTGCAATATACCCATCTGACAAAGGGCTAATATCCAGAATCTACAAAGAACTCAAACAAATTTACAAGGAAAAACAAACAACCCCATCAAAGGATATGAACAAACACTTCTCAAAAGATGACATTTATGCAGCCAACAGACATATGAAAAAATGCTCATCATCACTGATCATCAGAGAAATGCAAATCCAAACCACAATGAGATACCATCTCAATCCAGTTAGAATGGCGATAATTAAAAAGGCAGGAAATAATAGATGCTGGGGAGGATGTGGATTAATAGGAACATTTTTACACTGTTGGTGGGAGGGTAAATTAGTTCAACCATTGTGGAAGACATTGTGGAGATTCCTCAAGGACCTACAACTAGAAATAGCATTTGACCCAGTGATCCCATTACTGGGTATATACCCATAGGATTATAAATCATGCTGCTATAAAGACACATGCACATGTATGTTTATTGCAGCACTATTCACAATAGCAAAGACTTGGAACCAACCCAGATGTCCATCAATGATAGATTGGATTAAGAAAATGTGGCACATACACACCATGGAATACTATGCAGCCATAAAAAAGATGAGTTCATGTCCTTTGCAGGTACATGGATGAAGCTGGAAACTACCATTCTAAGCAAACTATCACAAGAACACAAAATCAAACACCGCATGCTCTCACAGGGAAATGGGAGGTGAACAATGAGAACACTTGGACACAGGGTGGGGAACATCACACCCCGGGGTCTGTTGGGGGATAGGGGGCTGGGGAAGGGAGAGCATTAAGAGAAATACCTAATGTAAATGATGAGTTGATGGGTGCAGCAAACCAACATGGCACATGTGTAACAAACCTGCACGTTGCGCACATGTATCCCAGAATTTAAAGTAAAATAAATAAAAAAAAAGAAAAGAAACATGAGCCTGGGACAAAGGAGTAGAGTAAGCTAGGAGAAACAAAGTGTGAGCAGCTTCTCCCTCACCGCCATTGACCCTCAGGCTCCACGGGAACACTTCCACTTTCCCGTGCCAGGCCCAGAGGCGAGCTCCTCCCCAGATAGGGTGCCACGCAAGGGAGCAGTGACAGAATCTGGGGCCTCAGCTGGGCCCAAGTTCCTGCCCAGTCACTTTTGCTCAACACCCCCGTGTGAGCTTCTGATTGCTACTGCTCCACATTACTGTGGGCTTGGTGACTCAAAACAACACTCTCTTACAGTTAGTTCTGGAAATCGGACATCTGACGTGGCTCTCACTGGGCTAAAATCAAAGTGCCAGTAGGGCTGGGTTCCATTCTAGAAGCTCATAGGGAGAACCCATTTTCTGCCATTTTTTCCAGTTTATTGTGGCTGCCGGCATCCCTGGGCTCCTGGCCCCATCCTCTGTCTTCAGAGCCAGCAATGGCCAGCTGAGTCCGTTTCACATCTCATTACTCGGACAGACTCTCCTGCCCCTCCTTCCACTTTTAAGCACTCCTGTGACCACACTGAGCCCTGCCAAACAACCCAAGACAGCCTCCCTATTTTAAGGTCAGCTAATCAGAAACCTGTTTCCCACCTGAAGCCTTCGTTCCCCTTTTCTGTGTAGCTGGACACAGTGTAGTTTCCGGGCATTAAGACATGAACATCTTTGCAGGGTCGTTACTCTGCTACCTCACCCCTCACCCCAAATCTAGTGACTATTCTAGGGACACCTCCTGTGTTCCAGGGACCTTCACACAGCCTTCTCACTTCCTCCTCCCAACCACCCTGGCAGGTCAGGGATATTACACTAGACCATGTGTGATTTTCAGGGGCTCTGAGCACTTTTGCTTTGATTCATAAAAAGAAATTCTATTTTCTTACAGTGGTATAAACAAGTATAATCTAGGCTGGATTATATGATTTTTTAGTTTCTGATTTGGAAAAGAAATCAAGACATTCCACTGGCCCCTAAAAGTGCCTCAGCCCCAATCGTGTGCCCGCTGTGGTCAATGTTGGCCCTGGGAAGAGGCAATGTGACTGGCCCAGGCCAGCAAGAGGCAGAGCTAGGGCCATTCCCAGGGCCCCCGCCACTAGGACAGAGCTCACCTCACCAGCCACCTGCTAATCTTCAGCAGCAAAACAACTCTTGGCAGAATCAGACTCAGCCGTGGGGACACTGGAGGTCATTTGGCCCAAGTCCCTTATTTTTACAGATGAGGATCTAAGTGCTCAGAAATGGCATACTGCACTCTTAGGGACACACAGTGAGTCAATACTGTAGCCAGGACCAGGACCTGGTCTCCTGATTGTCCATCTAGCACTCTTCCCTGCCCTTAGCTCCTCCCCACTGCTCTGCACGCAAGCACACACACACACACCCTTCTCCCTGTCATATGCGTGCAGCGTCAATATTAACTTTGGTAACAGCTGTGTTGACTGTTCTCTACACCTGACCTATTTAGGATCTACCCAGTGCACTCATTTTACAGGGGAAACTGAGGCTGGTACGGCAACGGCCTAAGCCAAAGCCACTCAGCAGGTACAAGGAAAGTCAGGGCCCAGCCCAGTTCTCCCAACTCCCAATCTTCTGCTGCTTCTGGTTCTGCCGCACCCTTGCCCACGCAGGTGTTCTGTGCAGCCGATCACAGACGTCAGCACCAGCCTCCCTTTTACTTCACCAGCCGATGGAGGCAGAAGATTTTGTGACTGGAAGGTTCTGGAAGAGCAGTTTCCACGTCCTCCCTGTCCAGACTTGGCACAGTGGCTGCCTCAGACTCAGATCTGGAGCAAGAAAAGCCAGTTCCAGGAGGCTGCTCTGGGGCTACTTGGGGTCACCTTCCAGCCTTGACTTTAACCCTGCCATGGGGAGAGGCAGTGGCTGGGTGCCCAGGCTGGGTGAAGGGTTACTGGGCAGAGCCTGAGGTTCGGGCCTTGCAATGCAGAGGAGTGATGACCCTCCCCTAGGTACTTCTGGTTTTTATTCTATGTCATTTAGCCACTCTGAGCCTCATTTTTCCCACCTAAGAGTAATAATATCTACTTGTCCAGGCACAGTGGCTCATGCCTGTAAGCCCAGCATTTTGGGAGGCTAAGGTGGGAGGATTGCTTGAGGTCAGGAATTTGAGATCAGCCTGAGCAACATAGTGAGACCTCATTTTTACAAAAGAAAAAAAAACCAGGAACAAAGAAAGGAAAGAAAGAAAGAAGGAAAGAAAGAAAAGAAAGAAAGGAAGGAAGGAAGGAAGGAAGGAAGGAAGGAAGGAAGGAAGGAAGAAAAAAAGCCAGACATCGTAGTGCACACCTGTGGTCCCAGTTACTCAGAGGATAAGGCAGGAGGATTGTTTGAGCCCAGGAGTTCTAGTCTGCAGTGAGCCATGATCACACCACCACTGCAGTATGGGTAATAGAGTGCGATCCTGTTTCTAAATAATAGTAATAATAATAACAATACCTCTCAGGGTTGATGAGCATTAAATGAGGTACTTAGCACAGTGCATGGCACATAGTGAAGGTGAAATAAGTGTTCGTGACAATTTTCATTGTTAGAATTAATAGTGATTAGTTACAGGACATGAAGTAGCCGATGCTTGAACTGTCTCCAGAAGACCAAGAGGAACCGATGGCCTAGGAAAGGAATAGCACAGCCTCTTAGAGGAATGGTGTAGGAGCAGAAGCCAAGACCAGAGGGGAAGCAGAGGATGGGACACTGACTAGAGAACCCCCACATGGCCTCCAGCACCACAGAGAAGACCTCGATGGGGCCTCAAGGTGACAGAATCTTAGGTCTCCACCCACCGTCCTCTGCAGCTTCCCACTGGTAGAACACAAGTTCAAGATCTTGCATCACGGGAGAGAAATTTCCAATTCCCTACCCATTTTACAGATGGGGAAACTGAGACCCAGAGAACAGGACTCACTCGTCCAAAACCACAATGATTTCATGACAATGCCAGGACCCAAACCCTGGGTCCCCTGAGTTTTGAAGGAAATGATTGTTCACTTTGTTTTTGGAGATTTCAAGTCTTCAAATCACTCAGCTATCCTAAGAACAGTTTTTCTTTTCTTTTTGTTTTATTTCTAAGCCTTATCTGACATCTAACTCAACACAACCCACTTGACCCTGTAGCCCTGAGAACAGCTTTAAGAAAGAATGTTGTTCCCCTCCCTGTGTCCATGTGTTCTCATCGGGGGAGAGCATCAGGGAAAAGAGCTAATGCCTGCTGGGCTTAATACCTAGGTGATGGGTTGATAGGTGCAGCAAACCACTATGACACACGTTTACCTATGCAGCAAACCTGCACATCCTGCACATGTCCCCCAGAACTTAAAAACTTAGTATTTTTTTAAATAAAGAAAGAATGGATTGCTCAGCTCAGAGACTGCAGCCAGCTGCACTCCAACGGACAGCCCCTACTCCAGCCACATCACTTACCTTCCAGCAAATGCAGCTGCTTGTTCCTACCTCAGAGCCTTTGCCAGAGCTGTCCTCCCTTCCAGAAAGCCTGTCCTCAGGAATCTCTCTGCAAAGTCATGTCCCCTCCCTCCAGATGTAGCCCCAGCACCTCCTCTGTCCCCTCCACCTTCCAGCCTCCCTGATGGATCTTGGCCCTGATGACACCAGCTTATAGCCTCTTGGAAATTAAACGAAGGAACCTCTTTCTGTACTGCATTTATTTGCTCTTGTTGACAAGGCAATTTTTAAAGCGTCTCTCAGTCTATTCTCATTTATCCATTTATTTACTCAACAAATGTTTATTGGACACCAAGTGGGAGCCAGACCCTGTCACACACACTGCCTGCCCTCACGCCTGTCACCTCCCTCCTCTGCGGAGGGCAGCCACTGAGAAGGGAATGATGTAGGAATCTCACTGCAGCTGGGTCCAGGAGCTCTGCCTTTGTCTCAGGGTGTCTTCCCAGCCGACAACCTTGCAAGGTAAGAAAGGGTCTCTCCCATCATCACAGATGCTACCCAGAGGTGAGGACTGTGGTTTCAGAACCATCTTGAGTTCCCTACTGGGTGGCAGCAGGGCTCAGTGGACAGCACGTGGGCTCTAGAGTCAGACGGACCTGCTTCAAATCCCAGCTCTGCCACCTCCAAGCTGAGGAACTCGTACAAGGTCACTTCCCAATTGGGCCTCAGTTTCTCCTTTGTGAAACAGCACTGTGGCCTCCCAAATCATCAGTTTACTTTCGGTTTGGGGTCGCAGCCGAGGGGAGGCTCCAGCCTACAAGCACATGAGGGAGTGAGGACAGTTTGCAGAGAGCAGGAGCCTGAAGCTGACTTTTCAGTCCTATTTATTTAGAGATGGAGTCTCGCTCTGTTGCCCAAGCTGGAGTACAGTGGCACGATCTCAGCTCACTGCAACCTCCACTTCCCAGGTTCAAGCAATCCTCCTGTCTCAACCTCCCAAGTAGCTAGGATTACAGGTGCATGCCACCATGCCTGGCTAATTTTCATATTTTTAGTAGAGCCGGGGTTTCACCATATTTGTCAGGCTGGTCTCGAACTCCTGACCTCAGATGATCCACTTGCCTCTGCCTCCCAAAGTGCTGGGATTACAGACATGAGCCACCATGCCCAGCCTTCAGTCCCCTTTATGCTGACTGCGGGGCAAGTCACCTCTGTTGTCCCACCTTTGATGTGAGAAAGTTGGACCAGGGCTCTCCAAGGCCTATCTCAGCTCTGAGAAGCTCTGATTACTGGAAAAGCAAGCCAGCTGCCCAGAAACAGTGGAAGCCCAGGCTCTGCCCTGAAATGCTTGTGCTTCTCCTCTCCTCTAGGCTCTCAGGCAGTGGTGTGTTAGTCCGTTTTGTGTTGCTGCAAAGGAATACCTGAGGCTGAGTAATTCATAACGAAAAGAGGTTTATTTGGTTCACAGTTCTGTAGGGTGTACAAGCACGGCACCAGCATCTGCTCAGCTTCTGGTGAGGCCTCAGGAAGCTTCCAATCATGGCAGAAGGTGAAATGGGTGCAGGTGTGTCAGGTGGCGAGAGACAGAGCAAAGAGAGAGGTGGGAGGTGCCAGGCTCTTTTTTACACAATCAGATCTCTAGTGATCGAATAGAAAAAGAACTCACCCATTAACACCAAGCCATTCACGAGGGATCAACCCCCGTGATTCAGACACCTCCCACTAGGCCCCCTTGCAACACTGGAGGTCACATTTCAACATAAGATTTGGAAGGGACAGAACATCCAAGCATATCAGTGATGGAAATGGAAACACGGCACCTCCGAAGTTGGAGAATAAAATAAGCAGCCTTCACCCATTGCCAGTTAGACAGATGTGACTAAAACCATGTGGAAAACAGCCCCGCCTCCTTCCAGCACAGTGCCCAGAGCCAGAGTGCAGAGCTGGGACATGATCTTGCATGATGGAACCGGGGAAATCAGAACTCGGAATGCAGACCACAGAAAAGAATCACGCTCCTGCAGTATGGAGGGACAAAATAATGGGGTTACACCTGGGGGACACAGACAATGAAACACACAGCTTAAGCTCCTCTCTCTCCAAACCAGAACTGTTCACTCTGTCACTTCTTCATGGTTCTTGGTGACTGCTGATGAGGGGAGCGACTGAACTGGCATTATCTGGAATGTTCCAATCAAAGGAAGTCCTTCCCGGATTCTTATCTCCATCTTTCTTGTCTTAAATCCTACAATTCACTTAATCTCCATGTTGTTCCATCCCACTGGAAATTTCTGGCCACTTTACCACCTCATTCCCTTTCTAGTGCTTAGAGCTCTGCCTGCATGTAGACCTATGCGTTGTGGTCGCCAGCCCCAGAGCCCTTGCACCCGGTGGACTCTGCTTCCACTGCCTTTTCCCCACCTTGTCTCCCGGCCAAGTTCCTCAACTCAGCTCTAAGATCCTTTCCCCAAAGCCCTCGTTCTTTCCTCCTTGTTTCCACAGCGCCATCCATCATGGCTCATTATGATTTGCTCTGATGTTGTCCCCCCAGCTAGACTGTGAGTTTCTGGAAGGCTGGGAATGGGCCTGATAAGGCAGAGGGAAGGGTTCCACTGCAGATCTGAGGCTCAGCCTGACAGTTGGGTGAGTTTGAGCCTCTTGGAACCTCAGTGTTCCCATCTGCAAAGTGGGAACGATCACTTCTACCCAGTGGAATGTATATTAGTCCAGGAAATGAACACTAGCTTCTGCAACCAACAAACCCTGAAATCTCAGTGGCTTAACCCAATACCAGTTTATTGTCACAATTGCTGGTGAACTGGGTGGCCCTGGTCCATCTGGGACATGTGGCCTCCAAGATCACCATGGCAGGGAGAGAGTGGAGGGGGCAACACACTGGTTCTTTACTTCCTGGATTCAGAAGCAGCTGGGCACTTCTGCTTGCCCTTCCTAGGCAGTAATTTAACCACATGCCACCCTTGCAACTTCAGGGGAGACTGGAGAATATAGTTTTATTGGGTGCCCAAGAAAAGGAAACTCAACCAGGGCTTAGTGAACACATAGCCTTTCTCCACCACAGATTTGTTATAAAGATGAAATCACAAGGAATGCGACGTTCCTAGCTGAGTGCCCCTCACATAGTAAATGCTCAACAAAGCTGCTAATTCTCCATATGTTTCTTCATCCCCAGGCCCAGGCTCTAAGGAATCTGACCTCTAACAGAGGTAGTGTGAACGCTAGGAGCTGCCCTCCAGTCCCAGGCCCAGGCTTACCTGGCTGTCTCACCCTGTAGCCTCCCCTCCCTCCTCCAACTCTCTCCAGCCCTGGCTGGGGCAGCTCTCACCACCTTTTGCACCTGGGTGGCTGTCTCTTTTCGGAGCATTGATTTGCAATCGGCCAGCGCAGCTCTAATGGGTCTGCAAGGCCCCTGGCTGTGCTGTATTAACTCCATTCAGAGGCTCAGGGTTGTGGAACACAAACCTGCCCTGCCTCTCTGGAGCCAGCACAGGCTCTGGAGTCTCTGGGAGAGGCAAGAGTCGGATCAGTTCTGAGGGCTGCCTGCCGGGGCTCCATACCCAGCAATGCCCACTCTTACACCCTCCCACAGCCTCTCTCTGCTGGCTTGGGCAGAGAGCTGGGAGCCACAGCCACACTCAGCCAGGCTCTCAGCCCATCTGGGGCCCCCCTCCCCACTGAGGGTAGATAGTAGAGAGTCTCTCGCTTCTCTCCCTGTTGGGGGTCTCCTGAAAAGAGCACAGGACACAGGGGCCTAAAGGACAGTGTGGTCCTCACTGCACCTTAAGTCATTCCATCATCACTACAGCTTAGATCAAAGTAGGTCTTATTGGGCCCATTTTACAGATAAAGAAATTGAGGCTTGCAGATTGCAAAACAATGTTTTCTAAACACATTTGGCCAGACAACCCACCCACTTTTTTTTTTTTTGCATGGAGTAAACCCAAAGCACCCACTTCAAAGCATGCCAGTCATGGTGACCAATTTCTCACCCACAGCAGATCCAACACATGCTTCCCAGTGTGTTCCCTCCTTTGGCTCAGGGGTTCTGAACCAGGACCCCAAAGGCCTGGGGCCTTCCATCATTCGCATGTGAAATATTACCTGAATGTGCATCTTTTCAGCAAGGGTCCATCATTTCCAGTAGATCCTCAGAGGGGTCTGGGACCTGGCATAAGTGAAGAGCCCTTGCCCCAGCTTGAGCCCCTGTAGACAAGGCCCAGTTGTGATCTGGGGTTTTGCAAAAGTGACCTGAATGGCAGAGATTCAGGAAAGAGCTCCATGAGAGTGGGTGAAATGGCCCATGTTACAGCAGGGACGAGGGGACAGTAAATGGATGAGCTTGGCTGGAGCAGAACGGGTGTTTGGAAACAGTGACAAATGAGGCTGGGGCATCGAGGGGACCTCGGAGAATGGGCCAAGGCATTCAGATTTGATTGGAGAGACCACGGGGAGCCACTGGCCATCCTGGAGCCAGTGAGTGGCAGCTTGGGAATCAGGTTTGCAGGAAAGGCCAGCAGGGGTGTAGAGCAGTAATGTGCTATGAGGAAGGGGCTCCATTGGCAACTGGATCCAGGGAGATTCCTGCTGCTTTAGGGGCACAAGCAGGGCTGGTGACTGTCAGGAGTATTGCAAAGGATGCACTGGGAAGACAGCCCGGCTGGGAGCAAGGTCCTTGGATCTGAAGGCTCCTGGTTTGAATCCCAGGTCAGCTGTTTCCTAACTGCAACTTCAGGCAAGTAACTTATCCTGTCCTCTGTGCCTGGGTTTCTTCCTTATCAAACAAGGATAACTGTGCCTGCTTGGTGGTTGTGAACATTCACTGAAATGAGAGAAAATGAACCTGAAGAAGCCCTTAGCTAACAGCAAGGCACACTCATCAGCACTCAACAACAGTGGGGTCTATTACAACCTCTCAATCCATCCTGTAAACACTTACCAAATCCCTGCTAGGCACCAGGTGCCCTCCTGGGCATCCTAGCATGTTTGCTGACCATAACCCAATGAGATGGATGGCATCATGCCTACTTGACAGATAAGGAAACTGAGGCACAGTTTTTTTCATAATTAGTAATGACATCTGTTAGGTTTGATCCAGAAGCTCAAATGTTAAGAGGTCAGTGACAAAGGTGTGACCTCTCTCTGACCCAGGGTGAGAGAAAACGTGCCCTTGATGATTGATGTTCAAGGTCATACAATTGATTGATTCTTGGGATTGTGGGTGAATGGGGTGCTGATCCAGGCACTGACAGCATCTCACAAACTAACATGCCCAAGAATCACCGGGGATGAGATGCATGTGACGATTCTGACCTTTTGAGGCTGGGGCGGGTATCAAGACCCTGCATGCTAACCGGCTCCTAAGTGATGCTTCTTTTTCCTTTCCTTTTTTCTTTTTCTTTTTTTCTTTTCTTTTTTTTTTTTTTCAGACAAAGTCTCGCTGTGTCACCTAGGCTGGAATGCAATGGCACAATCTCAGCTCACTGCAACCTCTGCCTCCCAGGTTCAAGCGATTCTCCTGCCACAGCCTCCTGAGCAGTTGGGATTACAGGCATAGGCCACTATGTTCAGCTAATTTTTGTATTAGTAGAGATGAGGTTTCAGTATGTTGGCCAGGCTGGTCTCAAACTCCTGACCTCAAGTGGTCTGCCCACCTCAGCCTCCCAAAGTGCTGCGATTACAGGCGTGAGCCACCATGCTTGGCCAGTGACGCTTTTTTGAGTAGCAAGGATTTCCAAAGAATGGATTTGGGATCCACACACTTGATTCTGGACAAGAGACTGAGCCTCAATTTCCTCATCTGTAGAATGGGTACATCTTATCAATCTTGCAGGGCTGCTGTGAAGATTAAAGGAGATGATGTCTGCAGCCTTAGCTCTTAGTAAATATTGGCCAGCATTTACTATTAGTAAATATCAGTAAATAGTAATTAGTAAATTAGTAAATACTAGCTAGTAAATAGTAATTAGTAAATAGTAAATTAGTAATTAGTAAATAGTACTAGTAATTAGTAAATACTGGCCCGTATTTACTAATAGTAAATTAGTATTACCAATTACTAGTGCTAATTTACTATTACTCATTACTAAATAACAAGCTAATTATTAGAAAATACTGGCCAGTATTTATTAGTTACTATTAATATTAGTGAATACTAATATTGGGGTATGGCAAAGGAGGAGAGAGAAGAATACTAAAACAATTTAGTAACACTAATTTGCTATTAGTAAATACTGGCCCGCATTTACTAATATTAGTAATTAGTAATTACTATTATTCATATTTATGTTACTATTACTATTGGCTCTGAGCGCTCTGTGAAAGTCTGTCTCGGTATGCAGGGAGATAGAAGGTCATTCCCACATGTTCAAACCTCAGGATGCTCCCTTTGCTCTGCAACTCCTTCCACCCCAGGAGAAAAAAAATCAGGATGCATTCTGCCATCTCAAACAGCACCCACGAATCGTTTCACATTCAATTTCCCCATCAAATTCACAGGCACGAAGCTCATGCTATTATTCCATTTCCTAATGATCTGTGTGGTGGCAATCGTAAGTAGGACATTTCTTCATGCCCTTGGCACTCCCAAATCTTTGAAACTCCATTTCTAGGCCAGACCCCCTTCCTGGCAGCTGCAGTATGCCTCTCCCCCTCCAAAATCCTGACACCACCTGCCCCTGGTTTCTGTTTATCCAGAACATAAAGGAGCAAGAGTAACGTGTCTCTCTGGGGAACAATACTGGTTCTCCCCTGGATTCCAAGGAGGTGAACTTCAGCAGCAGGCAGCAGGGCAAGCTGGATGGAAGTAGGTTCCAAGGTCAAAGAGAAAACTGTGTGAGCACCCCCTGCATGCCATTCACAGGCTGCGAGCTTGGGCGAGGAGGTCACGTTGCCTCCAGGAAGCCTCAGTGTCCTCTCCTGTAAGATGGGGATGATAGCCACACAGGATAGCAGAATCAAAGTGACTGGTCAATTGCTGAGCCCTTAATAACTGTGACAGCTATTTGTTGAGGTTGTGTGAATGGATGGCGTGATGAGATGCCCTGGAATGAGCTCCTATCCAGTCTCAGCAGGTGGTATTCCTCATGGACGGTCCACTGCTGTACCGGTTTGGCCTCACCTTTGCAGCCTCAGAATCCCGACTGAGTTAACATCATCAGAGTAGCTACTCCTGCACCAGCATCTCCCTAGACAGAACAAAACAGGGGCCTGGGGGAGGCAGAGGCGGAGAGCTATTCAATACATTCACCACCATGTAATGCATGGGACTGATCTAACTGAATAAGGCAGGGTGTGGAGGACCCTCGCAATGCCAAGCATCGGCTTATAGTTCATAAGTAGTGGGGAGGTCTGAAGGGGTCCTGGGGGAGTGCCAGCCAGGCTGCTGGGGTTGGGTCAGTGCCTATTTATCAACTGGAATGAAAACTTTTCAGCATTTTAACAACCAGTATGGATGGTGCACCACACCCTAGCTGGGGCTGCAGCACTGGGATGTGAAAAACCCCAAGACACATCCAGGAGAGTTTATCAAGAGAGGCCCCCTGTGTGAGTGATAAAGACTACACCTAATCCCAGCACTTTGGGAGGCCAAGACGGGTGGATCACTTGAGGTCAGGAGTTCAAGACCAGCCTGGCCAACATGATGAAACCCCATCTCTACTAAAAATACAAAAAATTGCTGAGTGTGGTGGCACCTGCCTGTAATCCCAGCTACTCGGGAGGCTGAGGCAGGAGAATCACTTGAACCCAGGAGGCAGAGGTTGCAATGAGCCCAGATCATGCAGCTGCACTCCAGCCTGGGCAACAGAGCAAGACTCTGTCTCAAAAAAAAAAAAGAAAAGTCTATGCCACATACTTACTGAGCACCTTTTGAATGAGTAGGAATTAATCTTTTACCTCCTCCAACACCCAGACCCAGCCAGGTGCCCTGTATTCTAGTCACAGCTAGACTGGACTCTCTCTGTCTCTCTCTCTCTCTCTCGGCCTCAGTCTCCCCATTGGTCAAACCAGAATCCAGTTATCACTGAACCCTCCTGGACTCAAAAGGTGAGATGTGTGGGTATGCGTGTGGGTGTGGATATCTACTTGTACTTGTGTACACGTGCACGAGTGCATGTGTGTATATGTGTGTACAAGGCCACCCACCTCTCTCTCTGACATCTACACCCCTCAGGATCTATCTCTCCTCTCCCCAGGTGCTCACACCCATGTCCTCTCAGCCTCTTGCCCTCCACTCAAGGCCTTACCTGACACACCTACCTGGAGTCTGACCTCACCTTGGAAAACGCAGCCCCTTAGAACAAGCTGACTGGCGAGGGGACTGGCACGATGGAACACAAAGCTAATCACACAGAGATGGGCCTCTTTATTTGCATGGCACGCATTTGTCTCTGACTGTTTTATCCACCCCCTGAGCCAACCGAGGAGTTCTCAATTTATCCTGCCCGCACAGAGAGACCAGATTGGTGGCAGGCACGCACATTCACAGAAGCCCAATATAGACTTCCAATTATCTTTTAATTTCGCTCCTGTCTTTATTTGTTCATTTCACTTTTTCCAAACAGGGACTTAAAAAAAAAAAAAGCTATAATTTATGGAGTTTGAAGTCAACTAGCAGGAGCGTCATGTTCACCTGCCGGATGGAATGAGACCTCAGGGTAGAGACTAAAGCTCACTTCCCAGCTGCCCTGCAAGGAAGACGTCTGCCTGTCAGGGGCCACAAAATTCCTGTTCTTGTCTGTTCTTCTGTCTCTCTGTATTAACTGTATTTTCATCTCTCTCTCTCTCTCTTTTTTTTTTTTTGAGATAAGATCTTGCTCTGTTGCCCAGGCAAAAGTATGATGGTGCAATCAAGGCTTACTGCAGCCTTGACCTCTTGGGCTCAAGCGATCCTCCCACCTCAGCCTCCCGAGTAGCTGCAACTACAGGCATATGCCACTGTGCTCGGCTAGTTTTTTAAATGTTTTTATAGAGATGGGGTCTCACTCTGTTGCGCAGGCTGGTCTTGAACTCCTGGGCTCAAGTGATCCTCCCACTTCAGCATCCCAAAGTAATCGGATTACAAGCATGAGCCACCACGCCCAGCCTATTTTCCTATTTTCTATATCCTTGATGTTTCACATCTAGGGCCTCTCTGACCAGGAGAGACTGCCCCTCCCAGGGTGAGCTAGTTCCTAGAAATAGCAAGTGGCTTACCCGAGAGTGTATCTCTCACATGCAAACCAATCTCCAGAGCACATATCCCCCAACCACCTCCTTCATCAGATTCCCAAGGCCTCTCTTACTCTGGGCCAGTATTCCCCATCTCTAATCTCCCCAGGCCCAGGTACCAGACAACTAAAGACAGCCAGCCCTGAGCCTGCTGAAAGTATTCCAACTAGCCAGTCTGAATCCTGCTTACCCTGCCTCTCTCTCTCCTTCCTGCAAAAACCATCATAAAGCCTCACTCACCCACGCTTCTGCCTCACTCCCTCTTGCCTTGATTGACCCAGTGCTTCCCAACGTGGTCCTGCCTGGTGCCCCCTTCTCTTGGGACCAGTGAGTAAAAAACCACCTTTCAGTGGCAGTCACCTCCTGATCTGTGGGCCTCGCCAGAGCTGAATAATAACACAACCTCCATTTTTACACACTGTCAGATGACTGTGTTCACTGAGAACTAGAATGCAGGGCAGACAGCAGGAAGCCTCATTTAATGAAGGCATCTTCTATGCTCAGCTGTTTCACAGGCATTACTTCTGCCCTCAAACAAGGGAAGGTCACAGGAAGTGCCAAGCCAGGGATCAAATCGGGGACATCTGGCCCCACCCCTCACCCTGCACCCAGCCCCAAGCTCCAACCTGGAGGTCTCCAGGCTTTGTTGTTCTCACGTTTCCCCGTGCTATTTCCGCCATTCCCAACACATCAAATGCCATCTCCACACCATCCCCTCCTAGCCTGGTGCGGGGACTCCTGTTCCAAACTCCCACAGAAGTTCTCCCAAACCAGCATCCGCACCCTCACCATCTCCCCGCCTGGTGTCTCCTAGACCACAGTCTTCATAGGCACAGGAGCCAAGGCGGTCTCCTTAACCTATGACATCCCAACACATGGCCTGGTACATGGTAGGCATCTTGTAAATGTTTTTTGAATCAATAAATCAATCAGTCTGTGCCTCTTCCTTTCTTTATCAATACCCAATTCCAAACACTGCTTTCTGGAATCCTTTTTCCTGACCTCTATTCTGATAAACCACCTCATTCATCTCTCCTTTGTGATGTATGGCAGCTTGATCATATCTCAGGCTTATGCCCTGTCTTCTGGACCAGGGACATAATAAGTTCCCCCGGGGCTTGGACTGTCTTCTGCTCACAGTGATCCTCCCACCTCCCCACACCCCAAGGCTGATTCGGGCACATCCAGTGCCTAGGAGCTTTTCAAATGGAAATGCTGATTGTTTGACTTGAAGAGTTTAAGCTGGAGCCACAGAGAGAGGGCTCTGGGAAACAACAGAGCATTTATCAGAATAAATGGGAAGCAGCAGTCAGAGGGGCTGAGACCCTTCGAACTTGGTGGTATCTGAGAGGACAATGCGAGGTCACATCTCACCAAGGGGGCATTTCATATGTCTCCCCTTCTCCAAGGGTGAAGACATATGACATATGACAGCCACCAGTAGGACAGGCTGAGGACACCTGACTTCCTAAGAGGTCACATCTGCTGGATGAAGTCAGGCAGGTCTGTAAAACTCTGGACTCTGCAAACAAGGTTTTGAGGCCCCATTTACAAGACAGTTGACATAATCTTGGAGGTCCAGTTACCCCTGCTGTCAAATGGGGATAACATTCATGTCTGTCCCCAAACGGGCTGTGAGCATGAGATGGGATGAGCTTCATACCCCTACCAGTGGAATGGTAGCCTGGCCCCTCATCAGCCTCAACAAAGCATTTTTAACCCATGGA
This sequence comes from Piliocolobus tephrosceles, assembly GCF_002776525.5. Lineage (NCBI taxonomy): Eukaryota > Metazoa > Chordata > Mammalia > Primates > Cercopithecidae > Piliocolobus > Piliocolobus tephrosceles. Next base: position 204,215,195 of record NC_045434.1, on the reverse strand, counting down.
AAAATCATTTGTATTGCCCCAAATACCTCATTCTCTAGGTTCTAGATGAAGACAATGGGCTGTGCAGCAAGAAACATTATAAATCAGGATTTGTCACTCTCAGTCCATTGGCATTGTCTCTCTTAGCCTTAATTTCCTGATCTGTAAAATGGGGGCAATGATAACTACCTCTCCAGATTACTGGGAAAATTAAATAAGTTTACTTATAGAAAGCACCCAGGACTTCATTCCCATTCTGTTACCCACCTTGAGTATGTAACCAAGAGGAACTGATTATGTAACTTGAAAGGAATTGCTCACCCACCACCCAAGAATGAACAGGAATTTTCAGCAGACAAGTAGAAAAGCTAACTTATTTTTAATTCCTAGACTCACTGAAAGCTCCCGAGATGATTGTTAAAAATGGAGGTTTCCTGGGACCCACCCAGCCCACTGAATCAGGACATCTAGAAGGTAAAGCTTAAAAATTTGCATCCCTGGCTTGGCGTGGTGGCTCATATCTGTAATCCCAGCACTTTGGGACGCCAAGGCAGGTGGATCACCTGAGGTCAGGAGTTTGAAGCCAGCCTGACTAACATGGTGAAACCCCATCTCTGCTGAAAATACAAAAATTAGCTGGGCGTGGTGGTGTGTACCTGTAGTCCCAGCTACTCGGGAGGCTGAGACAGGAGAATTGCTTGAACCTGGGAGACAGAGGCTACAGCAAGCCAAGATCGTGCCACTGCACTCTAGCCTGGGTGACAGAGTGAGACTTTGTCTCAAAAACAAACAAACAAACAAACAAAAAACAAGGCCGGGCACGGTGGCTCAAGCCTGTAATCCGAGCACTTTGGGAAGCCAAGACGGGCGGATCACGAGGTCAGGAGATCGAGACCATCCTGGCTAACATGGTGAAACCCCATCTCTACTAAAAAAATACAAAAAACTAGCCGGGCGAGGTGGTAGGCGCCTATAGTCCCAGGTACTTGGGAGGCTGAGGCAGGAGAATGGCATAAACCCGGGAGGCGGAGCTTGCAGTGAGCTGAGATCCGGCCACTGCACTCCAGCCCCGGCAACAGAGCGAGACTCCGTCTCAAAAAAAAAAAAAAAAAAAAACCAAACCACAACAAAAAGAACCAGCCTGGTCAACATGGTGAAATCCCATCTCTACTAAAAATACAAAAATTAGCTGGGAGTGGTAGTACATGCCTGTAATCCCACCTACATGGGAGGCTGAGGCAAGAGAATCATTTGAACCCTGGAGGCAGAGGTTGCAGTAAGCCAAGATGGTGCCATTGCACTCCAGCCTGGGCGACACTCTGTCTCTAAAAAGAAAGAGAAAAAGAAAGAAAGGGAGAAAGGGAGAGAGAGAGAGTAAGTTAAAAAGGAGGGAAGGAAGGTAAGAAGGAAGGAAGGAAGGAAGGAAGGAAGGAAGGAAGGAAGGAAGGAAGGAAGGAAGGAAGGAAGGAAAGCTGCATCTCTAACAAGCACCCCTCATGATCCTTGTGCACATTGCATTGATAGGCACTCTTTTGACCAGGATGGAAAGAAAGGGAATTCAGGGGACCCCTCTTGACAGTCACCAGTGGGACAGGCTGAGGACACCTGACTTCCTAAGAGGTCACATCTGCTGGATGAAGTCAGGCCTGTAAAACTCTGGACTCTGCAAACAAGGCTTTGAGTCCCCATTTACAAGCCAGCTGACATAATATTGGAGGTCCAGTTACCTCTGCTGTCAAATGGGGATAACAATCGTGTCTCTCCCCAAAGCAGCTGTGAGCATGAGATGAGATGAAATGAGCTTCATCCCGAGAGTCCACCCCAATCCACTCAGTGTAAAGACAATCCCTGTTGGCTACTGTCCCAAATCATGCAGAGCCCCACATAGGTTTAGGGTCCACAGCTGAGCCAGCTACAGCCTGTCCTCAAGGACTTGGAATGCAGCAGGAGACCAAATCTTGCACACAATGCAATTTATGATAAGGCAGCTGTGGCCAAGGCTAAAAGAGGAGCATCAGAGAACACGAAACCCAAAGGAAGAAAAGGTGATCTTGGACGGATGAAGGCACCAGGAAAGAAGACCCAGACACAGCCTTTCACCCAACTCTGATGGGACAGAGGGATGTCCCCCAGCCCTTCCCTGCAAGAAGTCACCCTGAGCCCGGTTTGCTAGGCAGTGATCAGGAGATGAATTTGGAAGAGTAAACCGAAGCTGGTACATAGAGGGTTGTGAACGTCGGCATAGGGAGTCAGGATTGTCTCCTAGAGTCACAGCCTTTAAAGCCAAATTCCTCCCATGTGTGTGCTTCCTATGGCCCACAGAGTGGTTTTCAGTTTCATTTTTGAATCAGATGCCAAGATTTTAAAATTGAGAGTGATGATGTCACTACCGGGATTCTAAGCTTCCCTGAAACAGTGGGAGGGTGAGGCAATGCTGTGCTACTGACCTGATACCATCGGGGTGGGGCGGACAGGGGTCCTCACTTGTTCACTTTACCTGCCAGCCCCCATAGGCAGCAAGAGTTTGAGACCCCTGCACAGGACCTTGGGGACTCTTTGAGGACCTTGGTGAGGAAAAGGGTAGAATTAGTTCTGTGCTTTGGAAGGTCCTCTGATGACACTTGATACTAGCGATGTTGGTGCCAATGATAAGAAAGAGGAAGAGGAGGGAGAAGGGGAGAATAGTTCACATTTAGTAAGCTTTCATGACGGGGGGGCTCTGCCCCAGTGTTTATTTCTAGTAGCCCATTTAGTTCTCACCACAACCTGATGAGGTACGTATGCTGTCATCCTCCTTTTTCAGACGAAGCAAAGAGTGGTGAGATCTCTTGCCTAAGGTCATATAGTTGGTAAGTAGCAGAGCCAGGTAGTCTGGGTCCAGGACCCACAGCACCGGTGATAGGGGAGGGAAGATGGTGAGGGGGGTCTGGGAGATGCGAGTCTTCCCTCAGTCTTTCACCATAGGAGATTGTCTGGTTTTAAAAGAGAAGATGCATCCACATCTAACCCTGATCTGAGCACTAATGTAATGTCTTTCCCCACTGTTCTCAGAAAGGCTGTTTTCTCTTAATAAACTTGTCAGGCAGGGAAGGAGGGCAGAGGCACTCAAGGGCTGGGTCAGGTGGCTTGGCTGCATGCCCTGGCTCCAGACTCCACTGCCACGTTCCTGTCCCCTGCTTGGCCAGCATAAAGCTGACCCCACTGCAAGGACCAGCAGACCTCATAAGAATGACCCCATCCACGCCTACTGGGGCTCCACCTGTCCACGAGTCAACACACCCAAGCCTCCGAGCCCAGTGGATTTGCAAAAGAGAAAATAAAGCACACACATAAAGAATAACCAACCCCGTGCATTTCCTGGCATCGGGTGACTGTTTGGTTAAGAGCTTCCTCCTTCTTTGTATGCCCACTGGATACTCCTAACATCCCCTAGCTGCTGGCCACAGAGCTGGCTCAGGTGGCCGATCACAAGCTCAGCCCCTGGGCAGGCCCCCCACCCCCACCACCAGGGAAGCATCAAAGGAGGCCAGCCACTGGCATCTGCCAGCTCTGGGCCCCAGCAGCCACCCTCTGCAGCTCAAAGTCACCTTTGCTCTGACTCCTTTCCTCGGCTGACCAGCCAAAGCCAGCCCAGAACTCCCTCCCCTCCGCTCGGCAGGACCCAGGAACTGGTCCCTACTGGGCAATTATTAATCACATTCTTGGCATTCCTCAGCCCCAGGTTGGCTGGAGAAGCATGTTCCCCAGAGGAGCAGAGGCCCAGGACTGGCATTTGGATATGCAGCTGACGGGCAAGGTGGTGCTGTCGGCTGCTGCCCTACTCCTGGTGACTGTGGCCTACCGGCTGTACAAGTCAAGGCCTGCCCCAGCCCAGAGGTGGGGTGGGAATGCCCAGGCGGAAGCCAAGGAGGAAGCAGAGGGCTCAGGGCAGCCAGCTGCACAGGAGGCTTCTCCCGGGGCTCTGCAGAGGGGGCCAAGACGCCGGAGGAGCAGCAAGGGATCTGAAGCACCACAGGGCTGCAGCTGGGAGAATCCAAGAGGCCCCTGTGTCCTGGTCACGGGGGCCACTTCCACAGAGAGGAAGCCCCAGAGAAAAGGCTCAGGTGAGGAGCGGGGCGGGCAGGGCTCGGACTCTGAGCAGGTGCCTCCTAGCTGCCGCGGCCAGGAAGCCAGAACAGCTGTTGGCGGTAACCCTGACCCTCCCCATCTCCCCCGCTTGGGCAGTGAACCGCACAGCTCCCCAGCTGGACTCCTTGCAGCAGCCGAGGGCACCTGTGCCGGTGGTGAGCCTGCTCCATGGCAGGACAGCAAACCCCCTGAGCATCCAGGGCTAGGGCAACTGGAACCTCCCCACTGCCACCACGTGGCTCCCTTGCAAGGCAGCAGTGACATGAACCAGAGCTGGGTCTTCACCCGTGTGACAGGGGTCAGCAGAGAAGAGCCTGGGGCTCTCCAGGCTGCCTCCGATGTTGGCCTGACCCTGCATCAGCAGGAGGGAGCCCCCAACGCCTCCTATACCTTCTCGTCCATAGCCCGGGTCCGAATGGAGGAGAATTTCATACAGAAGGTGGAGGGGGTTGAGCCCAGGCTCAAGGGCAAGGTGTATGATTACTACGTGGAATCTACGTCTCAGGCCATCTTCCAGGGCAGGCTGGCTCCCAGGACAGCAGCCCTGACTGAGGTTCCATCTCCTAGGCCACCGCCAGGGTCCGTGGGAACAGGGGCAGCCTCGGGAGGCCAAGCCGGTGACACAAAGGGTGCAGCCGAAAGAGCCGCTTCCCCACAGCCAGGGCCGTCGCCCTCCAACCGAGGTTTTAGCCGGAAGGAGAGCCTCCTGCAGATAGCGGAGAACCCAGAGTTGCAGCTGCAGCCAGATGGCTTCCAGCTTCCTGCTCCACCCTGCCCAGACCCGGGCGCCCTGCCGGACTCAGGCAGAAGCAGCCGGGAGCCCCATGTGCACCTGGTGGCCGGGGCTAATTTCTTCCATGTACCGCTCACCCCTGCTTCAGCCCCACAGGTCCGCCTGGATCTGGGCAATTGCTATGAGGTGCTGACCTTGGCCAAGAGGCAGAACCTGGAGGCCCTGAAGGAGGCGGCCTACAAGGTGATGAGCGAAAACTACCTCCAGGTGCTGCGCAGCCCGGACATCTACGGGTGCCTGAGCGGGGCAGAGCGCGAGCTGATCTTGCAGCGCCGGCTCCAAGGCCGCCAGTACCTGGTGGTGGCTGACGTGTGCCCCAAGGAAGACTCGGGCGGCCTCTGTTGCTATGACGATGAGCAGGATGTCTGGCGCCCGCTGGCTCGCCTGCCCCCCGAGGCCGTGTCCCGGGGCTGTGCCATCTGCAGTCTTTTCAATTATCTCTTTGTGGTGTCCGGCTGCCAGGGCCCCGGGCACCAGCCCTCCAGCCGCGTCTTCTGCTACAACCCGCTTACGGGGATCTGGAGCGAGGTGTGCCCGCTGAACCAGGCCCGGCCGCACTGCCGGCTGGTGGCCCTGGACGGGCACCTGTACGCCATCGGCGGAGAGTGTCTGAACTCGGTGGAGCGATATGACCCCCGCCTGGACCGCTGGGACTTTGCCCCGCCGCTCCCCAGTGACACGTTCGCCCTGGCGCACACGGCCACGGCGTGTGCCAAGGAGATCTTCGTCACCGGCGGCTCGCTGCGCTTCCTGCTGCTCCGCTTCTCGGCGCAGGAGCAGCGATGGTGGGCCTGCCCCACCGGGGGCAGCAAGGACCGCACGGCCGAGATGGTGGCGGTCAATGGCTTTCTCTACCGCTTTGACCTCAACCGCAGCTTGGGTATCGCCGTGTACCGCTGCAGCGCCAGCACCCGGCTCTGGTACGAGTGTGCCACGTACCGGACGCCTTACCCGGATGCCTTCCAGTGCACGGTGGTGGACAACCTCATCTACTGCGTGGGCCGCCGGAGCACCCTCTGCTTCCTAGCAGACTCTGTCTCACCCAGGTTTGTGCCCAAGGAGCTACAGAGCTTCCCGGCCCCACAGGGCACCCTCCTGCCCACTGTCCTGACCTTGCCCACCCCCGATTTGCCTCAGACCAGGGTCTAGCAGTCCCTCAACTGAGCTCCTCATGCAAAGCTGGGGGCCACAGGGCTCCACCGCCAGCCATCTCTGTAGACCGTTTCTAGGCAATCACCAGGCAACCCAGGAATGTGGCCATCAAGAGGTGAATTCCAGACCTTTCTCCTCCCCTGGCTGGGGAGAGAGGGATCTTAGATGAGTCTTACCCTTCGTGGGCTGCAGAGGCCCCACTGCAGAAAAGAGGACCAGGAGCTTGTGTTCCAAGGCAGAAGGCATTCATGTCTTCAGGGATGACCGCCCTCGCTTCAACTCTGAATTCTTGTGGGGATACACCAGGACCCCACAAAAGCTTAGGGGGCATAGCCTTATTGCAATCACAATTCTAGGAGCCAGTTGACCCCAGCAGCCCTCCCCTGGTTGCCCTGGAGAGGGGTTGGCTCTCTGAGCCATCAGTGCCCGCTGGTAAACATCAGCCACTGGGCCCCACCTCCACAGTTCCCAGAAGCACGGGGACACACAGGTGGGAAAGATGGAGGTAGGTGACTTGGGCAGGACTAGGAAGGAGCCCAGGGAGCCCCAGGGGCCCTGGCCAGAGGGAGTGGTGGTTTGAAAAGTAGAACAGCTGAAGCTGGGGCCAGCCTAGGAGATTCTTGCTTGCCAGAAAATGTACCAAAGCCCACCTTACTTTTCTCCTTATTGGAAGAAAGAGAAGCACCCATTGTACAAAGCTATCTTCTGGTGAAGGTCTGCTGAGGATACACGGAGGTCTCAGCAAAGGGAAGAAACTATGTGATCCAAGCACCACCCTGCTCCTTGGCCCTGCCCATGTTTACTGACCATTGCACGCATTCCCAGATCTGTAGCCATCTTCTAGTCTGGAAGCTGGGATAGCCACCACCAGTCAGCACTTCAGGGTGACAGCATAATTGCCCTCCTTTGCCAGGTACCGTCACCTGGTTTGCCTCATTCACATTTTCAGGTCCATGACCAAGTCGAGGAACTAGAAGATTCTAGTGAAGCATCCAGAGACTGGATCTCCTTTCACATCGGGTTTGATAAACTCCGAATGAAGAAGACCCCCAGCCTCAGGAAGGCACCTGTCCTTCCAGGAGGGAAGGGAGAGAGCCTGACCCAGTGTATTGCCACAGCCCTTTTTCCACCTCTGAGGGAGACAGTGAAAGATGGGAAGGCAGTGATGCTCTTGGTCCCAGCCAGAAGCCAGGGGAGATGGGAGGTACACCAGAGCAGAGCCTGACAAGGAAGAAAATAAGGATGCTTTGGACCTCAGTGTCCTTGTCTTGAAAATGGGAAGGACAATTCATGTCCGTATCTGCCCTGGGAATAAATGAGAGCCCCCAAGAGAAAGCGCCTCCCAGTTTCCCAGGTGGTCCCAACTAGAGCCTGTGTCCACTGATGCTGTTGGGGTCCAGGCTGTGGGTCTTGTTGGAAGAAGCAGGACTGGAACAAAAGATGAAAAAGAGGTTGGCATGGATGTAAGAGGAGAGCTTGCATTGGACCACCAAAGGCCACCATCCCTAGTCTGGGCTTGGGCGCCAGGCTCTGCCAATGGCAGCTCAGAGGCCACAGGATGCCATTGCCCACGCCCCCGCCCCTCTTCCCTGGTCTGGGCCTCGAAAGATGAAGCAGCTGAATTTATTCCTAAATCAGAGACCAGGAAGGGAAAGTCAGCTGGGGTCATGGCTGCCTTCTGGGGAGAGTGACCCCCGTCCACAGGCAAGGTCTCACGTTCAAGCTCAGTGTCAACACTAGCCATGAACCTCCAAGGGACCTGTGGGCTGGGGGAGAATGGCTTCAGTGACAAGACTCAAAGAAGGCACTAGCATTGTGCTGCTGGACTGGGGGAAGGACTTGCTTGAGAGGAGAACTCTACATAGGAGCTGGGGGAAGGTGGACCCAGATCTAACCTTCAACCCCTAGTGAAGGGCCAGGCAGAGGACGAGGCAACACCCAAGCTAGGTAAAGTTCTGGAAAGGTTCCAAGCCCAGGAGGAACAAGGACCACTCTGGAGAAACATTCCGAAGCCCATTGCATACCTGTGTTAGAGACTAGGGGAGTGATTCCAGGGATAAGACGGACCAATGTGTTCCAGGCTCCAACCCATGGTGGGTGTGGTCTTCGTAATGAGAGGGGGAGCTGAGATTGGGGCCTGGGCTGGGAAGAGAAGTACACAGTCCATCTGATCCACCTCTCTTTTGGTTCCACTGGCAAAATCATTCATCAGTCATCGTATCTTCTCCTGGCCAGCCCTCACAATGGCTTCATAAGTGTTGCAACACAGTGTCCCAGGCTGTCACTACCTGTGGATTACAGCCAATGTGCTGGCCTGGGGCTCTAGAGCTGGGCTTCAGGAAGAATGTGGTCAGGGCCATCAGGGTGGAACAAGGTAGCTCAAGACCTTGGAAAGACCCCCTGAGGGCACAATGGTCCTTGCTTAAAGTTTAAGATGACACTTTAAAAATAAATTCTCTCCTAATGATGGCTTGAGTCCTGCCACTCAATGGGAGCATCAGCAGAACCTGTAGCATCTTATTTGGAATTGACATTCTCTATTGTAATTTTGTTCCTGTTCATTTTTAAGTTTTCTTTTTGTTTCACTGGAAAGGAAAGATGATGCTCAGTTTTAAACATTAAAAGTATACAAGTTGCTTTGTTACAATAAAACTAAATATGTACACACACCAAAAAAAATGGTCATAATGTGTTCTTTCACTCCTGAAATAAACATTTACAGAATATTTGGGCTGGGCAGTGTTCTAGGTGCTGGAGATGCAGCAGATCCCTGCCTTAATGGAGCTCACATTCTAGCAAAGGAAAATGGACACTTTTAAAAAGAAATACATTGAACCTAGTACCTAGGCTGCATATACACTAAGGAGAAAACCAAGGCAGGGACATGGGATGGTGAGTGCTGGAGGAAAGTGGTTGCTCTTTTAAATCATGTGATCAGGCCTCCCTGATAGGATGACATTTGAACAGGGACTTGAATGGAAATCTGGGAGATGCATAGACCAGGACTGGCTCAGGGAACCAGAAGGGTGGCCTTGCTGCCAGAAGGACTTTGCTGTGCCCACCAGGGAGAGCAGGGCTGCTTCCAAGGAGCACTGTCTTGGGGGTAGAAAGAAGGACAGGGGCCCAGCTATTCTAGCTTAGCCTTTGGTGTAAAGGAAAAATTTCAATTACACCTACATTTACAACATATAGGAGCGAGAGCCAGCGTCCTTACCAAAATGTTGCAGACCGTATACTCAGGGGTGCAGCTGAGATGACTTCATGGGGCCAGAGTCTCAGATTTCTACTTTACTTAATAGCCTGGGGTCTGTTGGCCTCCTGCCCTTAGCCTCAGAGTAACATCTGTGTCACTTGGCTTCTTGCTTTTCCAATAGGAATTCTTTCTTCTTCAGAAAAACAAACAAACAAAAAATTAAATTTGGGTCGCTTTCCACTTTAAACCAACCATGCCCATTACAGAAAAAAAAAATAGAGAAAGGTATTAAAAATCTCCCCAATTTTGCCACTCAAAGACACCCCCTACTGTGCTGTGTGTCCCTCTGGTCTTTTTCTTCTGTGCAAAGTTTTTGTTTGGCTTGATTTTTGCCTAGGTGTGATTATGCTAAATATACAACTCAGTTTCTTCCTTTTTTCACTTAGCATTTTATAATAAGCATTTTCCCATGTTATTACAAATCCTGGGTAAACATCATTTCAATAGTTGCACAATATTCCATGGAGTGAATGTACCAAGGTTTATTTAAACATCTCCCCTCCTGTTGGGCCTGTCTGTAGATTTTTGTTTTCTGTTGGGTTCTCTTTCTATCATAAATAAAACGTCCTTTGTTTTCTTATTCCTCCCTATCTGGGGCCTTCATCAATATTTACAAGACAATGCCAGTCTAGGTCCCATCTGCAATAGTAGAGTTGTTGAAACAACCATAGAAGCCACAGCATTTGCCTAGGGCTGAGGCCTGTCCCCTCTGTGACTATAGGACAGAGCTGTCCTTGGAAGCGCACGGGGAGAGAGGCAAGGCTGGCTGGAGGGGCCATCCAGGGGCACCACGTTCACTGGGCCCCTGCTCTCCTCTGCATGTTTTATATGCATCTCCTCACTGATCCTCACAACAACCCTATTTTACGGGTGAGAAAGCTGAGGCTCAGAGAATTTAACGGAATTTGCCTTCATGGCAAAATCCAAAGACCTTCTGTTTTCGTTAAAAGTGCTTGAATCCGAGGCCAGGCAGAGTAGCTCATGTCTGTAATCCCAACACTTTGGGAATCGAGGTAGGAGCATCAGTTGAGGTCAGGAGTTCAAGACCAGCCTGACCAATATGGTGAAACCCCGTCTCTACTAAAAATACAAAAATTAGTTGGGCATGGTGGTGCACGCCTGTAATCCCAGCTACTCAAGAGACTGAGGCAAGAGAATCACTTGAACCCGGGAGGCGGAAGTTGTAGTGAGCCAAGGTCGAGCCACTGTGCTCCAGCTTGGGTGACAAAGTGAGACTCTGTCTAAAAAAAAAAAAAGTGCTTGAATCCAGCCTTACTACCTTGCATGCTATACTCTCTCCACTCCTCTGAGGCAGTGGAGGCCAGGACCCAGCATCAGGCTTGCCTCCAACCCTGTCTCCACCCACACCAATCAACTGTGCTCCATCTTTGAACTTTGAACTTGAAGGACGTTTTCTTAAATTCTCTGATCCTCAATACCTGCATCTGTAAAATGGGTTTGCCACTGCCAGCCTCAAGAGGATATTGTGATAACTAACAAAATAATACAGGGAAAGCTCCCAGCCCAGGAACTGCTCTAAAGTACGTCTTGTACTACTTGCAGTCCATGCCTGTAATTCCAGCACTTTAGGAGGCCCAGGTAGAAGGATTGCTTGAGCCCAGGAGTTGAAGACCAGCCTGGGTAATGTGGCAAAATCCCATCTCTACAAAAGATACAAAAATTAGGCAGGCGTGATGGTGTGTGTCTGTGGTCCCCACTACGTGGGAGGCTGAAGTGGGAGGATCACTTGAGCCTGGGAAGCAGAGGTTGCCTTGAGCTGAGATCATGCCACTGCACTCGAGCCTGGGTGGCAGAGTGAGACCCTGTCTCAAAAAATATATAAAAATAAAAGTAAAATAAAAATAAACATTTGTTAAAGTAGGTCTTGGAAGAACAGTCATCTCCTGCAGCGGGGCTGCCCTAAGCCAGCTCAGAGGAGGTTTTCTTTTACCTCCCCCACCAGCTCCTGCTCTCTTTTGTCCTGGCCCTGGAGGAGGAAGGTGGAGAATTAAGCTGCAGCAGCGTCTTCGTGTCTCAGAAGGTCTGGGGCAGGGGATGCTTAACATTAAAGTTACTTATATTTTAGACCATCCAGATTTTGAGACTGTGAGCCTCTACTCTGCTCTTCCAGGGTAGTTCAGGATTGACTGACTGGCTGATTTGAGTTTCCTCAGGCTGAAAGCATTAAGCAATTTCCAGGGGGTGTCAGTCAGGGCTACAGAGCTTCAGAAGCTGCTCAGAGGCCCCTGGGAACCCTGAGAAGGTGCGAAATGGAGGGGGCTCCCTTCTTTCACAGATTGGGAGGAATCACCACTTGGGGGAACTAGGAGTATGCTGGGCTGTGTCTGAGCTGCAAATACTTAAAGGCCACAGAGAGAGGCAGCCAGCACTTCCCATCTTTGTAATCCTTACTGGAAAGGGCCTTGTGGCCCTAAGGTGCCTTTCAGATCCCCCTGAAGCTGTGGCTTCAGCCAGGAGCAGCCCCTTGGCTGGGGCAGAAGGTGGAGGATGAAACATAAAGGGAGGAGGTACCTTCAGGGAGCGAGAAGAAAGGATAGCCTTGAGGAAAGTCTCCACAAACAGCTCTGAGCCTAGAGTTTTTTGAAAAGTGAGATATGGGTCAAAAAAACCAAAAATGAAAAAGCGATCAAATTTGCGTTGCCTTTTTGTGTGCAGGGAGGAGACGCAAATTTTATACCATAATAAACAGAGTCCCTCTCACCAGGCTCTGTGCAAATACTTTACTGCCATTCCCTCACTCTTCCCTCACTACATCACTGTCTCACAGAGCGATTATCTTCCTGACATAGAGGAGGAAATAGAGACAGAACCCTGCACAAAAATTAATACCAATTGATTTAATGATTATTAGTAATTATAACACCTACCTTTTTATCACTAAAAAAAACTGGAAGAGAGACATGTAATCATTGTCAATACATTTATAAAACCCTCACAAGGCTAATAGGAGCTTTACTTATATTGTCTCTGGCCAATTTCTCCCTTTCCCATCAATTTCTCTACATCTTGAATCTGGTCATGACTTGTTTTGCCCGCCATGGGGCAGTAACAAATTTGACATAAGCAGAGGCTTGAAAATTGCTAGGGCATTGGATGTGCTGTCTCGTGGCTCTTAGAAATCACAAGACTGCGGCCAGGTGAACAAGCCCAGCCTAGGCTGTAGGATGATGAGAGATCCACAGACCAGTGACCCCAGTTACTCCAGTCAACAGCCAGCCAAACCCCCAACCAGTGAGTGAGGCCACTGACCACCAACTGACCAACCACAGATACCTGAAAGAACCCAACCAAGCCTGGCAGAAGAACCACCTGGCTGAACCCAGCCCCAGTGGCCAATCCACAGGCTCGTGAGAGAAATAGATAGCTGTGGTTTTAAGCCAGTCAATTTTGGAATGGTTTGCAACACCACAACAGGTAAGTGACACAACAATCCTGTGATATATTATCACTTTGCAGTTGAGGAAACTAGAGTTCAAGAAAGTGAAATCTCATTCACAGGGTCATACGCCTATAAGACAGAAGAGCTGGGAGACCCACCTTACACCCCCACCGCCCAGGTCTGCCTCACTCCAAATCCTCGGTTCTTCCTTATTCAGCTATAGGGCCCTGGCTCTGGTCTAGCCAGACTAGGGCACTGGGGGCCCTCTGAGTGCCTGCCTGGCCATGGTGCTTTGTGCTAGCCCTCAGCTAGGTCTTTTCCATGACCCAGGAACCAGTGTCTGCATGGGGAAAGCTCTGAGCCGCCTCAGAGGAGGATCTTTACTAAAAGATCAAGAGATCAGCTCCTTGAAAAGCAATCACTGACACCTATTGAGCACAGCCACTCTATCAGCCAGCTATCTTGGGACAGAGCACCTGCACTCTGCCCCCAAGAGCCTCCCCGCTGCTGAAAGGTGCTCTGCTGCCATTACCTGAGGATTGTTGCTACCTAGAGGATCCCTGAACCAATTACTGACAGGAGTTGGTGTGTAAATACCCCAGCTCCCTCAACCCTGGGGTGAGATAGCTCCTAGGTTCATGTTCTGCACTCTCTCCCAGATTTCCTAGTAGGACTGAGCCTCAGTTTCCACTGGCAGTACCTACCTTGACAACATCCCTTTAATAACGTCACTCCAGTCTTCCTGGCTGGTGCTCCTACCTACTCCTCCTACCTTTATGAGACCACAGAGGAGCTGCACCCATCTTTCCTCTCCAACCTGCCCTCCTGTATCTTCTTGAGGACTTCATACCACAGACAGCCCTACACTGGCACCAACAATCCTCCACTAGCTCCTGGACGATTCCAAGCAGCATTCAGATGGGCTCTGACATCTTTAATCTTAAAAGAAAAGCCACTTCCACATGACTTGCTTGGTAGTACAATAAATAAAAACCATGAATATACTTTAGAAGGTTAAAACCACCATACAGATATAACGTATCTTATTTGCAATGAGTGTCAAAGTGATGTGGTTTCTTTGTGTTCTTGAAAACAGTTTATTCTCTAAAGATTTTTGGTTCTTTCTCCTGCAATCATGTTTATATGATCACATTCAGCAATCTTCACTTTGTAGATAAAATGAGGGTCAGCTTTAACCTGGCCTCAATTTGAATCAGAATACATTCTGAGTGAATTCTTTTAACAACAAAACAAAAACTCCTGTTACAGAATCAGATTTGAGGGAGCCGGTATCAGGCACCACCCACACCCTGAGGTCAAGTGTTTAGCTTCTTCAGTTGTACCCAGAAACATTTAAACCCATATCTGGTACCTTTTGACCACTTGCTTTCAGTTCCTAAATTTGGTCTCTCTCCCCTGGTTGATGCAGTGGGGTGGATGGTGGAAGATGGTGACAAATTAGGACAATATCAACCTCAAAAATCCCGGGCAAGTAATGTCTTTAGTACAAATTGTCTTTTTTAAAAAACATATTTTTTATTGTGGTATAATACATATAACACAAAACATACCACTGTAACCACTTTCAAAGCATGCCATTCAGTGGCATTAAGTGCATTCATAACAGTGCATCTATTTGTGTTATAGGTGATTATAAAAGACACACAAACATTTATTGTAGAATATGCAGTTGGAAAAATCTAGAGAAGCCCAAGGAGACAGTAGAAATCACTTCCTCTCAGAAATACTTTATTATTGTTTTGACTTCTTTATTTCCAGTTTATTACCCATATTTTTAAAAACAAAAAATGGGATCTTATGCATCACATAAAATTTACCATTTTGCCATTTTTAAGTGTACACTTCAGTGGCAAGAAGGACCTCCACGTGGTCATGCAACCACTGTCATTATCCATCTTCTTTTTCATCATCCCAGGCTGAAACTCTGCACACATTAAAGGATACCCCCTCTGTCCCCCGCTCCCTCCTTACGTGAAAGTTGTCTTTAACTTTGCAAAGCATCCGTCGGGAGGATGAGGAAGTTCTTTGCTCAGTCAGCACAGTGCCTTAAGCACAAAGACAGACTTGCTTTCATTCATTCTGGAAAGTTCTGCAAACAACACAGCACCCAGCTCAGTGGGATGCTCCGGGGCAAGAGAGTCCTCCCTCTCCAGACGACATGATGAATAACTTTCTTCTCTAAGTCACCAGCGCCCCCTCCTCATTGCCGTGGGGAAAGACAAAAGGAACATCACCCTCTCTGTTCTCCAGGTACTCCCTCCATCCTCTCGCTACATGAATTACTTTTGGTGCTGTGACAAAAATATAGATTGGAAATGATAGAGGTATAAAATATGGGGATGATTGGCCGGGCGCAGTGGCTCATGCCTGTAATCCCAGCACTTTGGGAGGCTGAGGTGGGCGGATCACAAGGTCAGGAGATCGAGACCATCCTGGTTAACATGGTGAAACCCTGTCTCTACTAAAAATATAAAAAAATTAGCCAGGCATGGTGGCAGGTACCTGTAGTCCCAGCTACTTGGGAGGCTGAGGCAGGAGCATGGCGTAAACCCAGGAGGTGGAGCTTGCAGTGAGCCAAGATCGCACCACTGCACTCCAGCCTGGGTGACAGAGCGAGACTCTGTCTCAAAAAAAAAAAAAAAAAACATGAGGATGACTTTGTTTCATTGTGGGTCCTAATTATGCAATGACAGGCACTTTAGGGTACGTAGAACTGAGTAACTGTGATCACGGAGTAAGAATCGCTTCAAGGTTGTTTGACACCCAGAACAGGGACTGTACTTAAGAAGCATCAAGTTGCTGTTAACCACAGGGATGAATGGGAGTATGGAGGATTGGAAGACCAAGGCTTACATGCAAAGTGGGCATCAGGGAAGGTTTCCAAAGGCAACAAGGTCCACAAAGGGAGTGACAAGGCTAGCACATCTGCCTGTCAAATTAACAGGCATGGGTTCCACCCTTCATCCATCAGATGTTCATTAAACCGGTACTACTTGCAAGGTGCCAGGGGAACTGTTGTGAATGGCTGAGCCCGTTGTGCTAGGGAATGCTGAAAAATAAACAGGTGAACAATTACAGAAAATGATGGGAGATTGGCACAGATTCTGTTCAGGAATCAAATGTAATGCTAGGGTGGAGAGTGACAGCGGGGGCACACTTAAGATAGTTCTCAAGGTGGCTTCCCCACACAGGTGGCATATCAGCTGGGATGTGAACAGTGAGGAGGGCTTGGCCAAGAGGGAGGAAGTGTGGCGTGGGGGAAAGGAAGGGAGGGAATATGAGAGACAGAGAGAGGCACAAGAGGAAGAGCACTCTAGGGGTGGGAACACCAAGAGCAAAGGCCCTGTGTCCTAGCCCAAGTGAAGGCCAATGTGGCCAGAGAGGGGATAGGAGACCAGGTTACACAGGTGTTGTCAGCCAAGATAAGAAGGGTGAATTTTATTCCTAGTCTACTGAGAATACTTCAACACATGTTGTTTACTTAATTTTTACAATAAATGTCATATTTTACAATAGTTTTAAACGTACAGGAAAGTTTCAAGGATAATACATCCCACATACCTGACACCCAGTTTCCCCTGTCGCTGGCGTCCTCAACCCCTGTTGGAGTTCTGGTACTGGTTCATGGCCTGTTAGGAACCGGACCACACAGCAAGAGGTAAGCAGTGGGTGAGTGAGCATTACTTCCTGATCTCTGCCTCTTGTCAGATCAGCAGCAGCACTGGATTCTCGTAGGAGCGTGATCCCTATCGTGAACTGTGCATTGGAGGGATCTGAGTTGCATGCTCCTTATGGGAATCTAATGCCTGGTGATCTGAGGTGAAACAGTTTCATCCTGAAACCATCCCCTGCCACCCCAGTTCACGAAAAAATTGTCTTCCATGAAACTGGTCCCTGGTGCCAAAAAGGTTGGGGACCACTGCCCTATTGTTAGCATGTTACATTAACATGGTTCACTTGTCACAGCTAAGAAGCCAGCATTGACACATTACGATTAACTAAGGTCCATACTTGATTCAGATTTTCCTTTTGTCTGATGTCCTTTGTGCTCCAGTGTTCCATCCAAGACACTGTATTACTTTTAGTTGTCATGTCTTCTTAAGCTTCTCTTGGTAGTGATGGTTTTGATATAGGGCAGGCAAACCCCAAAATTGGGGCTTATCCTGGGAAGGTTCTTGGCTTCACCCAGGGAAGAATTCAAGGGCAAACCGATGGTGATAATCAGCAACTTTAATTGAAGCAGCAGTGCACAGAAGCAGCAGAGGGAATGCTCTTTGCAGAGCAGGGCTACGTCATAGGCAGTGCACCAACAGTAGCAGCTCAGAAGCAGTTCTGTGCTCATATTTATACCCACTTTTAATTACTTGCAAATTATGGGGTGGTTTGGAAGGGCACAGTGGCTCATGCCTATAATCCCAGCTGAGGTTAGCGGATTACTTGAAGTCAGGAGTTCCAGACCAGCCTGGGCAACATGGCAAAACCACGTCTCTACTAAAAATACAAAAATTAGCTGGGCATGCCTGTAATCCCAGCTACTGGCAGGCTGAGGTGGGAGGATAACTTGAACCCAGGAGGCAGAGGTTGCAGTGAGCCAAGATCACGCCATTGCACTCCAGCCTGGGCGATAGAACAAGACTCCACCTCAAAAAAGAAAATGGGGGCTGGGCGCAGTGGCTCACACCTGTAATCCCAGCACTTCGGGGGGCCAACATGGGTGGATCACGAGGTCAGGAGATTGAGACCATCCTGGCTAATGCAGTGAAACCCCATCTCTACTAAAAAAAATACAAAAACTTAGCTGGGCCTGGTGGTAGGCACCTGTAGTCCCGGCTACTCAGGAGGCTGAGGCAGGAGAATGGTGTGAACCCAGGAGGCAGAGCTTGCAGTGAGCTGAGATCGTGTCACTGCACTCCAGCCTGGGCGACAGAGCAAGACTCCGTTTCATAAAAAAGAAAAGAAAAGAAAAAGAAAATGGGGTGGTTTATGCAGACATTTCAAGGGAAAGGGTGGCAACTTTCAGGTTGTTAGGTTGTTGCCATGGAAATGGGGGCAGGGATTGCTATAACCATGGTAGACTGACAAGGCACACTGATGGGCATGTCTTACAGAAAGCTGCTTCCACCCTGACCTGTTTTAGCTAGTCCTCAATTTAGTCCAGTGTCCAGGCCCCACCTCTAGAGTTAAATCTCATTTCCTACCTCAGTTTTTCAGAGCTTCCTAGGTTTTGGTGTTCTTGACAGTTTCAGGACTACTGGTCAAGTGTTTTGTAGACTGTCTTTTCATTGTGGTTTTGGCTGATTTTTTCTCATGGATTTGTGGGCTTCTTTTTTTTTTTTTTTTTTTTTTTTTTGAGACGGAGTCTTGCTCTGTCGCCCAGGCTGGAGTGCAGTGGCCGGATCTCAGCTCACTGCAAGCTCCGCCTCCCGGGTTCCTGCCATTCTCCTGCCTCAGCCTCCCGAGTAGCTGGGACCACAGGCGCCACCACCGCGCCCGGCTAGTTTTTTGTATTTTTAGTAGAGACGGGGTTTCACGGTGTTAGCCAGGATGGTCTCGATCTCCTGACCTCGTGATCCGCCCGTCTCGGCCTCCCAAAGTGCTGGGATTACAGGCTTGAGCCACCGCGCCCGGCGATTTGTGGGCTTCTTAACTGGGTTTATGGGTTTTAGGAGGAAAACCACAGAGGTAAAGTGCCCTTCTCCTCATATGATATTAAGAGTACCTGCTACTAACACAACTTATTACTATTGATGTGGACCTTGATCTCCTGGCTGAAGTGGTGTTTGTCACATTTCTCTGCTATAAAGCTATTCTTTTTTTTCCCTTTCCATGCTCTACCCTAGAGAAGGAAGTCACTGTTTGCAGCCCACAACTTACGGGGTGGAGTGTCATCTGCCTCCTTGATGCAGGGAGTATCTACATAAATTATTTGTAACTCTTCTGTGTGGCAGATTCATCTATTCTTCCTTATTTATTTACTTATTCAATCATCAATTTATGTCAATACAGACTCATAGATATTTCCTTTATACTTTGAGGTGTAGTGCAATACTACATTGTTTATTTCCTTAATCAGATTATCCCAGTTTGGGCCATGAGGAGCTCTTTCAGTTGACGCCTCTGTCCTTTTGGTACACCCTCACTGATTTCTTTTTAGCATTTTCTTACTCTCTGACAGTACAAGATGTTCCAAACTAATCTTGTGTATTTCCTACCCAGTCTTAGAACCAGACATTTCTCCAGTGAGCAGTGGTTTTTTTTTAGAGAAGGATATTGAAAACCAAACTCTGGACACTGGGTCTTCAGAGGTTTTGGCACACACTAGTGGTCTAGGGAAGAAAACACATTTATTTTTCTTTCTCTTGTTAGGCCCCTAGTTGAGATACTCTCCTGAAAACAAAAGTCAGATTAACAAAAGAAAAACAAACTGAAGTTTATTAATGCATGCTGTACCCATCACGTGGCTTCAGTTCAAAAGTATTTCTCTCTTAAGGCAGTGGCTTAGGAGTTGTGCCTAAATAGTATTTTAACAAAGACCCATAAATCCTATGTTGGAGAGAAATATTTTGATTTCCTTCAGTGGCATTGTCTAGTTTCAGTTTTAAATGTGTCCTCTGGCTGCCATGGAGAGAATGTATTGGGGGCTGGCCAGAGGGGAAGTCGGGATACCAGCGAGAAGAATACAGAGGTCATCCAGGCAAGAGGCAATGGCCTTGATGCCACAAGGACACAGGGGCAGGCAAAGGTGAGTCCAAGTAGTGGCAGCATACCTACCAGATGGCTCCTGCTGCCCGGCCTGCCTCTGCCCCAACCCCTCCAATACATCTGTTTTGTATCAATTATCCTGAATTTATTTCTGTTGCTTACAACCGGGAGCTCTATCCTACAGAGTTTAGCAACCCTCACCTTTGACCTCTACAGTGCGCTCCTAGAAGATAGAGTCTGGGTGTGGTTTATTCCACCATCCCCAGCTCTTGCACAGAGCCCAGCACAGGGGCTGTTCTCAGGAGATGCTTGATGAGCTGGATTTGTGCTGTTCGATGAACAAAACAGTTGGCTATGCAATGGAGCCCCCTACACAGGGCTACAGGGGGCACCATGGTAACCTACTTAAGGAAATAAACTGTTTGTAAGATATTTCCCCACATTCATTTGCATGGAAACAATTAGTGAGCTAATTAAAATGGAGTCTTATCTGTTCATTAAAGTAGGCCCAGCAGGACCTCCAGTTGGCAAGACTTTGTTGGCAAAAAGTTTTTGAGTTTCTCCGGGTGGTAGAAAAGAAGCCATTTCATCTCTCAACAAATGCTTAATAATTCAGGTGATGCTGAATCTGGCTGGCCCTCGGTTCCATGGGTTCCCATTAGTGAGGTTGACAAGCACTTGTCAACACCTCCATGTCCCATCTCAAATGAGTAACAATTTGTAATCCTTCTCCCAGCCTGGCCTGGCTGGAGTTTGTCTTGCTCCATAAAAAAAGAGTTTGGGCCAGGCGCGGTGGCTCACGCCTGTAATCCCAGCACTTTGGGTGGCCAAGGTGGGTGGATCACCTGAGGTCAGGAGTTCAAGAGCAGCCTGGCAAACATAGTGAAACCCTGCCTCTACTAAAAATAAAAAATTAGCTGGGTGTGGTGGCGCGTGCCTGTAGTTGCTACTGGGAAGCCTGAGGCAGGAGAATCGCTTGAACTTGGGAGGCAGAGGTTGCAGTGAGCCGAATTCCCGTCACTGCACTCCAGCCTGGGTGACAGAGTGAGACTCTGTCTCAAAAAAATAAAAGAAAGATAGAAGAGTTTGTTGCTCAAATTAATAGTATAAACAAGATTTCAGAAGGGAATGTTTAACCTACTTAAGAGAACACACTGTTTTCAAGCAATTAGTACCATTTGCACACAATGAATGAGCTAATTGCAGATAAGCCTTATTTCTCCAGTTAAGGGGGATCCAGCAGGACCAGTGCTTGGCAACACTTTGCCAACAGTTAGTTTGTATCACCACATGTTCTTGAAAGGAATAATGTAGCAATTCACCAAAAGCAGTCCCCTATCTTCAGATATTTGGGTAATTTTCATTAATTCTCACTAGGCCTTAATTTTGGCATCTACAAAGTGGGGGTAATGCCTATCTCATAGGATTACTCTGAGGAGTTAATGAGTAAGTTTATGTCCATAAATGGGAGCTAGATTCACTATGGCCTTCCCCCAAATTTGATCAAATGAGGAGATAGACTCTAGGCTTAGCTGCGGCTGGGGAGGACCAGGCATCCTGCTGACTGATTTAGCCAACACCGTATTCGCGGAATGAGAACGACGTAGCCTTGAACCTGGTGTATTAGTCGGTTTTCATGCTGCTGATAAAGACGTACCTGAGACTGGAAAGAAAGAGAGATTTAATTGGACTTACAGTTCCACATGGCTGGGGAGGTCTCAGATTCACAGCGGGAGGTGAAAGGCACTTCTTACATGGCAGCAGCAAGAGAAAATGAGGAGGAAAGAAAAACAGAAACCCCTGATAAACCCATCAGATCTCAAGAGAGTTATTCACTATCATGAGAATAGCACAGGAAAGACATATCCCCATGATTCAGTTACCTCCCCCTGGGTCCCTCCCACAACACGTGAGAATTCTGGGAGATACAATTCAAGTTGAGATTTGGGTGGGGACACAGCTAAACCATATTACCTGGGCTCTGCTACCAACTAGCTGGGCAACAGGGAGCCAAACTTCTCTAAATTTCAAGTGTCTTCTGACAAATAAGCTGGGTACATTTGCTTTGTGGTTTTAAGCTTTAAAAAAATTTTTTTCTTTGCTTGTTTATATTCTGCTGGAGAGGAAAAACTTTCCCTCTACCCTCTTTGGTTCAGTGACTGGAAGCCTACAAATTAAAGTAACAAAAAAGATAGACTCACAAGAGGAATTATACCATTTTTATTAATATTTATGTACCCAGGAGTTCACAGAGAATTGAAACTCAAAGAAGTGGTTAGACTCAGGGACTTATATACTCTTTTAAGAGAGGAAAAAAGGTTGGGGTTCAAGGGATAAGAAGTTATGGGAAGTAACTAGAAAATATATGGGGGAACTAACGGAAGATAAAGGCTATTTGAGTGAAGTCTGTTTACGGCAAACTCATCTGGGTGTCAACTCCCAGTCTTTGATGGTAAGAGTCCTCCTCTCTCCTGGAACAGGGTATGAGGGAACCCATTACTCAAAGAGAAATTTGTGTCCTGCTTTTAGGCAGATGAGGGGAGGCCAGAGAACTCTTCCTTCATCTGTTGATTCTCAGGTATCTTCAGCTCAAATAATCCTTAGGCCAAAGTGCCAGGTTTTGGAGTGGCATATCCTTTTTTTTTTTTTTTGGTGGACATGGGGTCTCACTCTGTTGCCCAGGGTTCAGTGCAATCATGGCTCACTGCAGCTTCCAACTCCTGGGCTCAAGTGATCCTCCTGCCTCAGCCTCCCAAGTATCTGGGACTACAGACATGTACTGCCATGCCTGGCTAATTTTAACGTTTTGTAGAGACCAGGGTCTTGCTATGTTGCCCAGGCTGGTCTCAAACTCTTGGCCTCAAGCAATCCTCCTGCCTCAGCCTCCCAAAATGCTGGGATTATAGGCATGAACCATCATGTCCAGTCTTGGAGTGGCATATTCTGATCTCCTTCAATTTCAAGTGGGACTACAACATATATAGCCCAGAGTTTTACTGGGTTGAGGGGGTCTGGCCCAGAGACGGAGTCCCCCAGCTGAGTTTCTCCCTTGACTAGGGGGTGGGACCTTGAAGCAATGCCTCCGGGAATCCAGATGGGAAAACACTCTTCTCTCCTTCATTCATTTCACTAATACTCACTGAGCACCCAGCCAGCTTCAGATCCTGTTTCAAGCACAGAACAAATAAATAAATGAAGAAGACCATTTTGGATAGTGAGAAATGCTATGAAGACAATAAAACAGGGACACAATAGATAGAGTCTTCAATTGGGGTTCCCGAGAACAGACTCTGAGAAAAGGATTTGAGTGCAAAATAATTCATGAAGGAGGTGATTTTGATAGAGGCAGGAGGCAGGAGGCAAGGAAATACTGGGTAAAAGAGGGCAGTTCCCTGGCAAAGGCCCCAACCTCAAGCTTGAAAACCCATAGCCCTGAATGGGAACAGAAATTTAGTGCCCAAATGTTGCCTTTTGTCCTGCCATGTCCCCCTACCCTGTACCCATATAATCCCCAAACCCCAGGTTCCACAAGCAGACAAACAGATGAACAGAAGAGCAAAGGAACAGAAGAGTGGCACAGAAGAGAAGGAGAAAGGAGAAGGGACATCTGAACATTGAGAGAAGTTTGACTGGGGACAGTCAGAGAGGAAATTGATCATAAGATGGCCAAACTCCATGGGAAGATCTTCCCACTTCATCCCCTTTCTAGGTCCCCATCCATCCAGCTGAGAGCCACCTCCATCACCCAATAAAATCCCTATATTCACCATCATTCAAGTCCACACGTGACCTGATTCTTTCTGGACGCTGGACAAGGACCCAGGTAGCAAGAGGGCACTGAGCTGGTTAACACTTAAGCCACCTGTGGATGGCAGAGCTAAAAGACCCCTGTAGACTACCCACTGGGGCTTCAAAATTAACTGGCATCCATCCCTAGATGCTAACCTGGGGCCGGAGCCCAAAAGCACTCGCTCTGGTTCCTGCACCTGCCTGTCTGCGTGCTCTCCTTCCCATAAGGGGTTTGTGCATGTGCTTGAACAGACAAGCCTCACCCCTGCTGCACATCCTGCGAGGTGGCTCAGGGAACTCTCCCATTTCAATTCCAAGAAACATGGAGAGTGGAGTGTGAAGTAAAACAAGGAATGGAAAAAAATCAGTAAAGGGTGTGCATGAGACTCAATCCTGTTGGGGAAATCAGGGAGCCAGTGCAAAGCATACCTAAGTTATCCCACTGGAGAAGAGAGGGGATTGGGGTATTTAATCACCGGCTCCCATCAGTCACTGTTTGAGAGACGTTCTTGGGCAAGAGGGGAGGAGGCAGGAATTCCATGATGCTTCTTCCTGCTGCAGGTGAGCACCCAGAGAAAGCCCTCAGGCAGAGTCAAAGGTATTAAGACCGAGGGACTATACACAGCGTAGGGTCCCTGCAGAAAGTGTAGGGAAGAGAGGTGCCAGTTTCAGTGGTGTGCAACTGCTAATGTTTCTCTCCACTGGAATTATTTTTCTCAGGGGTGAAGCAGAAGGGATGAGCCATGAGATAATGGCTGTTTATTTTCTCTTTTTCTTTTGAAGTAATTTCAGGTTTATAGGACAGTGGCAAGAATAGTCCCAAAACCTTTTCTTCTGAACTTTTTTCTCTTTGAGCAGATTGGTGACAGGATGCTTCAACGCTCTCAAATTCTTTAGTATTTACTTATTCCCAGCAAATAAGGACATTCTGCCACATAACCACAATACAACCATCAAAATCTGGAAATTAATATTGATATGTTACAACCACGCAACCTGCCAACCCCAGCTATCTCAATAATGTCCTTTGTAGCAAACTAATCCAATGAGGGTCCTACATTGAACACATCGCTGGAAGTCATTTCAGTCTCCTTCAATCTGGAGAAACTCCACTGACTTTCATGACCTTGACACTTTCAGTGATTTCCAGCTAGATATTTTGTAGAACATCCCTCCATTTGGGTTTGCCTAATGTTCCTCTATAATTAGATTCAAGTTTTGCATTTTGGCAGGACTTATCACAAAAGTGCTGCTGTGTTCTTCTCATTGCATCCTGTCAGGTGACATGCAATTTTGAGGTATCCCATTACTGGTGGCACTGATCACTTGATTGAGGCAGCATCTGCCAGCTTTCTGCATGTAAAGTTACCCTTTTTCCCTATATAATTAATACGTATTTTATGGTGAGGTATTTTGAGACTATGTAAGTAACCTGTGCCTCATCAAACTTTCACCTAATGGTTTTAGTAGCCATTGATATTTCTTGGCAGAAATTAGTTATTAATGTGATGGTTGCCAAATGGTGATTTTCTAATTTTATCATTCCTTCTACACTTATTAGTTGGCCTTCCACAGTAATACCTTTCTCTTCCCCCCATTATCTATTTATCTATGTATATCCATGCAGACTCATGCACTTCTCTTTTATTCAAGGATTATAATCTCCTTTAACATGATTTTTGTTGAGGTTCAAATTGTTTCAGATCTGGCCAGCGTGCACCCCTTTAAGCTAGATTCTGTATAGCTTTGTTCTGTAGGGGAAAAAAGAACCACATAGGAACATGGTTAAAGATGATGTCTAGGCCGGTCACGGTGGCTCACACCTGTAATCCCAGCACTTTCGGAGACTGAGGTGGCCGGATCACTAGGTCAGGAGATCGAGACCATCTTGGCTAACACGGTGAAACCCTGTCTCTACTAAAAATACAAAAATATTAGCCAGGCATGGTGGCGGGTGCCTGTATTCCCAGCTACTCAGGAGGCTGAGGTAGGAGAATGGCATGAGCTCAGGAGGTGGAGCTTGCAGTGAGCTGAGATCACTGCATTCCAGCCTGGGAGACAGAGCGAGACTCCATCTCAAAAAAAAAACATGAAGTCTAGCTTCCGCCTGATCCCACAGAGAGTTCTGCCGCACACTGCCTGACTCCAGCCAGTTACGCGAGGGATGGCTTCAATCATTCCAGGACATTCCTCCTAAGAGGTAGCAATTTGCACAGGACCTAGGGGATGGGCAATCTACCATAAAAAGGAAGCCAGGGATCTGGATGTGGCACCAACAGCGCCTGCTACAAGTCCATTTTCTCTAAGTTTGAATAGAACAAATATTTATATTTGGTTCAACTAAGTTTTTCTCTAAAGAGCCAGATAGTCAACATTCTAGGCTTTGAAGGCTATATGCTCTCTCTCACAATTGCTTAACTCTGTCCTTCTAGCACTTAGGCAAGCATGGACAATATGTAAGTGAACGGGCTTTGTGTTTCTATAAAACTTTATTTACAAAGCAGGCAGAGGGCCAGATTTGGCCCATGGGCTATATTTCACAGGTCCTTGCAGCCTCTTCTGTCAGGTTATAAGTCCAAACAAATTTAGGCACTTTACCATGATCAATCTATGGACACTCCCTCTAAAACACCAAGTTTCACCTGTGCCAGTCCTCCCATTGTTTTTCAAGCCCTAAGTAGAGCCACCAAACAGAGTGGATGAAATCAATTTTCTCCCAGTTTGGGACCTGGAACTGGATTAAGGAGGAAATTGGTCAGTCAAGGGCTCACACCCTCTAAGGACCCTGAACACATTACTGGAATCTTAAGGAGATGGTGAAAATTGAACAGAGAAGTTTCAAAAGATGACAACATCACACGCGAAAGAATGAATTTGGATACCTGCCTCATGTTATACACAAACATTCACACAAAATGAATCAAAAACTTAAATGTAAGACTAAAACTATAACATTCTGATAAGAAAACAAAGGCGTGAATCTTTCCCACCTTGGATTAAGAAATGGTTTCTTGGCCAGGCACGGTGGCTCACGCCTGTATTCCCAGCACTTTGGGAGGCCGAGGCAGGCAGATCACGAGGTCAGGAGAGCAAAACCATCCTGGCTAACACAGTGAAACCCTGTCTCTACTGAAAGTACGAAAAATTAGCCAGGTGTGGTAGTGGGTACCTGTAGTCCCAGCTACTCGGGAGGCTGAGGCAGGAGAATGGCATGAACCTGGGAGGCAGAGCTTGCAGTGAGGGGAGATTGCACCAATGCACTCCAGCCTGGGCGACAGAGCGAGAATCTGTCTGAAAAAAAAAAGAAAGAAAGAAAGAAATGGTTTCTTAAATATGACACCTAAAACACAAGCAACCAAAGAAAAAATAGATAAACTCAACTTCATCAAAATTTAAAACTTCTATGCATCAAGCAACACTGTGGTGGTGAATTCTATGTGTCAACATGGCAAGGCTACCATATTCTGTTACTTATGCAAAACACTAGTCTAGATGCTATTGTGAAGGTATTTTGTAGATGTAGTTAACATCTACAATCAGTTGACTTTACATAAAGGAGATTAAACCTCCATAACATAGGTGAGCCTTGACCAATCACTTGAATGCCTTAAGAACAAAACCTGAGGAATATGAATGAAAAATGAAATTCTACCTTAAGATGACATCATTAATTCTGTCTGTGTTTCCAGCCTGCTGGCTTGCCTTATGAATCCCATACTTGCCAGTTCCCACAATTCCTTAAAATAAATCTTTTTATGTTACTTCTATTGTTTCTGTTTCTCTGGAAAACCCTGACTGGTTCAGACACTATCAAGAAAGTAGGTTGGGCACAGTGGCTCACGCCTGTAAACCCAGCACTCTGAGATGCCAAGATAGGCAGATCTCCTGAGATCAGAAGTTCACAACCAGTCTGCACAACATGGTAAAACCCCATCTCTACTAAAAAGACAAAAATTAGCTGGGTGTGGTGGCACACACCTGTAATCCCAGCTACCTGGGAGGCTGAGGTGGAAGAATCACTTGAACCTGGGAGGTAGAGGTTGCAGTGAGCTGAGATTGTGCCACTGCACTCCAGCCTGGGTGACAGAGTGAGAACTTGCCTCAGAAAAAAGCAAAAAGAGGCTGGGTGTGGTGACTCACACCTGTAATCCCAGCACTTTGGGAGGCCAAGGCAGGTGGATCACCTGAGGTCAGGAGATTGAGACCACCCTGGCCAACATGGTGCAACCTTGTCTCTACTAAAAATACAAAAATTTGCTGGGCATGGTGGCGTGCACCTGTAGTCCCAGCTACTTGGGAGGCCGAGGCAGGAGAATCACTCGAACCTGGGAGCCGGAGGTTGCAGTGAGCTAAAATCGTGCCACTGCACTCCAGCCTGGTGACAGAGTGAGCCTCTGTCAAAAAAGAAAAAGAAAGAAAGGAAAGAAGGAAGGAAGGAAGGAAGGAAGGAGACAGGGAGAAAGGGAGGGAGGAAAGAAAGAAAGAGAGAGAGAGACAGAAAGAAAGAGAGAAAGAAAGAAAGAAAGAAAGAAAGAAAGAAAGAAAGAAAGAAAGAAAGAAAGAAAGAAAGAAAGAGAAAGAAAGAAAAAGAAAGGAGGGAGGGAAGGAGGGAGGGAGGAAGGAAGGAAGGAGAAAGAACCAAGAAACTAAAAAGATAATCAACACAATAATAAGAGAAAATATTTACAAATCATATATCTGATAAGAGTCTACTATCCAGAATATATAACAAATTCCTGTAACTCAATAGTAAAATAAAATTGAAAAGTGGGCAAACATTTTGAATAGACATATCTGCAAAGAAAATATTCAAATGGCCCATAAGCACACAAAAAGATGCTCAGCATCATTAGTCATTAGGAAAATGCAAACCGAAGCCACAAGACACTACTTCACATCCCCTGGGATGGCTACAATTTCAAAATAAAAAATAACAAGTGTAGGCAAGGATGTCAAAAAATCGGAACTCATAAATTTCTGGTGGGGGCGTAAAATGCAGTAGCCACTGTGGAAAATAGTTTGAAAGTACATCAGAAAGTTAAATAGAGTTGCCATATGATCCAGCAATTCCACTCCCAGGTATATACCCAAGAGAATGGAAAACATATGTTCACACAAAAACTTATGCACGAGTGTTCATAGCAACATTATTCATAACAGCCAAAAAGTGGAAACAGCCCAGATGTCTATCAAGTGATAAATGGATAAACAAAATGTGGCATAGCCATAAAAAGTAACGAAGTACTGATATACACTACAACATGGATAAACCTTGAAAATATTATGCAAAATGTAAGGAGCTACACAAAAGACCACATATTGCATGATTCCATTTATACAAAATGTCCAGAATAGGAAAAATGCATAGATACACAGAGCAGATGAGTGGTTGCCAAGGGCTAGAGAGAAGGGGAAATGAAAGGTGACTGCTAATGTGTACAGAGTTTCTTTCTGGGATGATAAAAAATGTTCTAGAATTAAATAGTGATGATAGTTGCACAACTCTGTGAATATACACCAAAATTTGCTGAATTGCACACTTTAAAATAGTAAATTTGATGGTGTGTTTGTCCGTTTTCACACTGCTATAAAGATACTACCTGAGGCTGGATAATTTATAAACAAATGAGATTTAATTGATTCAGTTCTGCATGGCTGGGGAGACCTCAGGAAACTTACAATCATGATGGAAGGTGAAGGGGAAGCAGGCATGTCTTACATGGTGGCAGGTGAGAGAGAGAGAGAAGGAGGAAGTGCCACTTCTAAAACCATCAGATCTCACAAGAACTCACTCACTATCATGAGAATGGCATGGGGGAAACCAACCCCATGATCCAACCACTTCCTACCAGGTCCCTCTCTCAACAAGCAGGGATTATAATTCAGATTACAACTCAAGATGAGATTTGGGTGGGGACACAGAGTCAAACCGTATCAGATGGTATGTGAATATCTTAATTTCTAAAAAAGACATGATAGAGGCTTAGTTTAGCCGACAAGCATTATTAATTGCTCGTCCCAGTAGCTCATGCTGGCCCTAGCAGTAGTAGAATCCTCAATTTTTATCTGAATTTATGGCCATCTGGGATAAAGAGCTCCTTTCCCATAGCCTGTAGCTAGATGTGGCCAAATTCTGGCCTAGAAAAATTGCTGGCCTTCCCTCCCTAAGCAGGGAGGAAACCTGCCTTTTTCCACCCTTTCCCTTTCATATTGGCCAGAACATGCCATGATACTTGGTACTCAAGCAACTGTCCTGGACCATGAATTGACATCCAAACACAGTGTTAGCAAGACAGAAGGAATGTTGGTCCCAGATATTGATGAACTGCCATGTTCTGTTCACTACCTACCTTAGACTTCTTTTATGGTAGAGAGAAATACACATATTTTCTATTGAAAGAAGAAAGAAAAGATGACACTGTTTATTTCACTCATGCATCTGCAATTTGCTCATGCAGCAGTTCATATCTGCACTAGTCAGCATCAGCTGGATTGGCTTGAAGGCTGGGGGCTAGAATCACCTGTGAGTGAACAAGACTGGAAGATGATAGTGACTGTTGGCTGGGATCTTAGCTGGGGCTGCCAGAGGGAACACTTATATACACCCTGTCTGTGTGACCTGGACTTCCTCACAACATGGTGACTGAGGTTCTTTTGTTGTTGTTGTTTGTTTATTTGTTTTTGAGACAAGATCTGTTGCCCAGGCTGGAGTGCAGTGGTGCAATCACAGCAATCACAGCTTACTGCAGCCTCAACCTCCCTGGGCTCAAGTAATCCGCCCACCTCTGCTTCCCAAGCAGTTGAGACTATAGGTACACAATACCATACCTGACTATTTTGGGTTTTTTGTTTCTTTGTTTGTTTTTTGTTTTCTTTCCTTGGTAGGGGCGGGGTTTCACTATGTGACCTTAACTGTCTCAAACTCCTGAGTTCAAGTGATTCTCTCACTTTGGCCTCCAAACTTCCTAGGATTACAGGCTTTGAGCCACTGTACCTGGCTAAGTGACTGAGTTTTTAAAGGGAGAGGCAGAAAAATCCCCGGGCAGAAGTTGTATCACCTTTTATGACCTGACTCCAGAAGTCATGCATTTTCACTGCATTCTGTTCTTTAGATACAAATCCCTAGGTCTTGGTTGTTAGTGTTGTTCAAATAATCTATATCTTTACTGATTTTTTGTCTACTTATTTTATCAATTCCTGATATAGGAAGAGTATGAGCTTTCTTATTGCTGCTATAACAGACTGCCACAAAACTTGCAGCTTAAAGCAACATAAACGTATCATCGTACAATTCCGTAGGTCAGAACAGTTTGACCTGGGTCTTAGTGGGCTAACATCCAGGTGTTGGCAGGACTGCTTTCCCTTCTGGTGGCTCTGGGAAATTACCTATTGTCTTGCCTCTTCCAGCTTCCAGAAGCTGCCTGCACTCCTTGGTTTGTGGTCCCTTTCAGCATCTTCAAAGCCAACAATGGCAGATTGAGTCTATCTCACATTGCATCACTTGATCTCTTCTTCTTCCCTCTTCCTCATTCCACTTTTGAGGATCCCTGGGATTACATGAGGCCAATTCAAGCTAGGGTAATTTCCCTATTTTGATGTCAGCTATTAGGTTGGTGCAAAACAATGACAAAACCAGCAATTACTTTTGCACCAACCTAATAATTATCAATCTTAATTCTAGCTGCAACCTTAATTCTCCCTCACTGTGTAAGGTAACAAATTCACGGGTTCCAGGGAGTAAGACATGATCATCCTTGGGGACCATTATTCTGCTTACCACAGGAATGTTGAAATCTTTGACCATAATTACATAGTTGTATTTCTTCTTGCAATTCTATTAGTTTTTGCTGCATGAATTTTAAGTCCTATTATCAGTTGCATAAAGATTTAGGACTATCATATCTTCTTTATGAATTGATCCCTTTTTCATGATGATGTATTTCTCTCATATTTCTTGTCCTGAAATCTCCTTTGGCTGATATTAATATAGCCACTTTGACTTTCTTTTGATTAATGTTAGCATGATATACCTCTTTCATCCTTCCACTTTTTACTCGTGTCTTTATATTTAAAATAGGTTTTGACTGGGCGTGGTGGCTCATGCCAAAACCTATCAGTAACACTAACCTATCGTAGCATTTGGGGGGCCGAGGCAGGAGGATCACTTGAGCTCAGGAGTTTGAAACCAACCTGGGCAACATAGTGAGACCTCATCTCTACTAAAAATAAAAAAATAGGCTTCTTCACAAGAGATGCCAGCTCACACCAGTCAGAATGTCTATTAAAAAATCAAAAAATAACAGACATTGGTAAGCCTGTGTAGAAAAGGCAACACGTGTACACTGTTGGCGGGAAAGTAAATTAGTTCAGCCCCCGTGGAAAGCAGTTTAGAGATTTCTCAAAGAACTGAAAATAAAGCTACCATATTCAACCCAGCACTCCCACTACTGGGAACCTACCCAGAAGAAAAGAAATCGTTCTACCAAAAGGCATCAGCACTCATATGTTTATTGCAGCACTATTCACAATAGCAAAGTCATGGAATCAACCTAGGTGCCCATCAATGGTGGACTAGACAAAGAAAACATGGCACATATACAGAATACTATGCAGCCATGAAAAAGAATAAAATTGTGTCCTTTGCAGCAACCTGGATGTAGCTAGAGGCCATTATCCTAAGTGGATTAATGCAAGAACAGAAAATCGAATACCACATGTTCTCACTTATAAGGGGGAGCTAAACAGTGGGTACACCCAGGCACAAAGATGGAAATAATAGACCCTGGTAGCTTCAAAAGAAAGAAGGATAGTGGCAAGGATTGAAAAACTACAACTGGGTACTATGTTCATTATTTAGGTGGTGGGTTCAATAGAAGCCCAAGCCCCAGAGTTACGCAGGCACCCACTGAATCTAAAATAAAATAAATTTCTTGAAGACAGCATTTGATTAGGCCTTGCACCCTTTCTTATTCAAACTGAAAGTCTCTGACTTTTAATCAGTATCATTAGACCCTTTATATTTAAAGTAATTAACATTATGGTTGGGTTTGAATATTCCATCTTGCTGTTTGTTTTCCACTGATTTCATCTGTTATTTCTTCCTTATTTCCTCTTTTCCCACCTTCTTTTGCATTCATGTTTTATTATTTCCTTTTATCCCCATTCTTGGCTTATTAACTATATTTCCTTTTTGGTACTGTTTTGTTTTTCAGAGGTTGCTCTTGAGTTTACAATATACATCTTTAACTTGCTGCTGTTAAAAAATATTACTTCACACATGGGGTAAAAATTATAAACAGTGTTCTTTTATCCCACTCTCCCATCTTTTGTGCTGGTGTAATCATACATTTTATTTCTGTAGATGTTACAAACTCAAAAATACGTTGTTATTTTTACTTTAGCCAGTAATATTTTAAAGAGATTTAAAAATTATAAAAATATATATTTTATACTCATCCATGTATTTACCATTTCTGGCATTTTTTATTCCTCTGCATAGACCCAGTTTCTATCTGGTGTCATTTTTCTTCTGCCTGAAGAAACTACTTTTACATATCTTATAGTTCAAGTCTACTGGTGATTAATTCTCTAAGATTTTGTTTGTCTGGAAAAAAACTATTTTGCCTTCATTTAAAAAATTGTAGGTATGATTATAAATTGGCAGATTTCTTTATTTCATTTTTTTAAAATGTCACCTTAATAGTCTTCCAGATTACATAGTTTCTTATGAGAAGTCAGCTTTCACTCTGATCTTTCTTATATGTAATGCGTCCTCTTTCCCTGGTTGCTGTTAATATTTTCTCTTCATCACTGGTTTTTAGTGATTGTATTATCATGTGACATAGCTTGGGTTTTCTTCATGTTTATACTTTTGGAGGCAGTTCATTGAGCTTTGGATCTGTGGATTTAGTTTTCATCAAATTTGAAAGGTGTTTCACACCTGTAATCTCAGCACTCAGGCCCAAGTGGGCGGATCACTGGAGCCCAAGAGTTCAAGATTAGCTTGGGCAACATAGTGAAACCCCATCTCCACAAAAACTAAAAAAATTATCTGGGTGTGGTGGCACACCCCTGCGGGTCCCAGCTACTCGGGAGGCTGAGGCGGGAGGATCACTTGAGGCAGGAGGCAGAGGTTGCAGTGAGCCAAGATTGTGCCACTGCACTCCAGCCTGGGTGACAGAATGAGACTCTGTCTCAAAGAAACAAAAGTAAACCCAAATCGTGGCTTCCCCAATCTTGGGGAATCTTCCCCCGATCTCGGCTTCTGGACTTACCAGCTTCATGACGTCAGATGCATTATCTCTGTTTCCGAGCCTTAGAGATTAGCCTCAGACATAATAATAGCCCACTTCATAAGGCTGCTGTGAGACAAAATGAGGTAGAACATGCAAAGAACTTTGCACAATGCCTGGCACATCAACAATCTTGATGAATATTAGCTGTTGTATAAAGAGGAATGGCCGGTCCACACTGGCCACCAGCCTGCAAGTCTTATTGCTGATGTGCAGAAGAGAGTCGATTGCAGGTTGGATCTCCTCTGTGCCTTCTCCCTTCAGCCTATCTCAGCACAGTTTATATAACCAGACCAGCAAATTCAGGTTTCTCATCAGCACCTAGCACATGAGTTTGTTTCTACATGAATTCCCGACATAGAACACTGTCTGACTGAATAAAGGAAGGAAAGCTCATCTGGCTGATTCATTTGTTGACTGTTTTTATACAAGTAACTCTTGCAAACAAGGGAAAGCAGGAATCTCTATTTGAACTGACTTCTGCATACTATGGCCAGCAGGAATGCTGGCCAAATTTTCTAGGCTGGAAATAAAAAAGAAATATTTTTTTTCTTGTCTGTGGGAACCAATCTACCTTCAGGCCTGTGTATTTCATAAGGGTCACTGCTAGATTCCATATTTTGTTGATTTGGGGGAGTCTGGGACACCATTCCAAACCTTTTTCTAAATGTTGTTAGCATTATTGTCCATGTAAATGAAGGTTTATTTTATGGTTTCTGCTAAGATGACCATTTCAGATGGCAACCGTCCCTCATCATGGGCTGGTCCCCCTTTCATCACTAAAAGACTGATAAGCCACAGGAAGGCAGATGGTCCTGGGTACTGGTGGGCTCACAATTCCCAGCAAAAAAAAAAAAAAAAAAAAAAAAGCAGAATGTTTGCAGTCAGTCTCCCCTGGTGGTCTTGGTCACAGTAAGACTAAGAAAGAGATTTGTGGCCGGGCGCAGTGGCTCACGCCTATAATCCCAGCACTTTGGGAATCCGAGGCGAGCAGATCACAAGGTCAGGAGATCGAGACCATCCTGGCTAACACGGTGAAACTCCATCTCTACTAAAAATACAAAATATTAGCCGGGCATGGTGGCGGGCCCCTGTCGTCCCAGCTACTTGGGAGGCTGAGGCAGGAGAATGGTGTGAACCCAGGAGGCGGAACTTGCAGTGAGCTGAGATCATACCACTGCACTCCAGCCTGGGCAACAGAGTGAGACTCTGTCAAAACAAAAAAAAAAAGAGAAAGAGTTTTGAAAATTGAAGACAGAGGAGTGAAAAGCAATTATTGTTAACCCTCCCATTAACTGGGCCATGTTACAATGGAGGAGGAAGGGATCGCTTTGCATATAAGACACCCCTGCCCTTTCTTTGGTCAGCTGCTCACCTGGCCACTTTGGGGCTGGGACTAGAAACATCTTGTGACCAAGGCATGGCAGCAGGAAAAAGCTCACCTGCTCAGAGGAAGTAGTATCAGGTCGTCTAGGAAACAATGGCACACTCATTTCTGTATATGCTCTGCCATGTTTTTGTCTCTTAAAAGGCCACATACCTCCCCACTTTGTAGAGAATTTAGCAAGCAAGATCCTCCTCAAATTCATAGTCGCCGATGACATTTGGCCTGACTCCTGGGCTCGGAGTTCAGCTTGAGTGTTGGGTTTAAGAACATAGAAACAGTTTGTTCTCTTAAGCAGATCAACTCTCATTCCCCCGCCTTTGGTGCATGTCGTTGGTGCATAAATGATGCTAATTTAATCCCACATACATTGCCTAAGACTTAGCCTCCAACTGCTACGGCTGGGTGGGCAGCGTGTGTGTGTGTGTGTGTGTGTGTGTGTGTGTGTGTGTGTGTGTGTGTTGGGAGGTGAGGTACAGGGATAATAAACAAAACACAGTGACTGTCTGCCTGCCCTTAACAACTCACCCCTGGAGACCATCCAGCAGATGCTTTTAGGATGCTCAAGCCTGAGACGGCCAACAAATTTGACCCCAGATTCTCCCCGTCACCCCCAGAGATTCACACTGCTGGGTTCCCTAGAGTGCTTACTGCCATCTTGTGGGAGCACAGGAAGCATGGAGCAAAAAGGACACATAGTTTGGGGGTCAGTTGGAGATGTCGTCTGTGGACATCTGCCTCCCCCTACCACTTTCCTGTGACACCAGGGTAACCAACACATCATCCACAATCCCTGCAGGTACAGGAAGCCAGGCAGCTGGAAGGTCAATGCTAATGAAAGATGCTATCTGGAAAACAAGTGCCAAACCAAGCTGGCGTAATTAGCTGTATTTATGGTCCTTGAGGTTTGGCAAGTAAGGATGGGGTGGGAGGAGAATTGGAGATGGGGATGTCTTCTTCCAAAACCTCTGAATAAAGAGAACAATTTGGATGGCTTTCAGTTAGCGATAGCAACTTTCCGAGTGGCTATCTAATTATGCCAGCCCCCAGCTTCTGAAGACGGCTGCACACAGCAAATAAAACAGGGACGCTTGGCTTCCTCTTAGCTCCAGCCCATGGACTTTCAGGATGTTGACAGCTTCAGATTCAGCATTCATTGCCAGTATTCCAATGCTTGGGGGCGTCTTTCCAAAAAAAAAAAAAAAAGTGTCATTCGCGTCATTGGTGTTTGGAGTGCAGCTTGATAATGTTGTTGACTTCCCAAATACCCCAGAGTCATGTCAGGGGAGACGTTAGTTCTCTGAGGTTGATGGGGAAAAGAGAAACATGGATGCAACAACAAACACCTTTTTATCTGGTTTTAAATTTTCCAGCGAGCCAAAGTTTATTCTGTATGATCTTGAGCAAGTGGATTATCCAAGACTATTCTCAGTTTCCTCATCCATAAAAGAAGGTTGATAAACAGCACAACCTGAAAGATTGCTGTGCAAGTCTATGACAAGGGTATAGTTTGGTAGATGTTCAGGAAATGGTCCATGACGATGACAATAACAACAATAACGGTGATGATGACAATTATGATGAGATGGTGACAAAGATGGGGTAGGTGAAAACGACAGTGACAATACTTGCTTCCCCTCAGTGATCTTGTTTCCCAGAACAAGAAGTTATAAAAGAGGGATCATTGGTGGACGAGCTCATGCACTGATCCTCATTGTATGATAGGCAAAATAAGGGCAATTGCCATATGGAGAGAGTACTTGACCATTTTCAAAGTGCCTTCACACATGCTCTCATTTGCACCATTTCACTCTTCCGTGAGGAAGTTAATATGACCACCCTTAGTTTACAGATGAAAAAAAAAAAAGTGAGACTCAGAAAATTAAGGCCCTTGCCCAAGGTTCCATCAGTGGTAAGTAAAATAGCTAGGTCTTAAACTTGAGTCTTGAGACTTCAAATCTCATGTTCTTCCTGTGGCACAAATAGTGCCTCCGTTAGATGCGCCATGGCTTCAGTAGCCACGGCAGCTCCAGCCCCGCCTGAGCGATGCTAGCATCGGCCCCAGGAGACCGTTGCAGTCGGCCAGCCCACTTCTCCACGGTAACCATGTGCTGCCAAAAGGCCGTGGTCAAAAATGCGGACATGTTGGAAGAGATGCAACGGGACTCAGTGGAGTGCGCTACTCAGGCGCTGGAGAAATATAACATAGAGAAGGACATTGCGGCTCACATTAAGAAGGAATTTGACAAAAAGTACAATCCCACCTGGCATTGCATCTGGGGAGGAACTTCGGTAGTTATGTGACATACGAAATCAAACACTTCATCTACTTCTACCTGGGCCAAGTGGCCATTCTTCTGTTCAAATCTGGTTAAAAGCATGGCCGGGCATAGTGGTTCACACCTGTAACTCCAGCAGGCAGGTGGATCACCTGAGGTCAGGAGTTCGAGACCAGCCTGACCAACGTAGTGAAACCCCGTCTCTACTAAAAAATACAAAAATTAGCTGGGCGTGGTGGCACCTGCCTGTAATCCCAGCTACTCGGGAGGCTGAGGCAGGAGAATTGCTTGAACCCAGGAGGTGGAGGGTGCAGTGAGCCAAGATGGCACCATTGTACTCCAGCCTAGGTGACAGAGCAAGACTCCGTCTCAAAAATATAAAAATAAATAAATAAATAAGTAAATCTGTTGCAGATGTGGAAAATAAAAAAGCAAATAGTGCCTCCCAAGCATTTCAGGGAGAGAAGTTTAGGGCATTGGTTAAGGTGGCTCCAGCATATGGACTCTATAATAAAGAAATTCAAGAGACAGATATTTGAGACAGAAAGAAAGTGGACCTCAATGGCCAATGACCCATAACACTCACTGCTTCTGCTGACGGGAGAGATGGGAAGTTGATAGGAACCCAGTAAAAAGCCAAAATTTTTGGCTTTTTAACACACTAAACACACTAAAAGAAGTTATTTTTGTTATCTATGCATAACAAATCCTCCCAAAATTTAGTGGCTCAAAACAACCACCATTTAATCTTCTCTCACATTTCTGGAAATTGGGAAATCACAGGTGGGCTGCTGTCCTCTAGGGCCTATTCTGAGCGGAATCATATGAGCTGGCTCACTCATAGGCGATGCTGCCTATCAGCTGAGATCTCTGCTGGTGCACCTTGGCTCCCCTCCATGTGGCTCAGGCTTCTCACAGCTGGACAGCTGCATTCTAAAAGGGAGTGTCTCAAGAGTAAACTTTACAAAAGGAAGTATCTTCCTCCATTTTTTGTTGCTATAAAGGAATATCTGAGGCTGGGTAGTTTACAAAGAAAAGAGGTTTATTTGGCTTACGGTTCTGCTGGCTGGAAGGTTCAAGACTGGACATCTGGTGAGGGCCTCAGGCTGCTTCCACTCATGGCGAGAGGGGAAGGGAGCCAGTGTGTGCAGAGTTCACCTGGTGAAAGAGGAAGCAAGAGGTGGGTAAGCGCCAGGCTCTTTTTAACAACCAGTTCTTGTGGGAACTAATAGAGTGAAAATCACCCCAGCTCCACCATGGACTATCAAATTTCAACATGAAACAAACTGTATCCAAACTATAGCAGGGAGGAAAGAGAAGCTGGCAGTTCTCTTAAGACCGAGCCTCAGAAGTCCCAGAACATCACATCTACTAGGTTCTGGTGACTCAAAGCAGTCGCAGACCAACCCACATTCAAAGAAAAGGCATAAACTCTACTTCTCGATGTGAGAAGAGGCATGTTCACACAGGGAGGGGAGAAATTGATGGTGGCTGTCTTTGAAGATGAGGTACTCAGAAGCTGAGTTCTATCACTTTCAAGTAGGAATTATACTGAACTTGGGTTTATGTAGTATTATCTAGAGTAATGAAATAATAATCACTACAACTTTTTTTTTTTTCATTTTCTTGAGACGGAGTCTTGCTCTGTCACCCAGCCTGGAGGGCAGTGGCACAATCTTGGCTTACTGCAAGCTCCTTCTCCCGGGTTCACACCATTCTCCTGCCTCAGGCTCCTGAGTAGCTGGGACTACAGGCACCCACAACCATGCCCAGCTAATTTTTTGTATTTTTAGTAGAGGCAAGGTTTCACCATGTTAGCCAGGATGGTCTCGATCTCCTGACCTGGTGATCTGCCCGCCTCAGCCTCCCAAAGTGCTGGGATTACAGGCATGAGCCACGGCGCCCGGCCTAATCACTACAACTTTTTGAGTCAATGCTACACACCAAGTGCCATCTCAACTCTCACCACAGGTAGGAATTATGGAGATTAAGTGACTTATGCAAGCATCACACCCAGACACACATTCAGAAGAAGAAAAGGAGTCATCTCTTGCCTGGATGTCCTTTCTAGAAGATAGACAATGTTTCCTGGTATTCCCTGCTCTCTCCCCACCACAGATTTCCCCTTAATCCTTCCTCACTAAAGATTGAATTGCATGTCCATTCCTAAGCTAGTTGCCAGCAAGGTTGTCATGCATGGTATAAGCAGGTGCTTCCCCACACGATAAATAATATTTTTGCACCTCTCTGAAAGTGACCATCCTGGGGTTCTGATCATCCCTCTGCACATTCAGCTATTTTGAGGGCCTAAGGGGATGATCCCTCAGCTTAGATAATCACTTGAGTGGCAGTGAAGAAATGGGTGCTGGGGAATCAACCACAAAGACCATTCTGGCTGGAAAGCAGCAAAACCAGAACCAAATGCCCACCTCTTTCCATTCCAAAGACCAAGTTCTTTCCATTACTCTCTAAAAATCCAAGAACAGAAATGTGATGAAAAAGGAAGTTCTAGTTTCCTCCTTTTGCTCTCTATGCTGATGACTTGGATATCCACACCAGGCTGGAGTAGGCGGTGTTCCCTGTGCTTTTGCCTCCAAAGTTCTTCTTCACCATGATGAGTAATCGTGAGCAGCAGTCACAGAACATCAGCCCAGCAGATAGAAGAAATTGCTTTCCTGGCCAGGCGCAATGGCTCACGCCTGTAATCCTAACACTTTGGGAGCTCGAGGCAGATGGATCATGAGGTCAGGAGATCGAGACCATCCTGGCAAACATGGTGAAACCCCATCTCTACTAAAAATACAAAATGCTGGGTGTGGTGACATGTACTTATAATCCCAGCTACTAGGGAGGCTGAGGCACGAGAATCATTTGAACCCAGGAGGCGGAAATTGCAGTAAGCTGAGATCATGCTACTGCACTCCAGCCTGGCAACAGAGTGAGACTCTGTCTCAAAAAATAATACTAATACTAATACTAATAATAATTGCTCTCCTGCAGGCCAGGGTTTTGAGCATGCCCAGACTGCACCAAGGCAGGTGATGTCCGATGGACACATTGAACTCTGAATCCCCCTGCGCAGCCACCAGAATCTGGTCCATCCACGGATTTTCTTGGAAGTATCTGGGCAATGGTATGTATGTTATATAAGAACCTACCTTCTCCTTTCATCAGAACAAACCCAGAACTCCCAATTTGAGCTCTTGTGAGGGAAACCTCAGATTTGAGCAAAGGCAGTGGATAACAAAACAGGCCAACTCTGTGGGCTGTAACATCCAAGCTGACCTCTTCACTAACATATCTGGCACCCTGTACCTCTCCACATGATCTCTCTCTCCAGGAGGATAGTTGGACTTCTTACATGGCTGCTCAGGGCTCGCAAGAGCACAAAAGCAGAAGCCTCCTGGACTTCACTTCTTCTGCATTCCACTAGCTAAAGCAAGTCGGTAGGCCAGCCCTGATCCAACATGGATGAAATTACACAAGGAAATAAATACAGGGAGGTGTGGTTCATGGCAGCCACCCAAGCAAATAGTAAGAACTCCCAGCTGCTCAAGCTAGCACATTGAATCCAGATTCTCTGGAAAATCCCTCCAAAGAATGAATCAAGGATTAATTCAGAAATGTTACATAAAATTATGTTTTTCCATCCCTGGTCTAACACCTTCTGAGTCTATGCCCACCTATCTCCTCATTTTCTGCTAACAAGAATTTCCAAAAAAAAAATCACTAGGTACATACAATGCTTGAGTCTAATGTTAAGCATAGCTCTAGAGATAGACTAGATGCAGTGGAGGTGGTCAGGAGGAAACATGGCTTCCTCTTGCAAAGTGGTCATCCCAGAATTGTCAAACAAGGCAAGATTCACTGACATGGGAGGCTCTGTGAAATGGGTATTGCTTCAGGCATTAAAAGTCTCTCCAAAAATCTAAATTTTAGAACTGAGTCCCACTCTTTTAATGCATGTGCTAGCTGTCACTCAAGAGACCTGTAAGGCTGTGAATTCAACTTATATTGTAGTTCAGCAGCCTGTAGGTTCAAGCAATGCAACTAATTTTCAACTATGCTAGATCTATGCCTAACAGAAATGAGAAATTACATTTAGAGCAGCCATAGAAGTTTACTGGTTCTCTTAAGTGGCCTAGAGTCATGAATACAGAATGCTGAGTTTATTGTTTTCTTCCTTCAAACTCTACAGTATAGTTAGAAGTAGTTAACGTATCCCACTGTGCTTACATTAGGAGCACTTCAAAAAGTCCCATCCCCAGGGAAGTGTCACAATTTTACCTAACTGGCAGCTCCCTGAAAAAGCCATATTTTCAAATCTTCTCATTATTTAACCTGAGACAGAGTTTGATAACTGGAAAAAGCCATATCCCAGGGAATTTGTCAAAAAAATTGGTGGAAATTATTTAACATCACAGACCAGTTGGAAGAAATAAGAAGCTGATCAAAAACTTAACGTTTGGGAAATGAGATGTTCATACAGAACTTTGAAAACCTCCAACATATTCCTGAGAATCTGGAATGTCACAAACATGTACATGGCTGTGCACATGCCCAGAAAACACCAAGTAAGGTCTTAATCTCTCACCTCTGGATGATCTGTGACCCTACACAAGCAGGAAGTGAGAGTAAAGCAGAGTGTAAACTGACAGAACATTGAAGGTGCACACAGAGCCCCTTGACAAAGGGCAGAAGTCCTATTGGTTCAAGACATTTAAAGGACTCTGTCCAATCATTAGCTGGACACTAGGCTAAACAGGAAGATATTTTAGCAGCCACACATGACAAGGAATATAGACTTTATACAGTTAGTCTAGAAATGTCACTAAACAAACATACAGGGGAAAAGAAACATCAACAGCCACAAACCCTAGGGAGGTAATCCAATTTCTAGAGTAGCCACATTATATTATTTAAAATGTCCAGTTTTCAACAACAAAAAAATTAAGACACACAAAGAAACAGCAAAGTATGGCTCATACACAGAGAAATAGGCAACCAAACTGTCTTTAAAGAAACCTAAATGTTGAACTTACTAGGAATAGCCTTTAAATCTACATTATAAATTAAATATATTCAAAGAATTAAATAAAATTATGTATGAGGAATTTAAGGAAAGTGTGAGAACAACGTCTTATGAAACAGAAAATACCAAAAAAGAGATAGAAATTATAAGATGAACAAAATAGAAATTTTGAAGTTGAAAATTAAAACAGAAAGGAAGAATTTACTAGAAGAGCCCAGTAACAGATTTGGATTATCCTTTCTGTGGAACAGAAAGTAAAATGAATAACAATAAATAAACAGAGTCTCAGAGACCTATGAGACATAATCAACCATACCAACATATGAATAGTGAGTCTCAGCAAGAGAGGAGATAATAAACATCAGAAACAAATTTGAAGAAATAATGGCAGCAAATGTACCAAATATAATTTTTTTGACCATGGTAATCTGTGCATTTGGA
This sequence comes from Piliocolobus tephrosceles, assembly GCF_002776525.5. Classification (NCBI taxonomy): domain Eukaryota; kingdom Metazoa; phylum Chordata; class Mammalia; order Primates; family Cercopithecidae; genus Piliocolobus; species Piliocolobus tephrosceles. Next base: position 204,172,550 of record NC_045434.1, on the reverse strand, counting down.
AGCTCAGTGAACCCAAGGAGGATACAATCCAAAGAGATCCACACCTAGACATATACAGTCAAAAGAGATAGACAAGGCCAGGTGCAGAGGCTCACACCTATAATCCCAGCACTTTGGGAGGCTAAGGCAGATGGATCACGAGGTCAGGAGATCGAGACCATCCTGGCCAACACGGTGAAACCCTGTCTCTACTAAAAATACAAAAATTAGCCAGATGTGGTGGCATGTGCCTGTAGTCCCAGCTACTCAGGAAGGTAAGGCAGGAGAATTACTCAAACCTGGGAGGCGGGGGTTGCAGTGAGCCAAGATCATGACGGTGGACTCCAGCCTGGGCAACACAGCAAGACTCCATCAAAAAAAAAAAACAAAACAAAACAAAACAAAAAAGAGAGAGACAAAGAGAGAATCTTGAAAGTAGCAAGAAAGAAGAAGCAACTCATCACATACAAGGGATTAAGGGATTATCAATAAGATTAACAGCTGATTTCTCATCAGAAATCATGGATGCCAGAAGGTAGTGGGATGGCATATTGAAAATAATGACAAAACAGCTGTCAACCAATAATTCTATATCCAGCAAAACTATCCTTTAAAAATGAAGAAGAAATTAAGCCATTTCCAGATAAATTAAAACAGAATTTGCTGCCAGAAGACCAAAAAAATGTTAAATGAGGTCCTTCAGGCTGAAATGAGAGGACACTGGACAGGTAATTCAAATCCACAGAAAGAAACAAGTAGAACTGGTAAAAGTGATCATGTAAGTAAATATACAAGATACTATAAATGTGTTTCTTATAAATCTCTGCTTCTCTTACCTGATTTAAAAGTTAACTATATGTAGCAATGTTTTTAAAAACTATGTTAAAGATATCATAATATATAAGGATGTAATTTATATGACAACAATAACACAAAAGAGAAGGAAGGTAGTATTGGTGGGTGCAAAAGTAATTGCCATTTTTGCCATTACCTTTAATGGGAAAAAAACTCCATTATTTTTGCATCAACCTACATAGAACTATATCAGGGCAATGTTTTATATTCAGTTATGCATTGCTTAACAATGGGGAACTTTTTGAGAAATACATCTTTAGGTGATTTAATCATTGTGCAAACATTGTAGAGTATACTTACACAAACCTACAGAGTGTAGCCTACTACAACCTAGGCTGTATGATGTAGCCTATTACTCCTAGGCTACAAACCTATATAGCATGTTACTACACTGAATACTGTAGACAGTTGTAACACAATGATAAGGATTTGTGTATCCAAATATAGAAAAGTTTCAATAAAAATATAATCCAAAGATTTTTTTAAAGGTACACCTGTAGAGGGCACTTATAATGAATGGGAGTTTGCAAGACTGAAAGTTTCTCTGGGTGACTTAATGAATGAGTAGTGAGTGAATGTGAAGGCCAAGAACATAACCATATAGTACTGTAGACTTTATAAACACTACACATTTAGGCTACACTAAATTTATTTTTTAAATTTCTCTCTTCAATAATAAACTAACCTTAGCTTACTGTAACTTTTTTATTTTATAAATTGTAAATTATTTTAGCTTTTTGACTCTTGTAAACCAAATGCAAACACATTGTACAGATGCATAAAAATTTTTTATATCCTTATTCTATAAGCTTATTTCTGTTTTTTACATTTTTTTTTTTTTTACTTTTTAAACTTTTTTGTGAAAAATGAAGACAAACACACTCTTAGCCTAAGCCTACAATGGGTCAGGATCATCAATATCACTATCTTCCACCTCTACATCTTGTCTCACTGGAAGGTCTTCAATAACACACACGGAACTGTCATCTCTTATGATAACAATGTCTTCTTCAGGAATATCTCTTGAATGATCTGCCTGGGGCTGTTTAGCAGTTAATTTTTTTTTAGTAAATAGAGTACACTCTAAAATAATCATAAAAAATGTTTACTATAGTAATATATAAACTAGTAACATAGTCATTTATTATCATTATGAAGCATTACATGCTACACATAATTGTATGTGATATACTTGCATATGACTGGCAGCACAATCATATACCAGCATCACCACAAGTATGTAAGTAATGCATTGTGATATGACCTTACAATGGTTATGACATCACTAGGCAATAGAAATTTTTCAGCCTTATTATAATCTTATGGGACCACATCATATATGAGGTCCATCATCGACTAAAATGTTATGCAGTTCATGACTGTATTGTCTAAGTTGGTATTAACCCAAACTAGATTGTTTTAATTTAAGATGGTAATTGTAACATCCGGAGGAACTAATGAGAAAATAACTAAAAAATAAAGTGAAAGGAATGAAAATGGTGTGCTAGAAAATATTTGCTTGATACAAAAGAAGGCATTAATGGAGAAATAGAGAAACAAAAAGATGTAAGACATATAGAAAACAAATAGTGAGATGAGAGATGTAAATCCTATGTTATCATTAGTTACATTAGGCACAGATAGATTAAACACTCCAATCAAAAGGCAGATATTGGTCAAATGACTTTTTAAAAATGATTCAACTCTATGCTGTCTGCAAGGGACTCATTTTAGATTCAAAGACACAAATAAAATTACAAAAACAATTCCACTTGCAATAACACCAGAAAGAATAAAACGCTTAGAAATAAATTAAACAAAAGAACTGCAAGACATGTACATTGAAAGCTATGAACCATAGTTGAAATGAATTAAAGACCTAAATCAATGGAAAAGCATCTCATGTTCATGGATTGAAATACTTAATATTGTTAAATTGGCAATACTCTCCAAACTCATCGACAGAATCAAAACAATTCCTATTCCAATCCCGGCTGCCTTTTTTTGCAGAAATTGACAAGCTGGTCCTACAATTCATATGAAAATACAAGAGATCCCAAATAGCCAAAACAACCTTGATAAAGAAGAATACAGTTGAGGGATTCAGCTTTCCCAATTTCAATGCTTACTACAAAGCTACAGTAATCAAGATAGACATATAAAAACAGACACATCAATCAATGGAATAGAATTCAGAGTTCAGAAATAAGCATCTATAGTCAATTGAGTTTTGAAAAGGAAGACAAGATAATTCAATTGGGAATATTAGTCTTTTCAACATATGGTGCTTAATATTCACATGTAAAAAAATGAATTTGGATTCCATCGTACAAAAAAATTAACTCAAAAGTGGTCAAAGGCCTAAATGTAAAATCTAAAACTATGAAACACTTAGAAAAAAATAAGTGTAAAACTTTTATGACCTTGGATTAGGCAATGGTTTACTTATATGCATATCATATCTAAAGCACAGAAAAAAATACATAAACTCGACTTCATCAAAATTAAAACTTCTGTGCATCAAAGGGCAGCATCAAAAACATGAAAAGACAATCTGCAGAATAGGAGAACATATTTCCAAATCATACAGCTGATAAGGAACTTATGTACAGACATATAAAGAACTCTTACTACTCAACAGTGAAAAGACAAATGACCAGATTTCTTAATGAAAAAAGATTTGCATGGATGTTTCTCTAAAGGAGATATACAATTGGCCAATAAGCACATAAAAAGATGCTCAACATCGTAGTCATAAGGGAAATGCAAATCAAAATTTAAAAAATACCATGTCACACCCCCAACAGGATGGATATAATTTTTTAAAAGATGATAACAAGGATTGGCACGAATGTGGAGAAGTTAGAAAGCTTATACACTGCTGGTGGGAATGTGAAATGGTGCAGTCACTTTGCAAATCAGTTTAGCAGTTCTTAAAAAGTTAACATAGAGTGACCGTATGACTCAGATTTCCACTCAAGGTATATACCTTAGAGAACTGAAAAGATCTATTCACACAAAAACTTATACACAAATTCTCATACTTTCCTCTCATACAGTACTTACAGTAGTTAAGTGGGAACATCTCCAAATGTCCCTCAACATGGATAAGCAACATGTGATATATCCATATGATGGAATATTATTTGTCCATTAAAAAGAATAAAATACTGATACATACTACAATATAAATGAAACTTGAACACATTATAAGGGAAAGAAGCCAGTCACCAGAGAGCACATATATTATATGATTTCATTTATATGAAATATCCAGAATAGGTAAGTCCATAAAGAGAGAAAGTAGGTTAGTGGTTACCAGGGGTTGGAGAGGAGGAATGTCGGGGGTCTCTTTTTAGGGTAATAAAAAATGTCCTAAGATTAGATAGTGGTGACGGTTGCACAACTCTGTGAATATACTAAAATCCACTGAATTATACACTTTAAAATAGTGGATTTGGTGGTATGTGAGTTTTATCTCAATAAGCTGTTATTAAAAAAAAAAAGTAAACTAAAATGGAGGAAACTTCCTTAACTCATAGTGTATTTGCCAAAGACCTAAAACAAACATTATATGAAATGGTACAACTGTAAACATATTATACTTAAAGTCAGAAATAAAATAAGTATTCCTGCTACACCTTTTTTATTATTTATTTTATTTTATTTAAGTTCTGGAATACATGTGCAGAACGTACAGGTTTGTTACATAGGCATACATGTGCCATGGTGGTTTGCTGCTACGCCTTTTTACACAGCATTGTACTAGAGACCCCAGTTAGCAACATAAAGCAAGAAAATGTCATGTAAGGAATTTTTTAGAAAAGAAATCATTGTTGGTTTATCTGAAGATCATTTGTATGGAAAATCCCAGATATTCTGTAGACAATTACAACTAGCAAGGTAAAATAGTCAGCTTCATTTCTGGATACAAGCTCAATTGTGTTCCTATAAGCCCACGATAATCAATTAGAATATGTAACCGAGAGAAAGTTCCCAATCATAAAAGCAAGAAAAACTGTACGTTACTTGGAAATAAATCCAATGAAAGATGTGAGAGACCTTTATAGAGAAAATTATGAAAAGTTACTGAAGGACGTAGAAGACCTGAAAAAAAATGGAGAAATATAACACATTCATGCATGGGAAGACTCAATATTATACAGATGTCAGTTCTCCCCCAAATTAATCTATAAATTCATTGCAATTCCAATCCAAATCCCAATGGAGCTTTTCATAGAGCTTGACAAACTGATTCTAACATTAATCTGAAGTACTTGAGAACAAAGAAGAGTCAAGACAAAAGAATAAGGAGAAAGAACTTTCCCAGCTAGACATAAAGATGAACTATAAAGCCATGTGAGATTAAAATAATGAAGGCAGTATGCAGAATAGACAAATCTATCAGCGGAACAGACTAGAGAGTTCTGTGTATTTATGAGGACTTGGTGTATGTTGGAGGTGGCTTTATGTTTATCATCAAGAAAAGAATGATTATTCAATAAATAGTGTCAGACAATTAGCTACCTCTATGAGGGACATTTTTTATTTCATTCTTTTGGGGGTACAGGTGGGGTTTTGGTTACATAGATAAGTTCTTTAGTGGCAATTTCTGAGGTTTTGATGCACCCATCACACAAGCAGTGTACCCAATAGGTAGTCTTTTATCCCTCACCCTGCTCCCACCCTACCCACTCAAAGCTCCAAAGCTCATTATATCACTCTTATGCCTTTGCATCCTGATAGCTTGACTCCCACTTATAAGTGAGAACATACAATGTTTGGTTTTCCATTCCTGAGTTACATCACTTGGAATAATGGCCTCCAGCTTCATCCAAGTTGTTGTAAAAGACATTGTTTCATTCCTTTTTATGGCTGAGTAGTATTCCATAGCATATATACACCACATTTTCTTTATCCACTCATTGGCTAATGTGCACTTAGGTTGGTTCCAAATCTTTGCAATTGTGAATTGTGCTGCTATGAACATGGGTGTGCATTTGTCTTTTATCATATAATGACGTATTTTCCTTTGAGTAGATACCTAGTAGGGGATTGCTGGATCAAACAGTAGTTCTACTTCTAGTTCTTTATGGAATCTCTATGAGGGACATTTTTAACTGGATCTCCACCTCATATCACACATAAAAATAAATTCCAGATAAATCAAACAAAACTTTAAAACTATTATAAGGAAATGTAGTTGAGTATCTTTCTGATATGGAGTTAGGGAAAGATTTCCTAAACAAATAGCAAGATACTCATTATAATGGAAAACCCTGTCCATTTGACTACATCAAATACTAAAATTTCTGTACGCTAAAACCATTATAAAACAAAGTAAAAGTACAATACATTTGAAAAAGATAGTTGCAACAGTATAGAAATAGTACTCAGAATACACAGTACAGTACTTCTATAACTAAAAAATAAAATGACAAATGGCCAGGTGCAGTGGCTCACACCTGTAATCCCAGCACTTTGGGAAGCCATGGCAGGTAGAATACCTGAGGTCAGGAGTTCGAGACTAGTCTGGCCAACATAGTGAAACCTCGTCTCTACTAAAAATACCAAAATTAGCCAGGCATAGTGGCAGGAACCTGTAATCCCAGTTACTTAGGCAGCTGAGGCAGGCAGAAGAATCGCTTGAACCTGGGAGTTGGAGGTTGCAGTGAGGCGAGATGGTTCCACTGCACTCCAGCCTGGGTGACAGAGTGAGACTCTGTCTGAGAGAGACTCTGTCTGAGAGAAAGAAGGAAAGAAGGAAGGAAGGAAAGAAAGAAAGAGAGAAAGAGAGAGAGGGAAGGAAGGAAGGAAGGAAGGAAGGAAGGAAGGAAGGAAGGAAGGAAGGAAGGAAGGAAGGAAGGAAAGAAGTAAGGAAGGAAAGAAAAGAAAGAGAGAAAGAGAAAGAAAGGTGACAATCCAATTTTTTAAAACTGTGTAAAAGAAAACACAAAAGATGTATAAAAGAAAACCCTAATGATTGACAAATATATGTTAAAAATGAAACTTAAATACTAAGTTGGGAAATAAACATTTTTAATTGAATTATTTTTCATACAGATCACATTGGCCAAAAAAAAAAAAAAAAAATCATTCCCACCATCCTTGTCCAGTCAGGATCACATATGCTGTTGAGGCTATAATTGGGAAAATCACCCTGGAAAATAGTTTTGTAATAACTATCGAAGTTTAGCATGCAACTATTCTATGATCTAGCACATCTACTGTTGGGTCTATATACAGACCTAGAAAATTCTATATGTAGCAGTGACCATAACTGAAAAGAAAAGGCAATGACCTAAATGTTCTTCCACATGGAAATAGCTTTTAATGTGTTATACTCACATAATGGAATATTATATAGCTATTAAAATGAATGAACTAGATCTGTGAGTATCAACATAGATCAAACTCACACAGAGTATTGGGATAATAAGGCAAATTTCAGATGGCTGATAACACAGTGAATCATTTATGTAACATGTTCAGTCACACAAAAGCCACTACATATTGTCTGTAAGTACAAATACATATGGCAAAAATGGGAAAACATGAACAGAAAGCATGAAAACAAATTAATGGTTATGATTGCCTCTGAGGGATGAAGAAGGAGAACTGGAACTAGAAAGGGGACTGAAGAACTTCAGCTTCGTTAGTAATTTTTAAATTTTCTTATTTTATGAAAGGAAGTGGGACACAAGTTAATATCCATGAATTCAGAATAGTAGGTAAAGGGGAGTCTCTTTCCTTCCTTCCTTCCTTCCTTCCTTCCTTCCTTCCTTCCTTCCTTCCTTCCTTCCTTCCTTTCCTCCCTCCCTCCTTTCCTTCTTTCCTTCCTTCCTTTCTTCCATCTTGTCTTTCTAATAAGAAATAAATAATAATGGCCTCTGCTTCCTGGAAGTGGGGAAGGAACATGAAAAGGTAAAACGAATCAATTTTTCTTAACTCATACTCATATATATCTTGGAATAAGGATTATAAGAATCCAGGAGGCCTTCAGTGAGGAGGTGGTACTTTAATGGAATTTTGACGGGTGAATAGAAGTTCCCCTCTGTGCAGGATCAAGGAGAAAGATGGAAGAAAGACATTCTAGATGAGGAGACGAGCATGTGAAAAACGTCAGAAACCTAAAATAGCATGCATATTCAAGAATGACAAGTAAATGGGCAAGGAGGGGTGCAGGGAGCTGGAGAAATAGCCAAGGACAGATCATGGAGACACTGGGGAGACAGGCTAAGGATCTCAAATTTCATCCTGTGAGCAATGGGGACTCAGGACTAGGAGCATCCTGCAAGGTAGAACCCTTCTGACCTCTGCCTGCTGTGTACCAGAGTTTAGAACAAATTCCATACCACTTTGAATAGGTAAAGGTGGGTCTGCCATTCCAGTGGAGATATCCTCCCTCTTGCCACTTTCTAAAGTGCCATTTTGAGAGCAACTTTATTCATGGGGGATACAACAGACCACTTGGCACCAAGTGACTGGATACAAGTGACTAGCATCCTGCAGGATTTCCAGGGAATACCAGCCGTCCAGTACTTGGAGACTTCAGTGCCCAGGGGGATATTGTAGCCTCTTTACCAAGGAAGAGAAAGTCTTCAGTCCTATGGGGAGCTGAGCTTCAGTGCAGCTCCTTCACTGGAAAGAGAGGGATAGAGGGAACTCGGTTTTCCCTAGTTTACTGTCCAGCCAGCCCAGAGTCTGCTGCTGTGGTCAGTTCAGGCCATTCTTCTCGTCATACTACAAACACCAAAGGCCATGGTTAGGCTTGTATTTTTAAAGCCTAGCATCAAGTAACAGATAAATTGGAAGAAGGGGGCAGGGCCACATTATGACTTCATGGGCCTTTTGGCACTGTGCCTTCATGGGCTCCTTCCTCCATAAAAACACTAGAAATTATATTTTATCATGTGTTGATATAAAGGTAAATCTTTTTTTACAGTACTACACTATTTATTGAAAATTTTTATGCATATATATAAAATATGCTTACATGTATTATAGAGACACAAAAATCATTTTCAATCTGTGATATCTGTTGTAAAGGTGAAAATATTAGTATTATATGTTAAAACATTTTTATTGACCTAAAAGTTTAGTTTTTCTTCTGATTTTAAAATATCTTCATAGGTTCCCCTAAAAGTATCATGGGCCATAGGTACTGTGCCTACTGTGCCTATTGGATAAGTCAGCAGCCCTGAGGACAAGACACGGGGAGACCACACAGGAGGCATCACAACAGTCACTGGGGTCCATGCTGATGCAGTCACCGTAACAATGGAGAGGCTGGTAAGAAAGCTATTTGATGAGCTAGACTGAAGTGAATACAGATATTCTTCATGGAAAGGTAAGGATGGAGGGTGGAGGGGAAGAAGCAGAGACCCAGCAATCAGAGAAGTACCTCTGCCTCCCACATCTCATATACTATAAATGAAGACAGACAGAAGGAAGCTAATTGGAGCCATTTTCAGGCTAAATGGAACTGCTTCCTCATCCCTCCAATGGGACAGACCCACCTGGGAAACGAAGCATCCAGAGCAGCCAGTATTTAAGGGCTTACTCATTCAAGCACATCACTGCTAAATGAGCTCCTGGGAGAGTCTCTCATGCCATAGCGGAGACACTGGCATTCTGGAGTTCCAGAGCAGGGTCAGGGACCTGGCCCTCAGCTAAGATGTTCCTTCCGCTTCATCCTTCTGTGGGCAGGCTGCTCAGTTGGCATTGATGCCCCATGCAGAGTCCTTGCCACAACAAGAGCAGGCCACAACGTTGCCCAGACTGCTAGCTGTTGTCAGCATGTTGCTTCTCCATGAGCTGAGCCAGCAGCTTGGGAGAAAGAGAAATGGATCCCAATTAAGGTCTGCCTCAAGCTGTGGCAGGATGTCAGCAGGTTCCTCCAGCTACCTCTACACACACACACACACACACACACACACACACACACACACCCCTTTCTCCTATTTTTTCTTACAAAGCTGGGTCAGCATTCACTGCCTCAAATTCTGTCACAAAACCTAAGGCTCAGCTCCCTGCAAAGCAAAAAGAAAGCAGGAATGTGAAGCTTTGTGTGCCCTCATTCTACAAATGAACTTATTAATACCTCCCACAAATGTCTTGATATAGACCCCTGAAATCTCTCCCTTGCATTTCCCCAGCAGAGGTCAGGCCCTTTGCCAAGGGGACTCTTGAGTACCTACCTATTGTTCCCAGGCCAAGTTTGAGCGACCCCAGTTGTTCCCAAACTTTAGTGTGCATCAGAATCACCTGCAAAGCCTGTTAAAATGCAGACTGCTGGGCCCCAGCCTCAGAGTTTCTGATCCAGCAGGTCTGGGTGTCCCAAGGACCTGCATTCTTAGCATGTTCCCAGTTGATGCTGACACGGCACCTTGGGGACCACACTTTGAGAACCACTGCCTTTACCCATTACCCATTTCCAACGTTTTGCTTTTCTGCTTTTGACCTTCCTGCCTGTCCTCCAAATCCTTACCTTTCCACTGTTTCTTACATATCTCCTAACTTGGCTTTTAACCTTGTCCTTCCACCCAAGCCCTTGGCTCCTCTGAGCTCTAGTGCAGCCATGCTACCTGTGGCCTCCATGACTAATGACTCCCCTATCCAGGTCTGCCCCAGGAGGAAGGCACCAGCTGTGTCTTTCATGAGGCCTTTTACTTTTCAATAACCCCTCTACATGATTCACCTTACATGTTGGAGAGGATTCTCTGTCCACACTAAGTGTTTGTCAGAGAATAACCAACAAGCCTTCTCTTGTGTTGAACCAGGGGATCCTGGGGTTAGAAATGCCCCCTACATCTCACTTCAGCCCCGGAGGAAGCCCTGTCTCACATATCAGGAAACTGAGCTGCACATCACTTAGTGACTAGTCCAGAAAGAGTCCTGCTGGTTCCACGATAGAGATGAGTGTCCCAGCTGGGTCTTCTGATGCCAGGTTCCCTGCTCTTCCCACTTGCAATCAGCTTCTATATCTGTTGGGAATGCTTTCAGCTGTAAGTAACATAATCCCCAGCTAACAGTGGCTGAAACCCACCAAGGTGCATTTTTCTCATTCATGGTCATGTATTTTCTTAGAAGTCTGGAGGTGAGATGTTTTAGGTCTAGATCAGTGGTACACTGATTATCAGGGCACAGACGGCCTTTGCAATTCTTTGACTTTTATCTCAGGATCACAAGATTGCAGTCACAGTTCAGGGATAGGATTCTCCCTATGGCCATGTTAAAGCCAGCACATAGGGGCTTGCAAGACGCAGATGTTCCCCTGACTTGTTCCTCTCTTTCCTCTCTTATGAAGGAGGATGCTCCCTCCCCCAGCTGATTTCCCCTTACACCCATTAGCCAGAACTAGACAGGCAAGGAAGTTCTGCTATCAAAGAGAAAAGATGGTGATGGCTTTGGGGCAAGCAACCAAGACGGTGTACCATGGCATCCTCCTGAAATAAGTGTCCCACAGGATTCTGGGAGCTTCTGGACGGCCAACACATTCAAGCCTATTGAACTGTAAAACCACTGATCTGTGCCCTAGTCCTCTTTCTATTCTCAGTGTCTGACACACTAAATCTGTGCATTCAACACACATCAATTCATTCCCATGTGCCTGCTACATATCAAACACTGCAGCAGGCATTGGACCAGCATGGCATGGTAGAAAGAGCAGGGGCTTTAGGATCAGACCGGATTGTCTTCAAACCTCACCATTTTCAAGCTGTGTGACCTCAGGCAAGCCACTTCACCTCTCTGTGCCTCACTTTTGTCATTGCAGAATGGCAATGAAGACTTAACACACATCAGGCACAGGACACATAGTCATTCAGTGGATGAAAGCTGATGATAATGACCTAAGAAGGGTGGCACATGGCATGCTGGCCAAACCCTCAATTAACACACTGCCAAGTCTCAGGACTCACAACCCAGCAAAAGAGACGGACAGCGAAACACATAATCACAGCATAATGGGACAGGAGTGGAGACGGTACTAAAACAACACAGAGGAGGGGGGAGCCAATGCATCTACGCACTCACCACAGCTTTCCCACACAGCACCTTAGCAAGCGGGTCTGATCTATCTCACCACTGGGGAGGGACAAAGGGATGAGTCACCATCATGCAGAGTTCCAATTCCTTTGGAAGGCCACCACAAAAAAACATGGAATGAGGCCAGGTGTGGTGGCTCACGCCTGTAATCCCAGGACTTTGGGAGGCCTGGGTGGGAGGATGGCTTGAGGCCAGGAATTTTAGACCAGCCTGGGCAACATTGTGAGACCTCCTCTTTATAAAAAAAAAATAAAAGTAAAATAAGCTGGGGATGGTGGTGTGCACTTCTAGTCCCAGCTACTTGGGAGCCTGAGGCAGGAGGATCACTTTAGCCTGGGACGTCGAGGATGCAGTGAGCAAGATCGTGCCACTCCATTTTTCAGTTGAAGAAACAGAGGCACAGGGAGGTAATACATTTGAACCCCAGGCCCCAGCTCTGGAGCCTGTGTTCTCACCATTACGTTACACTGCCTCCCTGAGATGGGTTACAAGGCATCTTCCCTGCTCAAGGACTCCGTCTGGAAGATGCCATTTGTTTATATGGGGGATATCCAGGTGAGGCTGGATTTGAATATATTCCCACCATGAAGCAGCTGGCAAGGCCTCTTCACACCTCCACTCCCTGCCTAGTCCAGATAGGAGGGGGATGCTCCATTCTGTACCTCCAAGGAGATGTGGGCAGAATGGCATGGGCCCAAGTGATGCCAGTGGTACCTCACCCCTTGGCAGTATTGCTTCTTCATTGTCGTTGAAGTCCTGCATTCCCAGGCCATGCTGCAGGATCCTTCATCCCTTTCCTGGCCCCTCTTCTATGCCAATTTCTGGGCTGGGTACCAGATACAGGAATAGATGTACCAGACTCAACCTTGACCCTGAAGGGCTCAAGATCTAGGAAAGAACACAAAAGACCAGTGTTTGCAAGGCTGTCTGCAGAAGCGTAGAGGAAGACATCTCATCCAACCTTGGAGAAATGATAGTTAGGGGAGTCTACAGTGAGATACTGCAAGATACTGCACGCTGGCTCATGAACAGAGCCCAGCCAGGTGAAGCATTTGGGAGAGGTGATAATAATAACAGCAAACACTTACTGTGGCAGGCGCCTGTCTCAACACTTCACCGAATTCATTCACCAGGACTCAGCAACAACCCAGTAAGGTAGGTGATATGATTTGGCTGTGTCCTCACCCAAATCTCCCATAATTCCCACGTGCTAGGGGAGGAACCCAGTGGGAGACAGTTGAATCATAGGGGCAGTTTCCCCCATACTGTTCTCATGGCAGTGACTAACTCTCACAAGACCTGAGAGTTCTGTAAGGGGAAACCCCTTTCACTTGTCTCTCATTCTCTTGCCTGCTGCCACGTAAGATGCGTCTTTCTCCTTCCACCATGATTGAGAGGCCTCCCCAGTCATGTGGAACTGTAAGTCCATTAAACATTTTCTTTATAAATTACCCAGTCTTGGGTATGTCTTTATCAGCAGTGTGAAAATGGACTAATACAGTAGGTATGCCTGTCATCCTCATTTTACAGATAGGAAACTGAGGCACAGAGAAGTTAAAGAGCTTGTTCAATATCATTGAAATAGTAGATGGTGAAGCCAGCATCTGGTTCTCGCCTCTGGGCTCTCAACCTCCACACCATGCTGGAGAGTGTTCCCTGCTGAACAGCAGCTCCTACAAAGGCCTGGGCAACTGGCAGAAGGGTCCACCCAGGGCAGCCAACAGTGGTGAGGCTGGAGAGACCAGCAGTTGACTTTTGTTCAGACACAGATCTGGAGTGGGCTGACAGCAGTCCAACCATGCACCATGTGGGAAAGCCAGTCAGTTCTCTCCACTCCTCTAGCTGATTGACAGCAGACCCATAGACTCAATCCCCAAAGACCTAACCCTGATTCCGGCCCCAGCCTTAACTCCAGCTCACTTTCTGCAAAACTTTCCCCAGTTAATTAGATGCGTGGAGACCATACAACCAAACAGGCAGTTTTCCACACTCCATCCTCACTCTCTGCTCTCACCCCTGCCTGGTCTGGTATCCATAATGCATTTTCACAACTTATGTATGCCCTTTATGGGATCTTTTAATATCTCTCCTCAAACCACACCTGGCTAATTTGCTAAGCACTGAACCAAAATCCAGAACCGCCCAGCAGATAAATTAAGGAACAACTGTTTCCCTTTCAGGAAGACTGACCACAAAAGTCACCAAACAGCAAACTCTTTTTCAATGCCAGGGCAATACAGAAATATTCTATTTTTAAATCAATCCACAAATGTTTGTCCTATTGATTTTGTTGATTTGTTTATATACACCCGTCTCATTCCACTTAAAACAAAAAAGGCTTGGGCAATTTTCAAAATACATGTAACCAAATACAATAAATAGATGTAGAGTCAGGACAAAGAAAAGCAAAGGCAGGAAATAAAATAATGCAAGGAGTTTTATTCAGCTTCAAAACATCCTGTACGGTTTGTTTTGGTTGGGTAGCTTGCTGGGTTTGAGCTTCCTGGTGGCCAAGGCAAGGACAGGTGCATTCATTAAACAGATTCCTAGGGCTCCACCATCAGCGGGGGGCCTGCCATTCACCCACCCCTGATGACACAGTTGCTTGTCTTTGAACATAGATGGGCAATGGTCCCCAAGGCCCAGATAAGCCACCTTCTCGACCAGCAATGTCCCTTCCCCTGGGCTCCTAGAAGTTCTTACTCTTAAGATAAGAAGGGGTTGGCTACCCTCTTTTGAAGCCTCCTAGGTTCCAGGCATTGTGCCAAATACTGTATGTGTCTTAACTCACCTAATGCCCCCTCTACGAGGTTCAAATCTCCAGCTCCAACATCTACTTGGAACCCAGGTTCTTCCAAAAATTATTGGTTGCTTAGATGTCTCAAAGTCACATGGAACTCACTGTGTCTAAGTTGACCCCTCACAGTCTCCCCATCCACTCATCTAATCTCTTTCCTGTGTTTTGGGGCTCAGCGAATGGCACCACCAACTGGTGGCTCAGGCCAGACCTGATGAGTCATCCTTATCTCTGTCATGCCCATAAAACACCTACTACCAAGTGCTGCCAGCCTTACCTCCTAAACAGTTCCTGAAGCCCTCACTTCTCTCTACTGCATCTGCACCTCCCTCCCTTGATCAGCCACCTCCTCTTGTGTGAGCCCCTCCAAGAACTTCTCACCCTGGCTCCTCACATTCACTCTGGTTCCTCTCATACATCCTTCACTCTGCAGCCAGAATAATCTTGTCAAGACACAAAACACATCTGACCTCAGCAATCCTGATTAAAACCCCTCACTGGCTTCCCCTTACTCTTAAGATGTAGACCACAGCCCTTAGAGTGGAGAACAAATTGGCCCCTGACCACCTCTCCGATTATACTGCAAATCACAGCCCTATTGGCTCTTCTCCAGCCTCACTGGCCACCTCCTCCTTCACTGTGCCTGGGACACTCCTTCATGCCATTCTGTTCATCCATCAGCTCTTCCTAGCCATCACCTCCTTTGGGGAGCCTTCCCTGACTCCCATCACTAGTCAAATCCTGCTTAAGCTTTCCTCGTGCCCCACACCTTCCCTTTGAGGCCCTCATCCCAGCTGGGAGGATGGGAGACCCACAGGCTGGCCTCAGTGTCTGCACTTACACCCTTTCCATAATAAGCAGTTGATTAGCCCTTGATAATATTTGTTGAATGTTGTTGAATGAATAGATTAGAGGCTTGTCATAGACCAAATGATGGCTGCTAAAGATATCAGGACCTAATCCCTGGAACCTGTAAATGTTACTGTATTTGGAAAAGGGTCTTAGCAGATGTGATTAGGTGAAGGATCTTGAGATGGGCAGATTATCCTGGATTATTCGGTAGGCCTTAAATGCCATCACATGTGTCCTTATAAGAGGGAGGCGGAGGGAGACTTGAGACACAGAAGAGAAGGTGATGTGAGGACAGAGCAGAGAGAGATCGGAAGACACTGGCCTTGCAGACTGGAGTGACAAAGCCACAAGACAAGAGGTGCCACAGCCACCTGAAGCCAGAAGATGCAAGAAGCAGATTCTCACCTCGGGCTTCTGGAAGCAGCGCAGCCCTGCACATACCTTGATTTCAGCCCATTAGTAGCCGATTTGGACTTCTGGCCTCCAGAACTGTGGAAGAATAAATGTGTGTTGTTTTAAGTCACTAAGTTTGCAGTAATGTGTTACAGCAGTCAAAAAAAACCTAACGTGAGGCTCGTAGATGACGAAACCCAAGCTCAGAGAAGGTAAGTTGCTTGCCCAAAGTCACATGGCTAGTCCAGTCCTGCCCTCTCCTCAATCTTCTCCAGGAAGCTATTTAGAGAAAGTTGACTTTTCCAAAATGAAAACCCCAGTGGGGCTGAGGTTACTTGGGAACGATGAGAGCTCACAGCCCCCAGACCAGGTATGGGGAAACCGGCCCCTCTCAGCACACATGGAGCCAGCCAGGGTCCTGGCCTCTTCTCCGTCTCTTATTCTGAGGATGCAGATCGCAGCTTATCCCCTCACCTCAAACTCCAGGAGAGGACCCTTCTCAGGACTTGATTATTCCCAGCACAGTCCCTCAAGAAACTGGGCAATGCAGGCAGGAATTACCCAAAAGCTCTGGCTTAATCACTCCTGAGCCACGAAGACCGCTTGCTAATGTCTCCCGTCAGAAAATTCCAGGCCCCTGCCTCTTTGTTTCCTCCTTCCCTTGCTCCTTTCCTTCTTGCTGCTCCTGACATCATACGGAGAGTGAAGCCAGTATGGATTTCACCTTGGTAGCCATCTTGCTAGGGGAAGCTAAGACAAGAACAGTGCTATGATGAACTGAGCATGACACGCCCCAGGCACATGCTAGGTACTCTCACATGGCACACCTCAACAGGCTCAACAGCCGGGCAAGATAAGTGGTACCCATCTTGCTGTTGGGGAAACTGTGGCTTAAAGAGACCAAGAGCTCAAAGTTACCCAGCTAGGAAGTGGCCAAGTTGGGTTCAACCAGGTCTGCCTGACTTCAGATCTAGTGCTTTTCCCACCCACCCCACGATCCCCAGTCCCAGTCCAGGAGAAACTGCTTCTGCCTTAATAGAGAAGACACCCAGGGGCCCGCTTTCTCAGCCTGTCTCCACCAAGTCTTTTGCCCTGAGTTTCCATTTATCCATCCAAAAAATGAAGCAACCGCCCAACCTAGCCCAAGTCCACTCAAGGCAAACTCATGCAAATCAAATGCAATAATAGATGAGGAGCTGTTTTGAAAGTAAAAGTTCCGTGCCTGGGATTATTATTGTAAATACTGTATACTCAACTCTTGATTTCCCACACTAATGGGAGGGAGCAGTGGCGCAGATAATTAAAAATGCATTTATATTTGGCTCTGGAATGTGTTTTTGTTGTCATATTCGGAGATGACTGGGTCTGATGTTCTGGGAATTCAGTGCGACTTCATAATCCTTCTGAAAAAAAATGAGGAAAAGAATAACAAATGCTTGTCTCGAGAGCAACCAGAAAGCCATCCCATGCTCAGTCTCAGCTGGTCTCCCTGTCCCTGCTAAGAATGGGAAGTGTCACCTCCAAGGTAGACGCAAAGGCACGCAGCCTGGCAGAGCTTTGAAATAAATGACTACTGTTACTTTAAACCAGTGGATTTTCAGACGGTTTGTTATGCAGCAGTATGTAACTTCTACACCCCCAATTCCACATTCCCAGGATGTCTGTGTCCTCTCCAAGATTTCTATGAATTCCTGGTCACTTTAGAGTCCAACTTCTTTTAGTTCTTCCATCTGTCCCCCTACTCCTTTCCTCCCACACTGTTCCTTTCCCAGACCTGAAACCCATCTCTTACCCCTGATATTTCCTAAATAACTTACAAGGTTTTTGTGAGTGTAACAGACTACTGAGAATCTGGAGGCGATGGAGGAGTTTTTCTATCACAGAATCTCAGATGACTTTCAGTTGGATGCTAAAAATCTCTGTTCTTAAAAAAATATTTGGTCCCCTCCATCAACAACTTTCTTCCCTAGCTTTGGTCTCCTGCCAGTTTGCCTCCTCTCTCCCTCTATCTGTTTCTCCTCTCTTCTCTGTTCTTCCACACCTCCAATTTCCCATGCGTATCATCGGCTAGCAGTTTAGCTATCTGCCATTTCCAGACACGTCATGCTCTCTGAGTCTTATCTTCCACTCCCAGAAGATTGTCAAAGTATTTTCCAAAACAAAGATAGTTTCCCCAAGGGGATTCTGATGCCAGATATTCAACTAATAGTTGCACTTTCCAATCCTGCTGCATAAGTGAGGGAGGATACTTCCAGTTGTCCATTGAATATTCATTCTTTTCTTCCTTCTTACCTTCGGTTTGCTCATTTTATTCAGGGGGGTTCATTTTCCTGCCTCCTTTGCAGACCAGAGTGGACATGAGACATGGTTATGGTCCTTGAGGTGTAAAGAGAAGTCTGCCGGGGACTGATGAGAATGTCCAACTTTTCCTGAGATAGGTGCCACCCCGTCCTCTTGCTTTTCTCTGTCTAGGACACAGACCCAATGTCTGGCAGTGCAGCAGCCATCTTGCCACCATGAAGATGAAAGCTACATGCTCAGGACAACAGAGCAGAAAGACAGAACGGGTCTGCACTCTTGACTTCCTTCAGCTGCACCTGGAGTGCTTAATTCTGGACGCCACATTCAGGGCAAAAAATAAACTCCTGTTTGTTGAGTTTTCGTCTCTTGCATCTGAATGCAATCCTATGCAATCCTCCCTGATTCAATAAGTAATTACATTTTGATTTCAAAAACCCTTCCTTTCACCACTGCTGCTTCAGGTAAACGGATGGTGCCATCAACCACTGACTATAGGTTAAACAAAGCTGCTAATGATGTCAATTAAAAGTGCTCAAGTAATAGCACTTGCAATGATTGAGCATTGTCTCTACGTGGAAAAGAACAGCTGGGAACCCCATGCTCATCTCAGAACAGCCCTAACCTAAGCCCTCCTGAGGGCAGAGATGGTGCCCTTGTTCGTTCAGTCTCCCTGTGACATGCCGGGCGCTGAGGGGACTCAGAGCTCGTCAGTGGAAAGGGAGTGAGCCACAGAGTGGACTCAGAGCTTCCTGAGCAATCTTTTTGGTTTGGGGTGGCCCTGAGAAGGTGGGTTTCTTTAGACGCTAGGCAGACAGGCAAAACCCATGGAAAGCGACTTGGCAGGACTTTAGACCTCACACCTGGCTGTTATCCCAGCTCAGCCATCTGAGTAGGCAAATAACCTTGGGTGGGGACAATATTTACCCTACAAACTTCAGCCTTCTCGACTGCAAACTGATGACATTAATCACACCGTCTTACACAGTCATGAGCATTACCCGAGATGACCCGTGCAGAGCATTTACTACCTGCTCACAGTAAGTGCTCAGAAAACGCCCACTTTACTACCATTACCTGCAAGGTCATTTCGGTGCTGGATTCAGGAAGGAGACATAGACTAAATGGGTAACAGTCACTCAGCAGAGGAGGCCCCATCTGGGTTCTGCAGGGAAGTCAGCCAGCAGTAGTCATAGGGCTGAGTGACTCCCTACTTGCATCAAGAGCAACTTGCTGGCTCTCAGGTGCTCCTGTCCCCTGGTCAGACCCTCTTCATCACCCCGATGTGTCAGGATTCATCTATCTGTCCACCTTTCTCATCAGCCTGGGAGTCACTCTCTATACCTCCAGGGTCCAGCACATAGTAGGTAACAATGAATGTTTATTGAAGGAGGAAGGGACAGCTAGCCAGAGGCAGTGGATCTGGAAGTGGCGGGCCAATCTGAGCTCCCTTCAGGCTCCCTAAAAAGAGGACCTAATTCTAAGGGACTCTGGAAGTTGCTGAGGTCTTCTGCAAGAGTGGAAAGGGATCATGGCAGTGGGGACAGAGGCAGAGAGACTCAGGATGGGGGCAGCAACCAACCCCAGCCACGTAGCTGGGTTCTCAACCAGAGAAGACTGAGATCTGCAGGACAGGCTCGGAACAGGAAAGTGAGCATCTGATTCTCCCCAGGGGTGGAGAGAGAGCACGAGATTTGGTGCCTATAGCCTGGACCTGCCTCTGGTGTCCCCTTGCTGTGGAGTTGGGGCAGCACAGCCCCTCTCCAGGCCTCAGTTTCTCTGTGTGTAGAACCAACAATTGAGTGGGGTGACCTAGGAAGGCTCATCCAGCTCTGACCACCTGGGCTCTGGGAATGGGCTGCTCTTCTAGGGCTGGACAGAGGCTCTTGCCAGAGTCCTTAGCCCCAGACCCATCGCATGCTGCATCGAGGACCCCTGAGGGGAACTCTGACCTTATTAGGCACCTGCTCACCAACGCCCCAGGACTCCATCCCAAGAAGACATCAGAAAAAAAAAAAAAATCAGAAATGAGAGGAAGAAAACACGAATAAACACAGTACCTGCAACTTCCTGCTCTAAGAAACTATGGATCTAGAGGGACCTTTGCTCCGTCCCTCCTTCATTCTCTCATTCATTCAGTCAGTCACAGGCAATAGCTCATCAGAACTCGAGTGGGTCCTGTTGGTTCCGGGCCCTATGCTGGTCACTGGAGACAGTGCCACGAGGAAGATCCTGCAGAAGCCCACAGTCTAAAAGTGAAAACAGACCACGGGACCGACAATTCGGATCTGGAGCGGTAGGGGGTGCAATTGGTGGCAGGAGGCAGGCTCTAGTGATAAGGAATGAGAGGAGATGCACCGGCCAAGCCAGAGCCTTCAGCACAAAAGCATCCTGGGAAGCCCCCTTAGTCCCATGTAAATGGGAACAGTTGATCACTGTTCAACTGTTGGAGGTGCTCCACACCTCCAAGCTTGTAACAGAGGAGATGATGGGGCAGAGGAGGACCCTTCAAGAGAGGGAAACTCACAAGGGGCGGTGGAGAGAAGGCAGATTGGAGTCATTTCTTCCCTCCACCTCCTGGGCTCTGCCTCTAGGTGAGGTCTTCCTGTGCCCTGACCAGGTCCGTGAGCTCCACCTTCTGCGTCTTGAGGTCAAGAAGGCCCTATAGCAGGCAGCAAGTGGCAATGGAGTTTTTCAGCATCTTTCCACATCCACTGACAGCCCAGTGGGCAGAGTGTGTGCTGGCTTCCCCATCCACTGCTGCCTTTCCTGGCATCAGTCCCCAGGGCCAGACGGGGTCTCTGGACCCAGAACCCCACTGGTCACTGCCCAGGCTGGGAACAGCAACCCTGGTCAGGGCTCATCCTCACTGGCGCCAAGCCCTGCTTCACAACCCCAGATCCTTTGCCCGCCTTGGGGGAAAGCAACCCACATTGGCCCCCACTTCAGCCGGGCTCCTGCTGCACTTTGATATATTGGCCTAATATTCCCAGAATTATTTTTTGCTCGGCGTTCTTTTTTTTAAACGGCCCCTGGGAGGCCCCATGGCTTTGCCCTGAGCATGTGGTACTACTGTCATCAAGTCACCTCTGAAGAATCCTGCACAGCCACGATGACACCTGAACCGGGTCCTAGGAGGATGCAGAGACAGGCACCCAGCAGCTGAGAAGGCATTGGGCTGGCGACCTTGGAAGTTTCACCCATCCAGTGAGCTGGGAGCACATTAGCACGTTCATCCTCACCCTGTTCCCGCAGTGGCCAGCTTTCACACCTGGCTCAGCTGAGGAGGCACCGGGAGACCTCCCTGCTGAGGGGCCCAGCTCTACTCACCCTCCTCTTGACTTGATTTTCCTCTTCCTGTTTCCAGGGTCTCTGGTTTTTGGAATTCTCCATATGTCCTTTTTACCCCTCTCCCTTCTCTGCTCCAGAGAGCTCAGGAAAGCACTGGACCCAGAATTAGTGGGAATGGGGTCCATGCCAGGCCCTGTACCCACTGCCCTGCAGCTATGAGCAGGTCCCCCAGGCTTTCAGCATTTCACTTTGCTCCTTTAAAATGAGGGTGCAATTTTCTGCCTTGCCCATTTCTTAGGCATTAAATATTTAATGAGCAGCTACTATGTGCTAGGCACTATGCCATGATCCCTTGCCATAATGCTATTGTAAAAGTTAAATAATAATAGCAGCACAACAACAACCAACCTATGATGTACCAGACCCCTTGCTAAGCAAGCATTTCCCCTCCTTCACTTTCTGCTTCGCCTTCCTTGTCACCTTCCTCGTCACCATTCTCATCACCAACCTAGCCCACATGTACCAGCTGTGTACCATGTGCACTACTCTAAGTTAATTATGGATATTAACCCTTTTAATCCATGTAACAATGCTGCGAAGGATATACTGCCAGGATCCTTATATTGCCGATGAGAAAGCTCAGTCTCAAAGAGGTAATACGACCCACCCCAGGTCACACGGCCTCTCAGTAGTGAGGCAGGATTTTGAATCCAGGTCTGACTCCCAAATCCATGCTCTTAACCACTACATTCAACTGCTTCCAACATAAAATAGCATATGTGAAGGTGCATGGAGCATTATGCTAAGGTGAATGTCACAATTCCCAGTCAAGGCAGCAGCAATGCCAGAAGACTGGGACATGGTTCTGCCTCCCTCACAGTGCTCAGAGTGGTGTCTTGAGGTCATTCATACCCAGATTCAATCCTGACTCTGCTACTAATCTGCTGTGTTGGCTGGGCAAGTTCCTTCAACTCCCGGAGCCTCAGTTTTCCCATCTGTAAAATGGGGTTAATGATACCAGCTTCTCCAGGTTGCTATAAAGGTGGCATGAAATATAAATCTGTGTATGAGCCTAGCACACTGGCTGGTACGCAGACTCTCAATGAGAGTGGCTTCTTTTCCAACCCTTTCACAATCCAGACCCCTTTGCCCCAAGGTAAGACCACAGTGTGGTCCCATTTACACCCCAGCATTCCCTGAGAGATCAGGCTGAGGCTGAGTTTTACCTGAAGCCATGAGCTTTGCTGGCTCCTTTCCCTGCCCTGTGCTGCTTTCTTTGCTCCCTTACAGTGAGCACCCTCCCTCAGTAAGTCACATGCCCCAAAGCCCTGTATTCAGAACCCTGACCTAAGGCCAGCTGCACAAGAAGAAGGCATTTCAGTTGGCAGCAGGAAGGGGAAAGACGCAGGGGGTGGGCAAATGAGCTTGGCAGCCTCTTGGCCTTGCCACCACTGAAAAGGATTGAGGAGGCTGGGCGTGGTGGCTCACGCCTGGGATCCCAGCACTTTTGGAGGCCGAGGTGGGCAGATCAGTTGAGGTGAGGAGTTCAAGACCAGCCTGGCCAACATGGCAAAACCCTGTCTGTAGTAAAAATACAAAAATTAGCTGGGCATAGTAGTGCCTGCCTGTAATCTCAGCTACTTGGGAGGCTGAGGCAGGAGAATCACTTGAACCCAGGAGGCAGAGATTGCAGTGAGCTGAGATCGTACCACTGCACTCCAGCCTGGGTGACAAGAGAGAAACTCTGTCAAGAAAGAAAAAAGAAAGAAAAGAAAAGAAGGAAGGAAGGAAGGAGAAAGAGAGAGAGAGAGAGAGAGAGAGAGGAAAGAAAGAAAGAAAGAAAGAAAGAAAGAAAGAAAGAAAGAAAGAAAGAAAGAAAGAAAGAGT
>NC_045434.1:204136986-204149049 GCF_002776525.5 Piliocolobus tephrosceles | reverse complement strand
AGAAAGAAAGAAAGAAAGAAAGAAAGAAAGAAAGAAAGAAAGAAAGAAAGAAAGAAAGAAAGAAAGAAAGAAAGAAAGAGAGAAAAGGAAGGAAGGAAGGAGGAAGAAGGCTTGAGGAGCCCAGACCAGGACCCTGGGGTGGGAAAACGTGGTTCTGAGGCAGGAAAACCACAAGAGCCTATGCGTAGTCAACCTGTCGGCTCCCCTGTGGGACACCTGCCAATTCCCATGCCTGGGCTGCCAAGGAGTGTGCAGAGGTGCTGGCTCAGCTGACCCCACCCACCAGCAGAGAAAATGGTCACACTGTGGAGTATCCCTGCAGGAAGTGCCTTGACTCTGGGGCCCCGGCAGGAGGCCCCAAGGTGGTCAGAGAGGCCTCCTCCAAAAGAAAGGGTGGACAAGTAGTAAAGAAAGTAGTAAAGATGAAGATGGCATCCCGTGTGTGACAGCTGGGTTGAGGCTTCCCAACACTTCCTACCTGGTCACACTCCACGCTGCAACCTTGGTTAAGGTACCTGACCCTTCTCCATTCCCTGCCACAGAACTCAGGGGAGCACTGGAGCCAGAACCAGTGGGAGTGGGGTCCACACCAGGCCCTGCATTCTGTGCCATGCAGAGGAGGTCGAGCCCCCAGCCTTTCAGCATCTGGAGTTGCTCCTCTTCCCTCTCTTTATTTGTTCATTGAACAAATATTTTTCCAGCACTGACCATGTGCCAGGCTCTGTACTAGGTCTTCACACCCAGATACAGGAAGCAAGTAACAGTAATAACAGTGACGATGAGAGCCAGCCTCCTCCAGATGATAGCATGAATGGTGATCAAGATCTAGACCTGCATGTGAGTCCCCCTGCTACTTTCCCAACTGTATGATCTTCGGCACATTGCTTCACCTCCCCGTGCCTCAATTTCCTCCTTGTAAAATGGAAGAGATAGACTGTGTCTGATGGAGAAGAAATGCGATCACCCAGTCCAGGCTTTCAGCACAGCGTCTGGTCCATGGGGAGGTCTCATTACATGGCGGCCATTGCTCTTACAGTCCCACAAAGCAGGGGCTTCAGACAGAGCTTGAAGAGGTGAGAAGGGATCTGGAGTGACTCTTCCTCTTGCTCTTTTCCATCCTTCCTATTGTGGCCCTAACTCAGGCCTTGTCATCCCTTACAAGGAATTTCCCCCCAGCCTCCCTGCCTCTAGCCTCATCCCATCCAATTTGTCTGCAACATGGCCACCAGGTTGATCAACACCAAATCGCAGGTTGCCTTGGGATCACGTCACTCCCTGGACCTCCTCCTACATGCATGATAAAGGCCACACTGCTCAGCGGGCCCTCAAGATCCTCAAGGGCTGAGGCCAGCATTGGTGCTACCTCCTGCCGCTTCTCACCTCCCAGCAGCCTTTCCCACGTCTGCCACCTAAGGTCTACTTCACTGCCTAGGGCCTCTGGAAAGAAGACACCCAGTGGTTATCTGAGCGGGCTAGAGGCCAGCTCACATGGGCACGGAGGCCCATTCCTCGGGTTTCTGGGACCTGGAGAAATTGGGGTTACAACAGGATAAGGGGCTTCAAATGGAAAGGGGCAACTCTGGAGGCTCCAGGCGAGAATCCTTCCTGGCCTCTTCCAGCTTCTGGTGGTGGCCGGCAGCCTGGTCATTGCTTGGCTTGTAGCTGCATCACTCCAATCCCTACCTCTGTCATCACCTGACCTTCCCTGTGTCTCCGTGCCTGTGTCTTCAGTTGAGGTTCTCATAAAGACACCAGTCATTGGATTTATGACCCACCCTAATCCAGCATGATTCATTATTAACTTGATAACATCTGCAAAGACACTATTTCCAAATAAGTCATATTTGAAGTTCCAGGTTCACATGGATTTGGGGGAGACACTATTCAGCCACATACAATGGTATTATTCCCCCATTTTCTAGAAGAAGAAATTGAGACACAGAAAGTGACTTGCTCGAGGTCATGTGGCTTCGTAAGTGGCAGGTCCAGCATCCGTGCTCCTGTCTGCCTGACATCAAGACCTGCCCTACTCACCCCACCACCTGAGAACTCTGAGGACCTCAGTCATCACTGTCACTTATTGATGTGCCATTTGACATCCATTCTTCCACTTAACCCTCAAAACAGTCTTCTGAGACTGGAGACATTATGCTTGTTTTGTAGACATCAGCTTAGAAAGGCTAAGTGGCTTGCCCAAGACCACACAGCAAATTAGGGAAACAGCCAGGATTAGAACTGAAGTCAACCTGACTTCAGAATAAAGGGCTTACCCACTATGGCCTTGAAACACTTCGATTTGTCTCTTTGCTTTGTGATCATTTAAATCTGGAAGAATCACACATCGCCATCCCTGCCACTCAAAGGCCGTTTTCCAGAGTCAGGGATCCTCCCCACCTAGTCCATGTTGAAGGGGCTGTCCCATCCTTGGGGGCCTGGGAGGGGGATGTGGATCAGAGAAGCCACCTCCCCCATCCACATTTACACACACTTACACTCACACACCCACACTCACACACACTCACACTCCTCTGCCAGCCAGCCATCTCCCAGAGCCAATTAACAAGGCTGGGTGGTCTCGAGGGAGCACCACAGGGTGATAGACTTATTGATCAGCTGTAGTTGCGGAGTGTCAGGCAGGAGAGAGGAGTCATTTAGGCAGTGTTCTCTCTTTCTGAGTGCGGCAGGGACTCCGGGGGTGGAGAGTAAGTTGTATTTACTGTGATGGTAATTGAAAGGCAGCAGCAGCCACCCCACATTGTCCCTGACAATACCTAATTGGTGGACCAAAAACTGCAGGAGAGCTGGGGCTGGGGCTGGGGGTGGGGAGAGGGAGGAAGAAAGTTAATATAGCCCAAAATCAATAGTGAAAGCTTTCACAGTGTCAGGCACAATAAATGGAGCTGAACGACTGGAAGCTGCAGAAAATTAGCCTCGAGGCTGACTCGGTTTGAAAGCTAAAAGCTGGTAAATGCAGAGACAGACAGGAGTTCCTGGCCGCCCCTTCTGTTGTCATGTTTTCTGGTGGCAACTGGAGGCCTGGTGCCAGCTCAGGGTGCACAGATCTGGAGGAGGATGCATCTGAGGGACTCTTATTTGGCCACCTGGTAAAGGACTCAAGACATGGAAAGGCTGCGGTCACCCAAGACCTTGGCCCAATCGTGTCAGCTCCCAGAGCTTTGGTTTGCTCATCTGCAGAGTGTGCACCTAGTATGGGAGTGCAGTGTCGTGTGGTGGAAAGAACATGAGAAGACCAGGGTTTGAACCCCAGTTGTGCCATGTCCTCATGGTGGGACACCAGTTAGGTGGGACTTAACCCCACTAGAAAAGGAGAATTGTGATACCTGGCTGTGGAAGGCTGAGAATGGACTCCCAAAAGGTATTCACATCTCAATGCCTGGAACTTGTGAATGCTACATTATAGGGCAAAATAAAAATGGATCTTTGCAGATGTGACTACATTAAGGATATTGAGATGGGCAGATTATCCTGGAGCATGTGGGTGGATCTTAAATGCAATCACCACTGTCCTTTATAAGAGAGCGGCAGAGAGAGATTTTAGACAGACACACAGAGGAGGAGGTGACATGAAGATGGAGCAGAGGGTAATCTGAAGATGCTATCCTTGAAGATTGGAGTGATGCAGCCACAAGCCAAGGAATGCCAGCAGCCTTAAACATTGGATGAGATTCTCCCCTAGAGCCCCTGGAAGAACAGCCTAGCTGACACCTTGCTTTCTGCCCAGTGATCCTGATTTTGAACTTCTGGCCTCAGTAACTGTGAGAGAATAAATGTCTATTGTTAAAGATGCCAAGTTGTGGTCACTTGTTATAGCAGCCTCAGGAAACTGATGCACCAGCTTTGCAGAGCTGGGAAGATGAGAAATGTGCATTAAAACAGCTGGCACATGGCAGACTTCAGAGCCGAGAGGTCACAACTCTCAAGCAATCAGCAGCTGCCAAGCTAGAGCCCAGGGCCCCGTTTTAAGGCCAGGTCTTCAGTTTCTACATGAAGCATCTGAAATTTCTCCACCAAGATTAATTGAGAAAATTATTATAATCTTTTGAGACAATAATAATTGGTCTCAGTCATCCAGGAGCTCACTGCAGCCTTGTCCTCATGGGCTAAAGTGATTCTCCCACATTAGCCTCACGAGTAGCTGGGACTACAGGTGCACACCACCACACTCAGCTAATTTTTTTTATTTTTTCGTTTGTGAAAACAAGGTCTCACTATGTTACCCAGGCTGGTCTCGAACTCCTGGCTTCAAGCGATCCTCTCACCTTGGCCTTCCAAAGTGCTGGGATCATAGGTGTGAGTCACTGCATCTGACAGAGAAAATTACATATTGTCTGTTTTCTTTTGCTAGAATGCAAGCCCCAAGAGGACAGGTTTCTTTATTTCGTTCACCCATATACTCAAATGCCTAGGACAGTGCCTGGCACTTAGCAAATGTTCAATAAACACTTGCTGAATGATAATAACAGAACAACAACCAAAAAAATACTCACCTAATGCAAAGCAGATGCTCACAGGCTGGCAGCTGTAGTGATATTAACAAAAGGCTTTGTCTTTCCTCTCTGGGCCTCAGTTTCCTGATTTGGGGAATGATGTTGCTTAGAATAGCATAGGTCTGGAGGATTGGCCATGTGGAGAATACTCAGCGAGGGAAAGAAGAGTGCTTTGAAGATTATAAAATGCTGTCCAGAGTCCTTACCCAGCCTTCCTGCCCGCTCATGAGACTCCAACCACTCACAGCCTACTAAACCCCCTGAGATCCTGACAGTGTCCTTTGATTGCCTTCGGGAGTCAAGAATTGCCTACAATTATGTACAAAATGTTCTGTAAATATATACTCCTGCACTTCCCTTGTTAAACGCTCAATTTTTAGATTCTCAAAGAGGGCCCGTGACCTTTAAAAGATCTGTAACCCCTGGAACAATCTATCTCCTCCATCTGCAGCTATGGGGAGCCCCAGAGGCCAGCTAGGAAAGCAGCCTCCCGATTCACAATGTCACTGGCTGTGCCCCAAGGCAAGACCCTCTGGGGCACATGGCACAAATACCTTGCCTCTGTGAGCACAGGGTGAGAGGGCAAGAAAAAAGCAGTGAGGCCTGGGGAAGCAGTGAGGAATGAGGGGCTTCAGAGCACCAGAGGTCAAGGCAGAAGCCTCAGGCGTGCTGCAGATGACCTACACCTCCTCCCAAATGAGTGCCAACGGTGTATGTCTCACCTCAATTCTGCAGTAGCCTGAAGGTGGCCGTAGTGGGAATATTTATACCATGGAAACTGGGAAATGCTACAAATCAGTTCACCTTTTTATTTTCCTGGAAAACTGGCTGTTAAACATTTTACCATCACGCCACTGGAAAAAAACCCCTTGGAGACAAGCCACCTATTCCAGAGCTTTGCAAGGAACTTCTCCACCACACCAGCATCCGCATGCAGGAAACCTGTGTCCAACATGCCTTCATGAATATTTATTTACCAGAACTCAGCTGAGGCAGCTCCAACACCTGCTGGATCTAGAACGGCGAGGATAGCCCATCTCACCCCAGCTTGTCTTTCCTGTGGGGCCTCAGTACCAGCTCCACTGGCAGCAAAGGGTTAGTGGGGCCGTTTGGGCACCAGGGAACTCAGCTGGGGCTGATCTGCCCAGCATGCAGAGACGGCTCCATCAGAGACAGGCCAACCTCAGGGTCCAGCCTCTCTCCATCCCTCTCCTGAGCCAGCATTCACTTCACTTGACTCCCTCAAGCAAGAATCCTAACCTGGATAGTCAGGCAGCCTGAGGGCCAGGAGGTCTTGCACGTTCCAGGTGGTGGGATCACACTTTCCACCTCCCAGCCTCCATCTCCTCCTCTGTACCCTGGCAATGAAGGGCAAGGACTGTGAGAATTAAACATGACAAAGTCAGAGAAAGCCCCAAGCCAAAACTCCCATTCGAGGTGCATCTTCCACACACCAGGAACTTGACAGATGGCATCATAATTCACCCTCCTGAAAATACCTCTGTTGTCCCTCCTTTCCCGTTAAGGGAACCGAGGCTCAGAATGAGTAAATTCCATGCTCAAACCACACTAGGAGCTGGAGGTGACTTGGAAATTAATCCGTTTCCAAGGCCTTTGCCTTCACTGGCTCGCAGCAGTGCACATGGCACATCACCTTGAGATTCCAGCATCGCACCCTCCTCCCACTTGCCATAGAGACCACACACCTGCCCCCCAGTTCAGCAGCTCCAGCTGTGTCCCTCCTTCTCCAGCAAACACCAGTCCTGGGTTAATTGCTGGCTTGAGAGCAGGGGAGGGAGGCCAACGTGCGCAGCAGTGCAGACGGTCCAGGCAGAAGCAGTAAACTCTGCAGGTGCATTGCTGCAAGCTCCATGTCTGCCCTCTGCCTCGCTAATTGGCACTTCCCTGTTAGAGTCATTTCATCGAGATGGAAAAACACATACATGTGTGGATGCAGTAGGAATCTGCTAGGAAGGCTAGAATATCAAATTAAGGTGGCTGACTCCTTCGGAGAGCTGCAAAAATGCAAGACAGGGATGGAGAGGGCAAGGGTGAGAAGGGATGCGGCCAGAGAATTTGGTCTGGTTCAGTGCTGCCCCTCCAGTGGCAGACAGATCTGAATGAGAAACACTCCAGGAATTCACGGGAATCGATTGAACCCGGGAGGTGGAGGTTGCAATGAGCTGAGATCGCGCCACTGTACTCCAGCCTGGGCAACAGAGTGAGACCTTGTCTCAAAAAAAAAAAAAAAAAAAAAAAAAAAAGGAGATATTTGTTATGAATCAGGAGCCTGCAGCATCCACAGGTTATCAGCTGGAGGAGATGCAAGCCAGGCACACAAAAAATGTATCTTTCTCACATCCTCTCTCACACCCCACACACACTGTCCTTCAGGGGCTTCCAGGAGCCAGCATCAGCCCCTGACTGCTCCTGACCATAAACACCCAGTGGCAGGTTCTGTCTGTCATCTTGTAGAGCAGAAACAATTTGACTCTGGTCACCAAAGCAACTCAGCATCCAGACCCCAAGAGGGAGAAGAAGAGGGAGTGGGCATCTTCCATTCACCCACTCACCCATCCAACTCAATAAGCACTGAGCGTTCTCTCCTGGGGCTTTGGCACATGCTGTTTCCACTTGCTGGAATTTTTTTCCCTTTGAGTGCCCACATGGAAGGTTCTTCTTATCATTCAGGTCCTAGCTCAAATGCTACCTCTTCAAAGAGACCTTTTCTAACCATCTATTTAGAGCACTTCTTCTCCAGCCCTGGGTTTAACAGCCTTCTTAGCACTTGCTTCTCTCAAAATCATCTTGTGCCTTTGTTTTAGTCCTTGATTACTGACGAACCCTCCCTCTCCCAATAGAAAGCAAGCATCACCCTTACTGCTGCATTCCCAGTGCCTAGGGTGCTGCAGGGTGCAGGAATGGGTGAGTGAGTGGATGGGCCAGGGAGTGGCACTTGCTGTGCACCTGCCATCTGCTGGGCCCCGTGCTAGGGACCCCCAGAGGAATGAGAGTGGTTCAGTCCCTGTCTGCCACCTCCCCAGCAGTTCACAGGCCTGCTGCCACAGGACAGGTGGGCTCCTTGTTTTAAGTGTGGTCACAAAGGCACCAGGGAAGCCTGTGATTTCAGAGAAGGCTTTCCATAGCCAGAGGCATTTAAGCTGAGCATTGAAGGAGGAATAAGAATTCCTCAGGCAGCCATGGGTCAAAGGAGATTCCAAGAAGAGGAATTCACATGGCCCAGGCCCTGATGGAGAATGTTTGGGGAAACTACAAGTTGCTGGGTGGATCTTGAGCTCAGGAGAGAGTGATGCACTCAAGTTGTCTGTTCAGATCTCTTGGGCAGCAGTGGTGTAAATGGATGGGAAGGAGGGATTTGGTGTGACGCAAGGTGAGAGGAGAAAGGACGCTGTTGCAGGAGGCGGATGGAAAAAGAAAAAAAGGAGAGGGCAGATACGGGAGATATCAGGGTGTGGAAGGGAAAGGATTTGGATGGGGTAAATGGAGAAGCTCAGGATGGCATCCAGGGTTCTCTGCTGGGTCATTGGAAGGATTCCTGGGGTTCTCACTGAGCAAGGAAGCCAGAAGCAGGAGCCAGTGGGAGGAGGAATTGTTCTGGGTCTACTGAATTTGAAATGCCAGAGGGACCTCCTCCTCTCCCCAGCCCACTCTGTCCTTCCAGTGCAGCCCACCTACAGCAACAACAGAATCTGCTGGCTTAGGGGATATGTGGCAGGGGTGAGGCGGGGGCAAGGCAGGGGTGAGGCAGGGGCGAGGCAGGGGTGAGGCAGGGGTGAGGCAGGGGCGAGGCAGGGGCGAGGCAGGGGCTCCTGGTTGGGTGTGGACAGTAGCCCCTTGATTCCTCCCCTGAAATGGAGGGAACCCAGAGACAACCTGGCCACTGGTCCAGCTTCTCATCTTCCAGGTTAGGAAACAGGTCTAGAGAGAGGAAGGAACTTTCTCACCAGTCGGGAAAAAGTATGTTTGCTGTGCTCAGAAACAGTCCCAAATTATCAGCAAATGGATTCAAGCCATAATACTTACTTCTCATTTATTTCATATGATCGGGATAGGTCCTCTGCGGTCTGATCCCAGACTGCCCCAGTCACCGGGGCAAGGGGGAACGAAGTCCCTGGAGAGTCGCCCACAGGCAAGCATGATGTCCGGTCACTTCCCAACTCGTTGGCTGGAAGCCTTCCACGGCTCCACTCGATCCCAAGGGAACCGGAGAAGCTGTCTTCCATGTGTCCAGGAGGAGGGGGACTGGGAACGTTTGGGGACTGCACTGATGAGCCTGTAGCCCAGGTCGCTAACAGAGCTGACTCAGTGCTGGGCAGCATGCTGTGTGTTTCACAGACACCACCCATGTGATCCTCGCCACAACCCTGCAAACACAGCACCAAGACTGCGCCCATCTGCCAGTCCAGGGTCTCATGGCTCAGAGCAGGGATGTCTTGGCCAAGACCAAGAGGTGGAGCTGGGGTTCAAACCCAGGGCTTCCACTTTTGGAGGACCAGCAACAGCGTCTGGATGACCCAGAGGAGGAATCCAAGACTCAGCCTTACTCCACAACCCTAACATGCTGCCAGTTTCCTCTGAGACCCGCTGTAGATCTCCACCCTCAGATCTCCAGGGAGTGATGGTGAGAGGGAATTTGATCTTAAAATCTGTCAAGTCATGTGTGTGGTGAGGAGAAAAGTCCCGTACACTTTCCAGGTGTTTTTGTTGGATAAGAAAGGTGCAGGCCGGGCGCGGTGGCTCAAGCCTGTAATCCCAGCACTTTGGGAGGCCGAGACGGGCGGATCACGAGGTCAGGAGATCGAGACCATCCTGGCTAACACGGTGAAACCCCGTCTCTACTAAAAACACAAAAAATTAGCCGGGCGAGGTGGCCGGCGCCTGTGGTCCCAGCTACTCGGGAGGCTGAGGCAGGAGAATGGCGTGAACCCGGGAGGCGGAGCTTGCAGTGAGCTGAGATCACTCCAGCCTGGGTGACAGAGCAAGACTCCGTCTCAAAAAAAAAAAAAAAAAAAAAAAAGAAAGGTGCAAAGTCCAAAGTCAAGCTGCCTTCGTAAGTGGGACAAGGCCAGCCGGCTGGAAAAACGACAGCTCCACACCAGCCTTCTGTGTTAATTGTGTCCCAGCCACTACCCCCAGCTGGAGAAACATGGATGCAATTAGCATGCAGCCCACGACTCTCCGGGGCCTGTTCCATCAACACATTTGTCCGATGGCATTAACACCACCCCGCTGCCATCATTCTCACACAGCTGGGCCCTCAGGCTCTTAAAAAGACAAACTTGGGATACTTTCTGTGCATAATCCTGGTTACCTATCCAGACGTCTTAACTTCTCTTTTGCTCACCTCGTAGCCCTGGCAGCATGCCAGGCATGTAGTAAATGTTCAATTAATATCTGCAGATGAATGATGTTCCAAATCTTCTAATTTTATGATTCACCTGCCCTTTAATATTCAAATAAAGTGGCTCCAGGCACCGGCAGATGACTTCTTTTGCTCTGGCTCCTCATCTGGGAAAGGCTCAGTTTTACCCACCTCCTATCACATGGACTTTCTCTCCTCCTTGCCTCTTAATCCCAAACATGGGACATAGTGGCCCCCTTGCCTTGGTTCCTCCCAGCTTCCGCCAGGACAAGGCACATGTGTGTGTCCAAAATTTGCTGAAGATTTGGGTAGTGCTGATGAAGAAAAATGACATTGCCTGGAAATGGAAAAGCAGACATCTCTACTCTGAAGTTCCTTCTTCCAAGTCCCATGGATGGAAGGAACCTTGCCCTTATGCGCTCCCCAACCCCAGCCCTCTAGCCTCCCACCAGCTCCTCAGCCTCCCCCTCCTCCCCTCTCTTGCTCC
The DNA here is from genome assembly GCF_002776525.5 of Piliocolobus tephrosceles. Classification (NCBI taxonomy): domain Eukaryota; kingdom Metazoa; phylum Chordata; class Mammalia; order Primates; family Cercopithecidae; genus Piliocolobus; species Piliocolobus tephrosceles. The sequence continues at coordinate 204,138,671 of NC_045434.1, read as the reverse complement.
TGGCCTCCAACCCCTAGCAGTCATCTGCTCCTGTTTCTCATAAAGGCAGCTGGCTTTCACCCACTTCCCGGAGCTCCCCTAGGCCTGCTGTGACAGCCCAAACCTCACTCAGGCTCTGCCAAACAATCCAGTCTTCATCCTTACCAGCCCAGAGTCCCAGGAGAAGCTCAGAAATGGCCTGGACAGGGAATTTCTGGGCTTGGCTCTTGGCCTATATGTAGGCTCTGTAGGTGGAGGCCTCAGTGCACAGATGTATTCTCCCCTAGACACCAGTTGTGCCACCTCTGCCTCCTTGGGAAGCAGGAGTGGCTACGGTCTGGTTTGGGGAGTGTAAATGGCAATGCATTTAATCCTCACGATAACTATTTGAGGTGAGGCCATGATTCTTGCCATTTGCCAGATGAAGAGACTGAATCCCAGAGAAGTAGGTGACCTCTCCGAGATCATCAAGTTACCAGGTGGTGGAACCGGGATTCAAACGCAGCTCTGTGTGAGTCCGAGGTCCATGTGGTGCCTGCCCATCACACAACCCACACCATGCCCTGTCATCCCATCCAAAATCCACATCCGCTTAATAACAAGGAACATGCAGAGGGCAAATAGGCCTTCTCACCCAGGACTAAAGGGACAGGGAGAACTTTGGGCTCTGGAATGGGAGAGAGGGGCAAAGCCAGAGGAAGAACCACCTTTGTGGGACACCTGTGGTGTGACAGGCACCAGTTGGGCACACTGCACACAGTGTCCCATTCATCCTTGTGACAACCTTTTACTACCCTGTTACAGATGGGGAACTGAGGTCTGCAGAAGGTCACGCAGCTTGTAAATGGCCAAGCTGGGACTGAAACAAAAGTCTGTTGGCCTCCAAGGCCCACACTCCACCCCTCCATCTCAGCACAGTCTTCCAGGGCAACTGTCTCAAGGCTAGGCTGGAAGGGGAGAGGAGTCCAATCCCTGTTGTGGCAAATTCAGCCAATGGACTCTCATGACAGCCCTATTCTCACACAGTGCTCCATGCAGACAGGTGGGGCCCAGACACTGCCAAGCAACTGGTCCACCCCGCCTGCGTTCACTGTTTCCTGCAGCCAACAATGTGGAATTATTGCCCACCTGGCAAATCTACCCTTTGGGCCACTTCCCATCCCTCTGTCCCAAGACACAGCTCCAGCATCCAGCTCCATGGGTTGCCACATCTGGTTGGGAAGTAAAATGCTTGGTTTCATCTACATGGCGTAGGCTTTGCAGTCAGACCAAGGTCAAGTCCTGATTCCACAATAACAACCCAAGACACCTATGAATGACTGCTAAATAGAGAACCAAGAGGCAAGGTTATGGAGGCTAATGAAATCATAGAAGTAGCTGGGCACAGTGGCTCATGCCTGTAATCCCAGCACTTTGGGAAGCTGAGGCAGGTGGATCACCTGAGGTCAGGAGTTTGAGACCAGCCTGGTTAATGTGTCAAAACTCTGTCTCTACTAAAAATACAAATATTAACCGGGCATATTGGTGTCCACCTGTAATCCCAGCTACCTGGGAGACTGAGGCAGGAGAATTGCTTGAACCTAGGAGGCAGAGGTTGCAGTGAGCCAGGATTGCGCCACTGCACTTCAGCATGGGTGACAGAGTGAGGCTCTGAAAAAGAAAAAGAAAGAAAGAGAGAAAGAGAGGAAGGAAGGAAGGAAGGAAGG
>NC_045434.1:204055882-204136886 GCF_002776525.5 Piliocolobus tephrosceles | reverse complement strand
AAGAAAGAAAGAAAGAAAGAAAGAAAGAAAGAAAGAAAGAAAGAAAGAAAGAAAGAAAGAAAAAGAAAGAAAGAAAGAAAGAAAGAGGAAAGACGGAAGGAAGGAAGAAGGAAGAAAGAAAGAAATCATAGGAGTTTGGGGAGTACATACACACAGACACACACAATGAGAGAGAGAAAGAGAGAGAGAAATGCCATCTGGTGCAGTCTTCTGTCTCCACTCTGGTAATATCCCCGTTTTACAGACAAGGCAACCGAGGCTCAGAGCTTTGCCTCACATATGGCAAAGAGGGGACTAGAACTTGGCTACTCCATCAGTGGAATTCACACTGGGTCCCATGGAGCCTCAGACTTCACAGAGATGCCGCAGTGAGGGGAGGCAAAGTCAATCGGGCAGTCTTCATCGTCAGAACAGCTCTCCTTTGGTGTGTACCTGTCGGGGCTCCGTGTCAAGTTTTATTTGAAGAAATGGTTTGCTACTTAAGGAAAAATCTGAAAGCCAAGGCACCACTGCTCCAGGGAGAGGCCGCGGCGGCCTTTGAGGAATGAGAAGGTCAGGATGACAGTGGTTAAGCCTCAGGAAATCAACTACCCAAAAAGCGTGCACCTTATTTCATCTACAGAGTGCCTTCGCCTCCCCAAGGAACTTGTGCCTATTTTCTCTCCTCTGTCTTCTATGCAGCCCTCCCTCCTTACTGGCTCTCTGCTGCAGGCCTTGCCCCTTAAGACTCAGAGAATAGAGAAGCCGTCAGATGCAAACCCACCATCAAGTCTTCCTCCTGCCCTACTGCAATTGGCCCCTCCTCTTACAGGGAGAAAGTCCCCCCCAAGTCACTGAAGGCCAGTCTCTCCACCTGGATCCTGGGTCCCACTAGGAACCCCCTCCATGCCATATTTCACTTACCTCCCACATCTTGTCTGTCCCCTTCCCGGACCCTTTCCATTAGCTTTCAGAAATGTTCTGCCCTCTCTTGTTTGTCAGGACACCTTCCCTTGAGCCCTCATGGCTCCCAGACCTGCCTCTCTGCCTCCTCCCATCAGCTGCTTAGCCCCAACCCCAACAGGCAGCTCGCACCAAAGGCTCCCACCCACCGACCTCACGTCGCCAAATCCAACAGGCACCTGTCAGCCCGCCCATCGGGAGCTCCCAACAGCATTTGGCCAGTGGAGGTTCCCTTCGTCTCACTACATGCTTTCCTGGCATCTGCACCCCACTTCCCTGGCCTTTCCTTCTCAGTCTCCTCAGCTGTCCCTGCCCCTCCACACAGCTCCTAAGGAGTGGCCTTCGGGACTGGGCCTAAACCATTTTCTCCCAGAGTGATTCCCTCCATGCCCACGGCTCGAAATGCTACCTGCTCACTGATGACTCCAAATTTCACCTGTGCATGAGGCACTGACAAAATCACACGCTTGGTGTCTTTAATCTGCTTCCTGAGCCCACCTGGATGTCCCAGGGGCACCTCAAACTGGCTGTAACTGGAACTGCTGATCTTGTCCTGGGATCTTCTTGGCCATCCCTTAGACTCCCCACCTCCAGCTTCTCCCACCCCAGCACTCTGTCCAGAAACCCAGACCGTCTGCAGGCTGCCTGACCCCTCTGCTGGCCCTGCCATCCCTGTCTCCAAAAGCATCCTGGAACCATCCACTGAATCGCTGCCGCCCCTACATGGCCCGAGCCACCAACATCTATGGTTCGGAACTGCACAGGCCCCAGCTGTGCCCTCTGCTTCCCCTCCAGCTCTCCCTCCAGTCCCTCTCCACAGGGCAGTCAGACAGGCACGATGAAAATGAAATCTGGTTCGGGCGGCTCTCCTCCCTGCTTCAGCAGCTCCCCGACCCCGTAGTGTGGCTCTGAGGCTCTGCCGATCAGCTCTGCATCCGCGTCCCTGGGCTCACCCCTCGCTCTTGCCGTCAACACATGGCACCCCCTTCAGCCAGGCATCCTCTTGCCGCAGGGCCTTTGCACGTGCAAATCCCCCTTCCTGCCCCAGCTCCAGTGCCACTGGCTCACTGTCCCTTATTCTCAGGGGTAGGGAAGTCTCAGCTCTAGATGAAGTCAATTGACCCCATCTTTCAACTTCTCCAAGGCCTTCCTCTCTTTAAACCAATCTGAGCAATGTCTCCTTCCTCCCTGGACCGAGGGCATCATGATGAGGTCGAGAGCTCCATCCACCTCCTCAACATGATACCCCACACTTAGCACTGTGCCCAGCACCGAGCACATAATGGGTACCCAATAAATCCTCGCTGGGTGAATAAATGAGTTAGAACAACCCTCAGAGCTCTCTAAGAGCTGCCTTGGGGCACAGTCAAGTGAGGAAGCTGGGCAAGAATTCTCTCCATTCTGCAGATGGGGATACTGGTCTCAGAGAGGAGCGGCGTCTTGCCCTCAGGGACACAGCCAGGGTATGGTGAGCCATGACACCGAGCCAGGTCCAACCCACAAGCCCTGGGGCTCAACCTTTATATATCCTGGTGACCTCCCTCCCCCCTGACTTTTGACAACCAGCTCCAATTAGAGTAGCATCATAAGTGGTGATAGATCCACAATTGGTTATAGATTTAACTAAGCAAACCATGTCCCAAACCATCTATTGTGTAATTGGCCACATAAGACCCATTTTTCTTTGCCGTTCAGTTACAACTTAATTTGCCAGGTCAGCAGTTCTGCCTAAAGTCACAGGCAGCAGCCTGGTTATGAATATCAACTGATTCTCCCAGCACTGCTCAATGAAATGGAACTCATCAGCACTTACCCAGGGATGAGTGTAATGGAGGGGGACACTGAGGCACGGAGAGGGGAAGTGACTCACTCCAGGCCACGCAATCAGTAGGTGCTGGAGCCGGAACTGGAATTCAGTTCATGTCTCTCTGGCCTGTCACCCGACACCTCCCCTACGGCTCTGCACCACACATGACTGCTTGGTTTGGTTTTGATTTTGTTGTTTATTTGTTTTTTTAATATAAGGCTTCTCTGAAACTAACCGCTTCCCTACATCTCAGGTCCAGAAAATAAGCATCACTTTATATCCAACTAGATTGTAGCACTTAGTCACCATGTTCTGGAGTTGTTTATACTCGTCCCCTCTCTCTATCCTGCACTCCTGGCCTCTGATCGGGAGTTCCTGGTGGGGGCAGGGACTGTATTTATCTTGGTATCGAAAGTGCCCTGCACAAGCTTAATCCCCACGGGTGCTTCCTGGATGGAGTTGTTACTTTCAGAGCAGTCACCTTGTATATTATTAATAGTGATAGCGATGAAATATTTATGAATGAATGATGTGATGTTTGAAATTTGCTTTAACTTAGTAAGGGACAAGAGGAGAGGATGGGGGCATGGAGGGGGCAGAACTGAAGAGGGGTTGGTGGTGAGTGGGGCTGGGGACTGGATACATGGGGTTCCTTAGACACCCAGTTCATTCTCCTGGAAGTTCAAAATTCTCCATAGTCAAAATATTTTTAATTAAATATCCTTTCCAAAATAATACTATTCGTGGCAAGGGAAGTAGCTAAACATGGAAGTAAACATGATCATTTGTTGATCACTGCTCACGTGCCAGGCTCTGTGCTGAGATTCACACGTGTCATCTGATTCCATCCTCATGTTACCACTATAAATATTTTGTCTGTGTTGCACCCAGGAAGCAGTAGGTCAGACAGAGAGATCTAGAGATTCAAACCCAGACCTGTCAGGGACCAACATCCACAGTCTCTACCCACAAGCCACATTGCACATGGCCTCGAGGCTGTCAGCGATGGAGACATCCTGGCCTGCATTTTGGGAAGGGGCCTCCAAGCCAGCACCTTTCTTCTGGGGGCCTGTACCTTTACCCTTTAAAGAGAGTGATGCTGATTTTCTGAGTTATCCAGGAATCACTTGGAGCTAAAATCTCATGGGCCAGGAGGGCTGTCAAGTTGGACAAAACTTCCTTGGGTCAAAACAAGCAGCAGTCCTGAGCGCCTGGGCCTCTTGACGCCAGGTGCCACAGCTCTTCCTCTTTAATAATTCTGAAGCTCCTTCCGCCACAGGTGCCCCTGCTTCCACCCAGGTTCAGGCCTCAGCATTGCTCACCCAGATCACCCTCTCCCCTGGTCCACCTTCCTCCCACCTGGCCACAGTCTGTTCTCACCTCCCCACAGTCAACGGAGACTCAGTCTAGAACCCAAAAGTGACATACCCTATCCCTTCCCAAGCCCTGGGAGATGAAGCCCAAATTCCTTAGCATGGCCCTGGGCGATCTACCTGCTCCCTATCCTCTTTCCCTTCACCTTCCAGCCTCATTTATCTTACTTGCCTACCTCTTACCACCCCCTGCCACGCATTCTCCTCCCCACCCCAGCCAGACTGGACAATCTGCAAGCAAACAAAAGCCCCGCATTCTCGTATCTGGATGGCTTTGCTTGTCCTGTTACTCCATGTAGCTGGGACAACACTTCCCTCCTTAGCTTTTATGTCTCCCAGTCTGACAAACTTCTAGTCAACCTCTAAGATTCAGCTCAGGTGTCACCTTCTCCAGGCAGCCTTCCCTGATGCCCCAAGCTGGGGACAGGGGTATGCTCCTACAGCCTACTATGCTCGATTCCAACTCTGGGTTATACATACCTGCTGGGTTATACACACCTGCTGCTCTGTCTCCCACTTCAGCCAGGGCACTTCTCCAAGACAGGGACCCATCTCTGTGCCCCCAGAACCTAGCACTGAGCCTATGACACTGTAGCTGCTAAACAGAGCCAGGATGTACAATGGCAGCCTGGCCATGTAGTTTTTCTGAGCCTCAGTTTTCTCATCTGCAAAACAGGATTAATGGCACCTACTGCATAAGGATGTTTGTTCACTCAGCAAATATTTATTGAGCTCCTATAATGTGCCAGGCTCTAGGCCCCAGGTTGATAGCGGAGAGCAAAGCCGGACGAACTCTCATGAGCTGACATTCCAGCAGGGAGAGACAGACAAGAAATAAGACAAACAAATACAAGTAGAGCAGTGGTCCCAATTTTTTTTGGCACCAGGGACCGATTTCATGGAAGATAATTTTTTTCATGGACTAGGGGGTGAGTGGGGAGGGAGGGTTTTGGAATTATTTGAGCACCTTACATTTCTTGTGCACTTTATTTCTATTATTATTACATTGTAATATATAATGAAATCATTACACAACTCACCATAATGTAGAATCAGTGGGGGCTCCTGAGCTTGTTTTCCTGCAACTAGATGGTCCCATCTGGGGGTGATGGGAGACAGTGACAGGTCATCAGGCATTAGATTCTCATAAGGAGCACACAGCCTAGATCCCTCACAGACACAGTTCATAGTACGGTCCAGGCTCCTATGGGAATGTAACAGCGCTGGTGATCTGACAGGAGGAGGGGCTCAGGCAGTAATGCCCGCCCACCGCCCACCTCCCACTGTGCAGCCCCATTCCTAACAGGCCGCGGACCAGTATCGGGGACTGGGGACCTGTGATGTATATAGGATGTCACCTGGTAATGATGAAAATGAATCAGGAAAAGAGCACTAGAGATTTGGGGGAGCCTGGAGACAAAGTAGCATTTTTTTTTTCTTTGAGACGGAGTTTCATTCTTGTTGCCCAGGCTGGGGTGCAGTGGCACAATCACAGCTCACCACAACCTCTGCCTCCCAGGTTCAAGCGATTCTCCTGCCTCAGCCTCCCAAGTAGCTGGGATTACAGGCACATGCAACCACGCCTGGCTAATTGTGTATTTTTAGTAGAGACAGGATTTTTCCATGTTGGCCAAGCTGGTCTCAAACTCCCAACCTCAGGTGATCAGCCCGCCTCGACCTCCCAAAGTGCTGGGATTATAGGCGTGAGCCACCACGCCCAGCCCAAAGTAGCATTTTTAAGTGCTTTGGTCAGAAGTCGCTTCCCTGTGAAGGTGACACTTAACGGGCGTCCTGGAGCAGGTGCGGGAATGGCTTGTGTGGGTGTCCTGGAGAAGTCTAGGCAGCAGGAAGGAAGAGCAAAGGCCCAGAGGTGGAGCCTTGCCAGGGGCAGGGTGGGAGGTGGGGAAAGGAGGGTGGGGAGGAGAAGTAGGCCGTGGTAACCATGGTGATGAGTCCTGTACTCTGAGTTCAATGGGAACTCATTCTGAGCAGCGAGTGACACAATCCGATGGCTGGGCTGGCAGGGAGCAGGCGTGTGAGCACTCAGCCTGGTGCGCGGCACACAGAGGTCGCTGCAGAAGCGTAGCTGTGGCTGTTCTCATAGCAGCAAGCGGCATTCTCGGCCTCGTCCTGATTACTAAGGCATGAATAGTAGCTGCTTCTGATGGCCATTTCCGGAAACGTTCTGCACACGGGAGCTTCTCTTGAAAGAGCCCTCGGCCCTCAGAGGGGGCTTCTTTGAAGGACAACCGTGGTTGTGATGTGCGAACCCTGCCGCGCCTCTTTAGAGCAACACCAAAGTCTCTTTACCTAGTGCAAAGGCTCTGTGAGATGACTGGGGAGCCCTGCCTGGGAGCTATTTACAAGCTGGCTAGGGACAAGAGAGTTGAAAGAACAGCTGTATGGAGCAGAAGACTACACCACCAGGATGAATTCAGGGTAATCGTGAGCCCCAGCGTGTGTAATGCAGGACGGGGTCAGTGGAGCCCAGCAGGGAGGTGCCTACTGTGGCTGAGATCATCGAGGGCGAATGGGACTTCACCTCTGCCTAGAAGGACTGGTGGGACAGCCTGGGCTCGCCAACCCACCTGTGCATGCAGGCAGTGGAAACTTCTGCCGAGAAGAACACCGCTTGTGCCTGACCCTTCTGACCCAGGATGGAAAGCAAGGACTGGGAAGACCTTCTCCTGGAGGAGGATCAGGAGGAGGAGAAAAGGGAAGACAGGAAGGAGGAGGGGGAGAATGGAGGGACTGCTTATACAGCAAAAGGTATCTGGAGGTGTCTGGCAGTCCGATGGAGGAGACAGCCCTTGTGCTGGGGAGCTCCCAATCTGATGGCAGAGGCACACCACCACCTACCTCTTTGCCCTCTGCCTTCCTTCCTGGATGTATCCCAGAAGACTTACAGAGGTGGGTGGACCATCCAAAATGAAATATCTTCTTTCAGAAATTGAGGCCAAGAAGTGAAGCAAAAGCAGAAGGTAGTGACAGGCTGCTGACTCCTACAGAAGTTTCTCCTAAGGGGATGAGCGGGGTTTGTTTTTAAATTCAAGGAGAACCACAGGAGCAGAAATAAAACGAACCTCAGCTAAACCCAGAGAAAGATTGGCCAGACCGCCGCAGCGGAGCTTTGTCTTCACACGGTTTGGGCATTTTTTCTAATTATAAATTAAAATGTGCACTTTCCAGAGTCCAAAAAATACAACCGATAAGATGGGGGAAGAGTCCCGTAACATTTGTTTGTTACCTTTCTTTCTCCGTTTTATTCTATGCATTTTAACGTGGTGGAATCACATGGCATACCTCCTTTCGCTTATTCATTGAAGAGCCATTTAAGTCTCTTACATGCCAGGTACTATTCTGGGGATGGGGGATACTGCAGTGAAAAAAACAAGCCCCCCGCCCTCATGGAGCTGAAAGTCTACTCGGGGAGACAGTCAAGACACAAATAATTCCATACATAACATATGTTCAGCAAATGAGAACTGCTATAAAGAAAATAAAACAGGAAAATGACAGAAAGTCACTGAAGGGCTTGGGGCAAATTAGTAAAGGTGGTCAGGGAAAGTCTCTTCTGAGAAAAACCTTTTATTTTATTATTATTATTATTATTATTATTATTATTATTATTATTATTATTATTATTATTATTTTGAGATGGAGTTTCGCTCTTGTTGCCCAGGCTGGAGTACAATGGCATGACCTCAGCTCACTGCAACCTCTGCCTCCCAGGTTCAAGCAATTCTGCTTCAGCCTCCTGGGTAGCTGGGATTACAGGTGCCCGCCACCACACCCGGCTAATTTTGTATTTTTAGTAGAGATGGGTAGCTGGGATTACAGGTGCCCGCCACCACACCCGGCTAATTTTGTATTTTTAGTAGAGATGGGGTTTCTCCATGTTGGTCAGGCTTGTCTTGAACTCCTGACCCGAGCCCAATCATGGAAGAACCAGCCATGAAAAGATCCAGGGGAGAGGCACTCCAGGTAGAGGGCGTGGCGGGGGCAAAATCCCAGGGACTGAGATGTGCTTGGCATCTTCAAGGAGCAGAAAGAATGCCAGTGTAGCTGGAGACATGTCCCTGTGCTATTATTAAGCACTCAAGAAGAACTTTTTAGACATCCAGGGGCTGTGAGCCTGGATTGGGTGATCAGGGGTTTTGTTCCTGGGAAGACACGAACATCCCCGCAGCCTGCATTTATCCCAGAATTGGAGCGTGAGGAGAGAATCTAGAACCCGTCTGCTCTCCAGCTTCTCTTACTGGAGGAAGGAAAAGTGGGCATTTCCCACTGAAAAAGCCCTCGGCCCTCACAGGGGGCTCATTTGAAGGGCAACCGTTGTTGCAATGCGTGAATCCTGCAGCGCCTCTTTAGAAGGACACCAGAGTCTCTTTACCTAGTGCAAAGGCTCTGCGAGGTGACTGGGGAGGCCGGCCTAGGAGCTATTTACAGGCTGGCTGGGGACAAGAGAGTTGAAACTATGACTGTACTGAGCAAGATGAATTCAGGAGGATGATATTACTTGAGAGCTGCCAAATGCCAATTCTGCCAGATGCCATTTAGTGCTGTGAAAATCTTAATTCATTTCAACCTCATGGCAGTTTCATGAAGGAGATAATGTTATTCTCCCATTTTTATCATCAGGAAACACAGACTTAGAGCTGTGAAATACCTCGTCCCAGGGCCGGGTACAGTGGCTCACGCCTGTAATCCCAGCAGTTTGGGAGACCAAGGCAGGCAAGTCACTTGAGGTCCGGAGTTCGAGACCAGCCTGGCCAACATGGTAAAACCCCATCTCTTCTAAAAATACAAAAATTAGCCGGGCATGGTGGCAGGCATCTGCAATCCTAGCTATTCGGGAGGCTAAGGCAGGAGCATTGCTTGAACCTGGGAGGCAGAGGTTGCAGTGAGCCAAGATGGTGCCACTGCACTCCAACCTGGGCAACAAGGTGAGACTCCATCTCAAAAAAAAAAAAAAAAAAGAGGAAAAGAAGCCAGAACAAAGACAGCAGACATGCCCCAGTGAACGCTGCACTGCCTGTTTGGAGGCTCTGATCCTACATCAGGACAAGCCCTGGGAGGATAAAATTAACTTCTATTGGCCAAGACCAAGTGGTGCTAGCTCAGCACAACCTCACCAAACCTCACATCTGAACCTGTAGTTGTAAGGCCGACAGGGGACCCTGCTCGGAGAGGAACCGTGCAGATGCCCTGGATGAGAAAAGTCAGGCACTGCACCCAACCACACCACCAGCCCAGCAACTCTGTCCTGCCTCCATGCAGAGCAGGAAACAGTGAAACACCACAGGGAAAAGAATGAGACCACAGGGAAAAGAATGAGTTTAGTAAACAAACACACGGAACAGGTGGATAGGTGGATGGACGAATGAGTGGATTCCAAGTAGAGAGTTCGGCATGATGACAGATGTGATAGCTATCAGAGATCTACCAGAAAGAGGGGAGTAAATTATATATGTATGACTATGCTTATATGTCAGATAGATTGACAGGTGTTTGAGATACACAGATTATGTTTCAGGTAGACGAAAAAATTCAAAGGTGGACTGGAGCCCTCATTCACATCAGCCAGTGAGTCAATCCCGTGCATCTCTTCCTGACTCTGATTTGCAACATTACATGGGTTGCCTGAAATCAGCCTTGGTGGGAATGTTTACACCAGAGAAATGGGCAGATGCTACAATCAGGGCTATATTTTTTTCCAAGGGCTGATTTAGCAGCACATGCTGATTAGATATGATGTAACAGGTTGGTAATTGGATATATCTCAGATAGATTGTATATACAATGCACATATATGAGACAGATTATATATGCAAGGTACATAAGTTACATTTCTTTAATAAATTAACAAATATATATATATACCTAGATATAATTTACATTTGACTGAACCTTATGAAATTGCTGTTCTTCTACTGTTTTTGCTCTACCAAAAAAAGGCACTCTCATAGGATTATACCTAGTATACAAGTTATAAACGTGTGTGTCCCTGTGTGTATAATCTTTAGAAAGCACCCAGGACTGAGAGTCAGAGAGGAGACAGGGACACCTGGGCTGCAGGAACTACTCCACCACTTACTAGCTGTGTGGTCCTGAGCAAATGGCTAGCCTTCTCTGAACCCCGGTTTCCTTGCTGGGAATGTGAGGGCACTGAAAGCCTCACCTCCAGGGTCACTGAGGGGACCACAGGAGGGCACAGCCCAGCACAGAGCCCCCAGCAGGGCTTCCTGGGAGCCTCTCAGGCCTGCACTAGCCCCGACAGCACATTCCCACTGCGGATCAGCCCTGGGCATCTGTGTGACCTCACCGGATCTCCAGAGGTCTCCGCCTGCAGAAATGGACTCTCCCTAGAGGAAGCATCTCCTTTCCTGGTCCGCGACCCTCCCCATGTCCCCCAGAGTGAGGATGTGCCGGCTGACACATTCCCAGCCCTGGTGCCATGCTGAGTCTGGCTGGGGGTATGACACCCCTCGGCCATCAATCAACAGAGCCATAACCAGCACCAGTCTCTAGGAGAATCCATCATCAGTTTCCTGTTCACCCAGCCCCTCCAGTCCATCCAGTAAACTCCCTAAGGGGAGGGGTCAAAGGGAACCTTTCCAGTGGGACGGAGACAGAGCCAGGTGCTGGATGGGGCTCTGGTTCTAAGTGTGCTGAGTGTCCATAGGCAGGGCCACTTCCTTTCTGGGCCTCAGTTTCTCTTCTGTATGTTTAGCCTGAAAACATTTTTTTAGACAGGTTCTCACTCTATTGCCCCAGCTGGAGTACAGTGACATGATCAGGGCTCACTGCAGCCTAGAGCTCAAACAATCATCTCGCCTCAGCCACCCGAGTAGCTAGGATTACAGGCATGCACCAGCCACCCAGCTAAGCTTTTTTGAGTTTTAATGGAGACAAGGTCTCACTATGTTGCCCAGGCTGCTCTCAAATTCCTCAGCTCAAGCAATCCTCCTGTCTTGGTCTTCCAAAGTGCTGGGATTACAGGGATGAGCCACCACATCTGGTCCTAAAAATATTTTTAAATCAACTGAATAAAAACAAAAAACAAACCTTCCAGTTGAAGAAAGCTGCTTGTAGGTGGATCCAGCTCTGGAGAGAAGAGATTACAACCCTGCCCTTTATAGAAATCAGTTCTTGGAAATCTTACCTTAGTATCTGGTGTTAAGGAACAAATACAGGTTCAAACTCTAGCTCTGGGACCTACTAGCTGTGTGACTTTGGGCAAGTTACTCAACATCTCTGAACCTCAGTCTCCTCATCAGTAAAATGAGGATACTAACACCTGCCCCACAGGGTTCTCATGTAGATTAAAAGCCATAATCATTAAAAATGATGACATCAGGCTGGGTGTGGTGGCTCACATCTGTAATTCCAGCACTTTGGAAGGCCGAGGCGGGCGGATCACTTGAGCTCAGGAGCTCAAGAGACCAGCCTGATCAACATGGTAAAACCATGATCTGCCTGGGATGCTGCTAAGTTTACTAAAAATACAAAAATTAGCTGGACATGGTGGTGTGCATCTGTAGTGCCGGCTACTCACGAGGCTGAGGCAGGAGACTCACTTGAACCCAGGAGGTGGAGGTTCCAATGAGCTGAGATTGTGCAACTACACTCCAACCTGGAAGACAGAGAGACTCTGCCTCAAAAAAAAAAAAAAAAAAAAAGGCATCTGTCATTTTTAGAGCACTAGCTACATGCCAGTTTCTGTGCCGTGAACTTTATGTACCAGCTCATTTCTTACTACAAGGATACTGTGAAGGAGGTCCTATTATTCTGCCCATTTTACAGAGGAGAAAACTGAGGCTTAGGAAGATGAAGTGACTGCCCAAGGCACACAGCTGGCAAATGGTAAATTGGGATTTGAACTCAGGTCATCTGGCTCACCCAGAGTGCATGCATGTTCTCACCCACTACACCACAGCAATAACACTGGTAAGATCTCTGATGCATAGGAGGGGCTCTATCCAAGTCAGTTACTGGGTAAGCATTGTGAAATTTTCATTCTTTATTTACTAGGCTAACAGGACCTTCTGGACTGAGCTATTTCCTCCAAGACTCAGCCTCGGGGCTTTTGGACCAAGGCTGTGAAAGGGAAGGAGTCTATCCGAGTCTTTTGAAAGCCTTGATTGGAACTGGTTTTGCTGCTGCTGCCCTCTAGCAACAGGCTTTCCCTGAGCCTAGTAGAGCTTAGCATCCCTTCACTGTGTTGGGGACATTTGGGGCTGTGCAGAGATCTGGGGCAGGATGCCAAGGGAAGGCAGAAACAGGTAAGCTTGGTGTGCAGAGCCTCAGCTTGGCCTTCTGAGCATCCACCAGAGAGGATAGCTAGGGCGAGGGCCTCTCGAGCCCATTTCACCTCAGACCCTACAGGAAACTAGTTTGCAGTTACAGGGAGAAATCAAAAGCATGAGGCTGGGAGCAGTGGCTCACACCTGTAATCCCAGCACTTTGGGAGGCCAAGGTGGGCAGATCACTTCAAGTCAGGAGTTCCAGGCCAACCTGGCCAACATGGTGAAACCCCATCTCTACTAAAAATATAACAATTAGCCAGGCATAATGGTGCATGCCTATAATCCCAGCTACTCAGGAGGCAGAGGCAGGAGAATCACTTGAACCTGGGAGGCAGAGGTTGCAGTGAGCCAAGATAGTGCCACTGCACTCCAGTCTGGGCGACAGAATGAGACTCCATCTCAAAAAAACAAACAAACAAACAAAAAAAGAAGTATGAGCTTCAGCCATGAGAGAGACTAGGAATCAAATTCAGGCTGTCCACTGGCCAGGAAGCCAGCTGTGTGACCTCAGACAGGAGAGCTCACCTCTCAGAGCCTAACTTCATCATCAGTAAAATGGGGATGTTAATGGCAAACTTGCAAAGTTGCAACGCACAAACATGCCTGGCTCATAGCAGATGCTCAATAAATGGTAGCTGTCACCATTGATTATTTTAGTTTGGTAAACCACTGTGTCTGAGCCAATTACAGTCAGCCCACTTGGAACCCAGCAGCTGTTGGCCGAAGTCTGTCTGGCTAGTTTCAATATACCCAGGGGCTTGGGTTCAACCAATGGCTTTTTGGGGAGTTGGTTGAGTTTCACTGCTGGTTATTTGCAAAGTATCTGGCTGCTCAAACCCAGCCCAGCTGGCCAGCTCCTCAAAGAACCATTTCTGGACTGAACCGTGCAGGCTGTGTCAGGAGAGCTGGCTGTTTCTAGCACATCTGCAGAGCAGCCAGCTGTAGAATGGAATTTAAGCCTTTCCTTTTCAAAAACAAGAGTCTGGCTTTGGCTTAGCCCCAGAGGCAACCAGTGTGGCACTCAACCTGTATTTACAGGGGAAGGGGAGGTGCTGACAGCTTGGGACTCTGCTCCAAGTCTGTCTCTTTAAAAAAAAAAAGCCACTGAGCAGCTGCCTGGCTGTAGAACACTCCACTTGGGGTGATCTGCCTGGAACACTGCTAAATTCCAAACCAATATTGAAATCAGCCTTCGTAGGTAGGCAGGGCACCCTGGGCTCATGGAAAACAGCCAGGGAAGGGCCAGTTTTTTTGTTCTAAGCAGAACCCAACCCCACTGGATGAGCCCCAATTTCCAGTCACCAGCTGAATGCAAGGATGCTGCAACACAATTTGGAGAGGAGTTGAAGAAGGGAGCCAGTGTGCTGGGACTCTGGCAGAGGGAGCTAGGAGGGACATTGATGTGGCTGAGACAGAGATGAAGCAGGAGGCTTGGGAAGCAGTGCGAGTTTTCTTTCCACCTCTGCTGTGTGATCTTGATTACTCTGCTTGCCCTCTCTGGGCCTCTTCTGCCTAAATGAGACATGACCATGAGCTGTATGAGCACCATGGCTAGGCATTGTTCAGTGCTGCCTCTAAAGCACCTGGCTCAATGCTTGGCACATAGTAGGCCCCCTATAAATAATTACTGAGCGAAAAATGCCTTTCCCTCCAGCCCTTCTCCATGTAATTTTCCCAAAGGCAAGCCTTTGATTAGAGAAGCATTCTGTGTTAGTACAGACTATTCTCAGTGCAAGAAACAGTGTCAGTATGTATCCGATTTTTAAAAGCATTGATCTTCAGCCCATTCCGATCCTAATGAGGCAGAGAAGTGCAGAGAAGCCTTCATTCTCGCATTCCTCTCGGGAATTGCTCTCCCACCCCTGCCACCGCGGGCCGACAGCTACTGAAGGCAGACAGTACCTCAGGCCCCAAGGCCAGGACTGCAAACCCAAACACCTACAGGACTGATGAGGTATTGGGAGAGCATGGGGCCCGGTGAGGTCTGGGGCAAGCTGGATTGTATCCACCCCATCCACAGGGGCACCTCCGATCAGCTCCTGCCAATCATTACTGCAGGAACTGCAAGTCTGATACAGATACAGCCGGCCCTTATAATATTTCTAAGATATAAATATAGATTTGTATGTTAAATCACTTAATTTTAAGAGTTGACAACTAACTCAACATTTAAAAAGAAAAATTACTGGGTGAGGCAAACACATTTTGCAGGCAGGATTCAGCCCAGCCTCTGAGGTCTACTGGGTAGTGGATAGGAACCTATTCAAAGAGGGAAGACAGCTCTTGCCCTAAGGGACGTGTCAGTCTGATGATGGGGACCCAGCTCTGCCCTTCGAAATCCTTCAGTTGAGATGGGAGAGGCAAAAAGAGACAAGAATTCCAGATACTTCCAGATTGATCCACAAAAATGTGCAGATGAACATCACACAGACTAAGGCCACAGCCACTGGGGACCACAGGGTAGAGGACCAGCCTGGATCAGCTTGGGTTGAATCAGGGAGATGCCTCTGATACTTTCCTACAGGGTCTTGAAGAAAAGAAAGGATGTGGATGGTGAGGGTGGGTGGCCCAGGTGAGGTGAACAGGGGAATATCCAGGCAGAGCAAGGTGCTAGGTGGGTAGCAGGTGCACCTGGCCGCTGAATGGAGAGGCGCAGTCTTAGAATGTCTGGGCCAGAAGAGTTGCTGGCATGGCCTGGTCTCATGGTCTGAATACAAGATGGGAAAATAGAGGTTCAAGGAGGGGAGAAACTTGCCCAAGATGAGGCAGGGCACTGATAGCATGGACAGGATGGAAATGAAGTCACAGGAGATGAGGCTGGGTGGGAAGGGGCCAGGAAGCCCACCTGAGGGATTGCGGTTTACCACATGGCAGTTTACATGGGGGAAAAGCTTCTGGCTGATGACCCCACCTGCCCCGCTTCCTGGTCTGTGAACTGGAGCCAGGTGGAAGGCACCATCTCCAGCCCACGGCTGCCCTTTGAATTAACCTTTAGACTGCACAGACGAATGGCTCCATCTATCTTCCACCCAACAGGCTCCAGAGGTCTGGCAGGGGGGATGAGTGTGGCCCAGAAAGGGCAGAGGTCCCGGTAAGAACAGGAAGGACATCCTGGAGACAGAAGGCCTTGCCTGCCAGGACTTAGGGGCCCATGAGGGGTGGACAGAAAGCTGCATTGAGCGATTTCAGTGGTGAGCCAGGAGCTTCGTGGGCATGGCCTCCCTGACTCCTCTCATCAACCGTGCAAGGCCAGGACTGTCATGACCCATCCCACAGATGAGGAAGCAGAGACTTGCCCATGATCACCCAGCCAGAAACGGCAGCTCTGAGCTTAGGATCTTTCAAACAGACCAGCCAGGTGATGCCACACCCCGGTGTGGAGCCACTCCGTGACCCTTGCCTCTTTCTCCTGCTCCTGACCCTCCAGACCTCTCCTCACACGGGGTCTTTGCACTTGGCGTTCACTCCTTCTGGAGCACTCTTCCAGCATCCTTCATACAGCTGGAGACATTCAAGAATCTCCAACGGTCGGGGGAAGGGGAGACAGAACTCAACCCCAAGGGGACGCTGGGGGCTGGGTCTCGAGCGCCTTCCTGTGTCAGGCCAAGCATCTTGGACAATTGGGAGCTGGCAGAGGACTTTTACCCTCTGTGCTAATTCAAATACTCTTTATTACAGCCTTTAAAATTTCCTAAATTGAGGTATAAAATGCATCAAGGGTACTGAACTTAAGTGACCAGCTCAACTTCTGACATATCCATATCCGTGTCCTTTCAACCCATATCGAGGCAGAGATCATGTCCTGGTCCCCAGAAGATTTGTGTTCCTTTCTAGTCAAAGTTATCTTCCTCTAAAGGTACCCCAATTCTGACTTCTCTCGCCATCCATTAGGGATGCCTCTTGTTGACTTTCATCTGCATGAAACCACAGAGCATGTGGCCTATGCAGATGGCATTTTCCACAGCTGGCTTCAACAGTGTCTCCCATTCCCCATACTCTTGTTGCAATGTGGTGTTGATACTCCTCCCATAGAGAACTGAGTTCTGTGTCCCCTCCCCTTTAATCCGTGTGGACATTTATCCCCTCATCTAATAGAGCATAGTGGGTGGAATGCGATGTGAGTTGAACAGGTGATTTAAAAAAAAGAAATGCCACATACTTGGCCATGCTCTCAGGGGACAGTTGCTCTTGGAATTGGCCACCATTCTATAAGGAAGCTCAAGCAGCCTGTGGAGGGACTCATAAAAGAGAAATCCATTGCCCTGACTGAACCCCTAACCCACAGCCAGAGCAGCCTGATAGCCATGGGAGTGGGTTCTTCAGTCCCGGTTGAGCTACCCACAAATGCCAACTGAGCAGAAACAGGGCACCCCACAACATCCTGCCTAAATTGCCTCTTTTGAGTGAAATAAATTATCATTTTGTTTTATGCCACTAACTCTGAGGTGGTTCATAAAAAAGATTTTAAGCAGGAGAGTGATTTTGAGTAAGAGTTATATGCCCTTGCATATAACAAAAGACACAACATAAATTGGCTTGAGGGAAAAGAAAGGAAAGAAGGAGGGAGGGAAGGAGGGAAAGAAGGAAGTAAGGAAAGAAGGAGGGAGGGAAGGAGGAAGGAAGAAAGAAAGGAAAGGGAGGGAAAGAAGGAGGGAGGGAAAGAATGAAAGGAGAAAAAGAAAGAAGGAGGGAAGGGAAGAAGGGAGGGAGGGAGGGAGGGATGGAGAGAGGAGGGAATATATTGGTTCTTGTAACTAAAAAGTTCCAAGAGGGTTTGTATTGGACTGCTATAAAAAAACTGCTATAAAAAACAACTATGGAGTGGGGGCATACAGAACAGATAGTTATTGTCTCACAGTTCTGGAGGGTAGCAGGCCAAGGTCAAGGTGTCAACAGTGTTGGTTCTCTCTGAGGGCTGTGAGGAAGGGATCTGTTCCAGGCCTCTCTTCTTGGCTTGTAGTCAGCCATCATCTGTCTTCACATCCTCTTCCTTCTATGCATGTCTATGCATCCAAATGTCCCCTTTTTATAAGGACACATGTCATATTGAATCAGGGGCCCGCCCATTCCAATATGACCTCATCTTAATTAATTACAACTGCAAATGACCCTGTATCTAAATAAAGTCACATTCTGAGATTCTGGGGGTTAGGACTTCAACATAGGAAGTTGGAGGGGGTAGGACACAATTTATCTCCTAACAAGGCTAATCCAGTCATGGCTAGGTTCAGCCATCATCAATGTCACTAGCATCTCTACACCTCCCAAGCTTTGCTTTCCTGTTTGGTCTCGTTCTCAGGCTCCACGTGGTGACAAGATGTTCCAGGCCTGCATCCTCCCGGGGTCATGTGCCTGGGAGAAGAGTGCTCCCTCTCTCAACAGCCATTTTGAACACACAGCTCTGGCCAGCTTGGGGCTGGCGCCTGCCAGTGATGGGGACAGGGCAGAAGAGTGGGGACGGCTCTGTGCCAAGCTCTCCAAGCCTGCCACACTCTCGCAGGAACAGATCCACCATCCCCAGGTCGCTTGTGTCACGTTCCCATTCCAAGAGCAGCATGCTCAACACCAGCCCTGAGATTAAGAGGAAAAATAATATTTAAAGGCACTTATTAAAGACACTCAGTAGGCCCTTCGAATGTCAAACAGCTGTGAGCAAACCCTAATTTGATGATCTACGTGTTAATGAATCCCAGACATGCAGATTAAATGCTCTTTAAATTGCACGCGGTTTTAAAATGCATTTCTCTCCAGCATGTCTGATTCAGAACAAGGTTAGCGAAACACCTGTGAGGCAGGTCCGCCGATCTGGGGATGGAGTAGGAGCTGGCAACGTCCCCGGCTCTGGCCTCAGGGAGCCTGCGAGCTGGATAAAGAAAAAACCCACTGAGAACCGCGTCAGCAGCAGAGTGGACTGGAGCATGCGGTTGAGGGCAGCTTGCCGCGTGCGGGTCTTTCACTTAGCAAATATTTACAGAGCTTCTACTAGGTGCAGGCCCTCCCCTGGGCATTGGGGATGCAGCAGTGAAGATGGAAGCCGCGGCCTTACCCTTACCTCCAGGTGAAGGGGACAGACAATAATGAGAGAGGCAGATTGCTAATCAAGGGGATTCAGAGTAGAATAAGTGCTGTTAAGAAAAGAAACAACCTTAGGATGAGGAGCAGGTTGGCAGCAGGAAGACTGGGGAAAGGAGGTGGTTTGAGAAAAGGGGTGAACCATCATGAGGCTGGGGGACAGCACAGGCAAGAGCCCCAGCACTGACCAGGCCCGGCCCAGTCAAGGTGCCAAAGCTGGCCTAGAGGGACTGGGGAGGCGGCATATGGCAGACACAGGGCAAGCCGCGGACTCCACAGCAGGTGATATGCATCTTCTGAACAGCAACTTGGATACACCTGAAAACAGTAACTGCAGACCAAGGTGAGAAACAGGACTGAAGCGTTAATTCAGCCAAGGCTGGGACGTTAAACATACATGTTGACTGGGCACAGTGGCTCATGCCTGTAATCCCAGCACTTTGGGAGGCCGAGGTGGGTAGATTGCTTGAGCTCAGGAGTTCGAGACCAGCCTGGGCAACATGGCAAAACCCTGTCTCTACAAAAAAATTATAAAACTTAGCTGGGCATGGTGGTACATGCCTGCAGTCCCAGCTACTTGGGAGGCTGAGGTGGGAGGATCGCTTGAGCCTGGGAGATCAAGGCTGCAGTGAGCTGTGATCATGCCACTGCACTCCATTTGAGAAAGTGAGACCCTGTCTCAAAAAAGTAAATAAAAATCAAATACATGTAATATACCAGAATGAGGCATGGCCGGGTTACCGGGTGCTGGCCACAAGCTGGGGGCTGAGTCTGCTCTGGAAAAAGTCCTCAAGTTGTACTTGTGGGACCTGTACACCTTTTTGTGTGTTATTCTTCAATAAAATGTGTACCAAAATGATGACACAATGAAATGTTTGAGATGCTGGATATGCTAATGACCCTGATCTGATCACTGTGCACTGTAAGTATTGAAACATCACTTTGGACCCCATGAATATGTACCATTATTTTATGTCAACCATTAAAACATACAATTAAAAACACAAAAACTAAAAGAAAAAAGACCAAAAAAAAGTATGGACATGAGAAATAGCAGCGCGCCTTTGGCAAGAACGTGGACCCACAAAAGGATAAATCTTAAAGACACTCAAATGGTTGTCTAGGAGGGACGGGAATCAGGGATGAGGAGGAGCAAATCTTCTAAAACTCTTCCTGGAGTCCCCAGACACCATAGCAAGTGACTCTGTGTGTAACTGACTCACTGGTTCTGCATTCTCAACAAACCCGTGATCCATTCAAATGAAGGGGTAGGCCCTGGTAGGACCCCTGTTTGACAGATGCAGGGGACGTGGTGGTGCATGCCTGCAGTCCCAGCTATTCAGGAGACCAAGAGGGAGGATCCCTTGAGTCCAGGAGTTCGAGACCAGTCTGGGCAACATAGCGAGACACCCCCAACAACACTGTCCCCATGTCATAAATAAATAAATAAATAAATAAATAAATAAATAAATAAATAAATAGCTGATGAGTTCTTTGTGCCACTGATAATTAATGAACAGGTGAGCGAATGCCAGCAAGAGGCCCCAGGTGCCTGGGAGTGGCTGTGAGGCACAGGCGGGGAGGAGCTGACAGAGGCTTAAAGGCCAGTTCTGTGTGCTCTCTCATCCCTCCCTTAAGCACCCGCAGACACCCCCAGTCCATCTCTGGTCATGGTGGGAGCTGGCCCTCCTATCACTTCCACAACCTGCACCTGCTAGCGTGGCAACGTGATGGATGAGGGGTTCCACGACCCCAGCCGCTGGCATGAGGAAGGAAAGGAGAGGAAAACTTCCCCGCCGTCCCATCCTCTATTTTTATTTCTCTCTGAACCTTGAAAGACAAGGGTTCCAGCAAGTCACTCCTGCTGGCTAATAGAGCCTGGAAGTGTCTTACGTCACCCATCAACATCCTTGAGTCAAGTCCTGCCCTGCTGCTCAGACTGACCACCACTACTTCTGGGCCAGGTCTGGAGGGCAGATGTCTCAAGACCTCAGAGACAGGAACCGAGCTGTTTGCCCCGCCTTGATGCTGCTGGTAGGGCGGAGTGGACAGGGGTCAGCTCCTTGTGGGTTGCCAGGTCAGTGAGCCCAGCCACCTGCTGCCCACCTGCTCTGGGGACAGAGGAATCAGGAGGGTGTGCGGCTGAGGTCATTCATCACGCCCTGCTTCTTTCCTTCCCACACACCCTGTAAGCCGTGGTTCTCTTACATAGAAATTAGTCTACTTGTTTTTCATCTTCCTACTGCAGGTAAGCTCCATGAGGGCAGGACCCAGAGCCTGCCCTGTCACAGGGGGTCCCCAGGTCACTCATCCCCACATGCCTCGTGGCAGAAAGTCCATATTTGCTGAACAAGAGAGGGCTTCCGTGAAGGAGGCCGGGGTTATTCTCATTTACAGGTGAGGGGACCAAAGCTCAAGGGAAGAGCATTCGAACCCAGGACCTGGGAACTGCATGCCTCGTATTGTTCTCCATGCAGGCTGCCTCTTGGGAACCCTGCTTTAGAAGGGATGGTGCAATCTAACCTGGTGCATGCAAATGAGATGCAAATGACAATGCAAATATCACTGGCTGGCTTACACAATGTCCTGGCCTCTGGGAGGATTCTCTGAGTGACACTGTCGGAAGCTCTGCTGCACACTGGTCCCTCCAGGTAGCAGCTGGAGTGGGACTAGAACACCCAGAAGAGGCCGGGGGAGCAGTTACAACACTGGTCCTGACCCCAGCCACTCCATCGTCTAAGGTCTTTGGAGGGGCACTCACCGTCCCGTGGGTTCAGGCCCTACCCTCCCCATTCTGCAGAGAAACCAAGGCACACAGTTGAGAACTGGAATGGAATGGAGCTGAAACAAGGACCCCACCGTGATGAGGAGGATGGGAGTTCTCAACCCCTGTGCCCGGATTTATGCACATAATCTCATTCGGTCCTGATGCACCCTCTGCAAGAGGGATCTGCATGCTTCATTCTGCAGATGAGAAAACTGAGGTTCAGCAAGCTCAGCTAACTTGCCTAAGGCTACAGAGCTGGCAAGTGTGGCTGGCATCAAGACCCATTTAAACCTCTGCACAGTTCCGCCTCATTCATCCCTGTATTTCATCGTCCTTCTCACCCACATCCATGTTGTTCCACGGAGTGCCTCTCTGCTCCTGCCGTGCTCCAAGACGCCCCCATCCTTCCAGCCTAGAGGAAACCCTCCTCTTCCAGGGAGCCCTTCCTCACGTCTTCCTCTCTGGGAAGCCATGCAGCAGGGAGAGGCTGTACCCACAAATGTGTGGTTTCACTTCCTCCGTATTTCTTGCATGAGTCACCGGGCATGGTGGCTCATGTCTGTCACATCTCCCATTTCTTCAGCCCCCACCCTAGTCAAGCCACCCTCATCTCTCCCGGAAGACCCCCACCACGTCTCCTCATTCCATCTCAGCCACACAGGCCTCCTTCCTCTGTTTCCAACACACCAAGCTATTGCTGCCTCAGGATGTTTGTACCAACCATTCCCTCTACCTGAAGCCCGAAGCCTCTGGTCTTTGTTTAGCAGTGTCATAATCTGAGGTCTCAGTTCATAGTGCACTCGAGGGTAGCCGTCACCCCGGTGGCTCCTTATCTCATCCCTATGTTCATGTCTCCTGCAATCCACAATGACCTGTTTGTTTCTTTCTTTGTCTCCTTCCCTTAAGGTGTGAGCCTCAAGGGCAGGGACCTTGTCTCTCTCGTTTGCTGCATATTCCCCACACAGAGGCATTCAATAAATATTTGTTGAATAAATGAATAAATCAACTAGTCAATTGAACAATCAATCATGAAGGAGGTTTTTAATGTATTGAAGAGGCTCTGGGTCCAGAGTCACCATGAACAGTCAGAATCAAAATCCCAGAGAGGTGACAGAGCCACCCTGGCCTCATTCAGTCAATCACATGGTCAGTCAACAAACACTCACTGGGCTTGATCATCCAGCTGGCACAAAGATGCACCAAGGAATATGACAGGTGTCCACCCTGCCCCCTGAGCTCGGTGTCCAATAGAGATGTTGAATGGCAGCCGACAAAACCACTACTTCAACCCAGGCCCCACACTTGGGCCAGGCCTCTCCACCGCCTCTGCCCTGAGTCCAGCCTTGGCAAGAGTCTAAGACCCGGGTCTAGGGAAGCCATTCATTCACTCAACTTCTGCTCACTAGGAAGCAGTAATGTGATTAGCAGTGTGGACCTGGGTTCCAATCCTGTCTCTGCCACCTACTCAGAGCATGATTTCCTGCAATGTGTCTAGGCCTCTGCACCTCAGTTTACCCATCTGCAAATGGGGATAGTAAAGGCATCTCCCCCATGGAGTTTCTCCAAGGGGAAGGGGTCAAGAGGGACCTACCGTGGTGCTGGGCACATAGTGAATGCTGGTTGCCATGACTGAGCTGCCCAAAAGGTGCCAAACTGGGGCCCGGGGGTACAGATTGGATCCAGACACTACTGAACCCACCCTGGTGGCCAGAACAAGTTCCCAAACCTATTAAGCTGGGTCAAATCGCCCTGCCCACAATCCCATCTTGTTTTTGTTACTTAATAAAAATTTTTTTTCTGGCCACATGCAGTGGCCCACACCTGTAATCTCAGTGCTTTGGAGAACAGAGGCAGGAGGATTGCTTGAGGCCAAGAGTTAGAGACCAGCCTGGGCAACATAGCAAGACTCTGTCTCTACCAAAAATTTTAAAAATTAGCTGAGCGTGGTGGCATATGCCTATAGCCCCAGCTACTCAGGAGGCTAAGGTGTGAGGATCACTCGAGTCCAGGAGTTGGAGGCTGCAGTGAGCCATGATTATGCCACTGCACTCCAACCTGGGCAACAGAACAAGATCTGTCTCTTAAAAAAGAAAAAAATGGAAAGCTGAAGCCAGGATAAGGGTGTCACTGGCTCAGCCCCTCCCTGCCCATGTCCCCTCATTGGCTCTGAGGCCTCTCCAGGTGGGCAGCAGCTGAGGCCTGGGGTCTCCTCTAGGAGCTGGAGGGGTCTCCTGGGTAGAGGGAAGGAGAGAAGAGAGAAGCCTCTGCTTAAATCCAGGATATCTCGTCCTATCGACGGAGCACACGGGGTTTCGCAGCCCAGCTGGCTCGGGAGGGACTCTGTCCTCCGGGGCAGGGCTACCCGGGCCCAGCGGGGGCTATCCAGAGGGAACCTCATTTTAAGTCACAGAGCCCTTTCTGCTCATGAAAAGGAGCCTGCAGGTCCCACAGACAGAGCAGAGGCCTAGAAGTCGGGAGGCACCAGGCAGTTTTGCCTCCCCAGAAACTAACCAATCCACCACCTCCCTGTGCAAATGGGGAAACAGTCCCAGGGGGCACGGGAGGGTGACTTACCTATCCAAGGTAGGTAAGACTGGCAGAGACAAGCCTGGCACTCAAGTCCCCTCACCCCCACAGACACACTGCATAAGAAGGAAAAAAACAGCACCAAGCTCTGGATGAAGGGGCTGTGGGGGAGTGACATCCAGCCAACCCAACCCCCAGCCCAACCAGGCACCCAGCTCCTTGGGACGGCTTCGCCTCAGGCCTTGACTCTGCTGCCCCCCAGTGGCCACCGGTGTTGTTCTCCAGCGCCAGGTCCCTGACTGAGCTGACAGCTGGTCCAGGGCCTGAGCCCTGGAGGACGACGAAAATATGCAGGAATGAGGGAGCAGGAAGCTGAGGTGAGAGGCCATAGAAACAGGCTTGGCCACTTCCCCTACCTCCTCCCCACAAACACAAACATGAAAGAGACGCTGGGGAGAAAGTACAAGCCAGTCAGTGTGGGGTCAGGAGAACACCTCTGGGGGTCTTTGGACTCAGACCGAGGCTCCAGTTCCGGCTTAGGTGGACGTAAAAGGCAAGAAATTATCCTCGGCTGTCCTCCCACGCCATGGTGCGGTCTGTTTCCCTCCCCCGAATCTGGCCTACCCTTGGTTTTGTTTGACCAGTAGAATGCAGCGGGAGTGGCGCTGTGTGAGTTCTAAGGCTGGGCCTTAGGAGACCCGCAGCAAGCCCAGGTACAGTGGCTCACGCCTGTAATCCCAGCACTTTGGGAGGCCAAGACAGGCAGATCGCTTGAGCCCAGGAGTTTGAGACCTGCCTGGGCAACATAGCGAGACCCTATCTCTATAAAATTTCTATACAAAACAGCAGGGTATGGCGGTGCACACCTGTAGTCCCAGCTACTCAGGAGGCTGAGGTGGGAGGATCACTTGAGCCCTGGAAGTTGAGGCTGTAAGTGAGCTGTGTATGCCCTGCTGTACTCCAGCCTGGGTGACAGAGCAAGATCCTATCTCAAAACAAGAAAAGATCCACATAATAAGCACACAGTAAAAAAAAAAAAGAAAAGTCACGTTCACCAGGTCATCACTGTCACCACCACTGCCATCGCCAACACTGTCGTCGCCGCCATCACCACCATAATCATCATCACCATCATCACCAACTTTATACTCTGTGACCACAGAAAACTGGCTGAGCCTCCCTGGGCCCAGGAAAATGGCGCCTTCCAAAGTGGGCGGGACCCTCAGCAGTGGAGAAGAAATGCAGAAAGCTTTCTTCGCTGTCTCTTCAGCCCTCCTCCACGAGGACCAGCACAGACGAGTGAGTTTCCACCCCGTCTTCACTTCTGGGCAAAACTCCCTGAACATGTGGAAGACAGGGTCAGTTTTTTAGCATCTGGGGCTTCCTTCCCCACATTTGAGCTCACCAGAGCCCACGGGTCTCAGAAAGGTGTCCCTGATCCGTTGCCCCCACTTGTCCTCCTGAGAAGGCCCGGACAAGGACAAAGACACATTTGAAGAGCCCACATTCTCCAGTTATTGGTCTTTCACAAATATTTCCTGAACCCCCACCCCCTGGGGCCATACACTACACCTACACAAACAAGATAAGAATAAGCTTTGGAATCAGACAGGCCTAGACCCAGGCAGACCCCTTTAATTCCTAGGCACATAAAGGTAGACAAGTTATTTAGCCTTTCTGTGCTCCAAATAACAGATGACTGAGCACAGGAAGACCTTCCAAAGCTCCTCCCAGACCTTCTCTGCACACTCACCCCAGCGTACCGGTATCCAAGGCAGGGTCTGGTGTGGACTGAATAGCGGGGCTGCTCTCAGGCCTTCATGGACGCAGGTGTCCTGCCCTCCAGCTCCATGGCTAGTGGGCTGAGCATGATGTTCTCGCCCACGGAGGGGACTCCCCAATTCTCTGGACCTTGCTTTACTCTCTGTTCCCAGCTCTGAGCCACTTCCAGGCTCCAGAGAAGGGATGAGGTGTCAGTCAGCAGCCACTGGGTTATGGACCTGGCTAGAGCTCTTGCCATGGCCTGGCTTCTCTTTATTACTGATGCCTTTGCCAGATGGTCACCTGCACAGGCCATTTGAAATACACAGCAACCTGTCATCACGGACAACTTGAGACCAGGAGTTTGAGATCAGCCTGGCCAACATGATGAAACCCCATTTCTACCAAAAATACAAAAATGAGTAGGGCATGGTAGCACATGCCTGTAATCCCAGCTACTCAGGAGATTCAAGAATCACTTGAACCTGGGAGGCAGAGGCTGCCGTGAGCTGAGATCACGCCACTGCAATCTGGGCTGGGAGACAGAGTGAGGCTCCGTCAAAACAAAAACAAAACCTCTCAGGGTTCGTAATGACAGCTGCTACCACCTCTCAAATGCCTAGGCGACCCAGGCAGAACTCTGGGACCTTTCCATATGTACCGTCAGCAAAGATTTATTGAGCACCTACTATATGCCAGGTGTTTTTCTGGGCACTTGGGAGACAGTAATGACAAACACAAAGCTCCCTTACTGTGCAGAGCTGATTTTTCTATCAGGGAAAGAAACAAAATTAAATCATAATAAATAAGTAAACTATGTACTAGGTGATAAGGGCAATAGAAAAAGAAAAACCAAATGGGGAAAAGGGATTGATCCTGCTGAGAGAATCTCAGTTTTCATCAAGTGCTCAGAGTGGACCCCACTGAGAGGTGATTTTGAGCAAAGACCTAAAGGAGGAAAGGGGATGAGCCAAGCAGGCATGTGAGGAAGGTTTAGGCTGTGGAAAGACCCTGGGACAGGAAGAGGCTGTCCCATTCCAGAACAGCGAGAAGGCCAGAGTGGCCAGAACAAAGTGGAAGTAGCAGGAGACAGGACCCAGAAAAACTTTGGCTTTACTCTGGGGCTTGCTGCAGAGTGCTGAGCAGAGGGACAACAGGATCTGACACAGTTTTCTTTTTTTTTTTTTCTTTTTTTTTTTTTTTTTGAGACGGAGTCTCGCTCTGTCGCCCAGGCTGGAGTGCAGTGGCCGGATCTCGGCTCACTGCAAGCTCCGCCTCCCAGGTTACGCCATTCTCCTGCCTCAGCCTCCCGAGTAGCTGGGACTACTAACACAAGGTAGGGCCTTGTGTTAGTCTGTTCTCAGGCTGCTATAAAGGACTGCCCGAGACTGGGTAATTTATAAAGGAAAGAGGTTTAATTGACTCACAGTTCCGCAGGGCTGGGGAGGCCTCAGAAAACTTACAATCATCGTGGAAGAAGAGAAAACACATCCTCCTTCACATGGCAGCAAGACGGAGACGTGCTGAGTAAAGGGGGAAAAGCCCTTTATAAAACCATCAAATCTCGTGAGAACCCACTCACTACCACGAGAACAGCCTGAGGTAACCGCCCCCATGATTCAGTTACCTCCTACCGGGCCCCTCCCATGACAGGTGGGAATTATGGGAATAATTCAAGATGAGATTCAGGTGGGGAGACAGCCAAACCGTATCAGGCACCAACCAGGACTCCCTGAGGGACTGGATGTGGCTTTATTTCAGCTTCCTGGCCCCTCTGAGAGGTGGGCATGATTATTCCCATTGTATTTTATTTTTATGTTTATTTTTATTTTTTCTGAGACAGGGTCTCACTCTGTTGCCCAGGCCAGAGTGCAGTGGTGCAGTATCAGCTCACTGAAACCTCCACCTCATGGGCTCAAGCGATCCTCCCACCTCAGCCTCCCGAGGAGCTGGGACTACAGGCACATGCCACCACACCTGGCTAAGTTTTGTATTTTTTGTAGAGATAGGGTTTTGCCATGTTGCCCAGGCTGGTCACAAACTCCTGGGTTCAGGCAGTCTGCTCACCTCGGCCTCCCAAAGTGTTGGGATTACAGGTGTGAGCCATCGCACCCAGCTTATTCTCATTTTAGAGTTGAGTCAACTGAGGCTGAGAACTTGTATTTCTCTTCCCACTGGCCCAGGGGTATGGCAGCCAGGCAGAGTTTCACCACGAGTAGCACCACTGGCGTCCAGAAGCCGCCAGAGACAAGCCTGGGGCCTCAGGCAGGGGCAGTCAGGGGCCAACACCTGCCTGCCCAGCACCCCATAAAGCCAGCTGGAGCATGAATTGATGGTCCATTAACAGCCTGGAGCTCAGAGCAGCCATGTCCTCAGCAGTTTATAAACCCATAAAAACGCCATGGTCACGGCCACACATCCCTGCCTCCTTTAGCCGACAATGAATGGGCTTTCCTGGGGGAAGAGGTACTGGGCTGTTGGGGTGTCCCTGAGCTCAGGCATAACAGGACTCCTGTGCCCCTCCCCATCTCCTCCTCACTAGGAGTCTGCCCAGGACCAGGCACCCACTTCCCATGGCTGCCTCAGGGCCCTGTACCCCTGTCCCCACTCTTTAAGGGGAAGGGGGTACAGGAAAGGATGAACGAAGTTTATATCTGGCTGGAATGTACCATGTGCCTGCCACAGCCTTTGGTCATCATAGCATCCCCACGAGGTCCGTGGCATGGCCCCCTTCTTACAGGTGGACAAACTAAAGCCCGTGGCACTGGAAGGACTCACTCAAGGTCACCTGGCTGGTAAGATCGGCGCCCCGGGGGTCTGGTTCCTGAGTTGATCCCCTAAACCCCCACCCTCCGAGGCCACGTGAGTGCCCCAGCCCTCGGAGTGCGGTTCCTGGTTTGCACAGATGGATAAATGGCATCACGTGGACACCAATATGCATGTGCCAATGTGTGCCATCCGGATGGGATCCTGCCCTGATCCCTGGCATGACTCTGGCACGTGTATCCCGGGGACACACTGCCATCTGGACAGAACCCAGAGGCACTGCCTGTGCTCCCTCCACCATCTCTCCTTCACCCTTCATTCAACAAAATTCACTGCATATCTTGACGTGAGGGGATGCTCTCTCCGCACCAGACTCGGTTCCAAGCTTGCATCGATTCACCTGACCTGCCCACCGTTTGATGAGATGTGTATTCTTTTTCCTGATGTGCAAATGAGGACTGTGAGGCACAGGAAAGTTAAACAACTTGCTGAAGGTCACACCGCTGTTGAATGGCAGAATCAGGCTTTGAACTCACGTGTGTCCAACCAGAACCCACTATACCTTCTGGCTTGGTCTAGCTGGTTTCCCCTGAGGGTCCCCTCACTCCAGGGCAGGGGGTCTCTGTGTCCAGGCTCTATCTCTGAGCCCCGGTGGAAGAGCTACCAGGCATATTTGCTGTGGCTGGAGAAGAGGATGGGCAGGTGCCCACTCCCACTTCTAAACTCTGGTAAGGTTTCTGTTCCTGCTCCTGGACCACCTCCAGCGGGGCAGTGTTGCTCCCTCTCCTCAGGAGCTCACCCCAAGGTCCCTGGAGGGATGCCTTGAGAGACGCAGGCATCCAGGGTTCCAGAAAGCGCGATCCCGCCCACACCTGCATCAGGTGGGACGCTGGCGCCACCTCGCGTCCTTCCGCAGCCCTGCAGCCCTCTGCGCAAGAGCTCTTTGGACCGGGCTGGGCCTTGCACCCCAAAAACCTCAGGCCCGCCTATGCCACCTTCATTTTGTTGCCACAACAGCACACCACCTGAACTAGTTTTTTTTTTTTTTTTTGAGACAAAGTCTCACCCTGTCACCCAGGCTGGAGTGCAGTGACGCGATCTTGTCTCACTGTAACCTCCACCCCCTAGGTTCAAGCGATTGTAGCCTCACCCTCCTGAGTAGCTGGGATTACAGGCTCACATGACCACGCCTGGCTAATTTTAGTGTTTTTAGTAGAGATGGGGGTTTCGCCATGGTGGTCAGGCTGGTCTCAAACTTCTGACCTCAATTGATCTGCCTGCCTCAGCCTCCCAAATTGCTGGGATTATAGGCATGAGCCACCACACCCAGCCTGAACTATTATTTACACAGTATGTTTTTCTTTAAATCAGCTCACTGGTTTTAGCCAGCCTCATCCTGGGCAATAATGTCCGCAAAATCCCAGGTATGATGTGCCAGTAGCATTTTGTCCTAATACCAATAAATACTAAGTATACACCTTCAAAAATTGTATTCATGTGCCATGTAAACCCGCTTCTCCACTGCACTTTGGACCACAAACTCATTCATGAGTGTGCCCCCTCTTCCTTGGGTGACTGACAGAGACCGAGAGCCTTCTTTATGGAAAGAGAGAGGCAGACGCCACCCCTGTCCTCACCCAACTTGTAGCCCAGTGGTGGTGCCAGATGTTAATCAAAAAACCACAAAAATAAATATAAAATGATGGCTAAGCAATGCTATTGAATTATAAAGTCAATTTCCTATGAGGAAGGAAAGACCACTGGATGAGCTCACAATATGGGGGTTTGACCTGGATGGGAAAATCAGGGAGGGCTTCCTGAAGGAGGTGGTGTTTAAGCTGAGAACTGAAGGAAGAACAAAACATTTACTAGGTGAAGAGGGAAGGAAAGTGTTCTGGGCTGAAGGACCAGCATTTCCAAGAACCCCAGGGCAGAAGGGAGCCCTTCCCACGAGTTCATGACCGTGGAACTTGGCTTCCTGCCTGTGGCCAGGGTGGGCATTCCGCCTGTGTGGCTTCCTTTGCCTTCCTTGACTCAGCTCCAGCCTAACCCACCCACCCATATCCCCAGCACGACCAGGTTCTTTGGGTCTATTTCCTTTTTACCCTTGTAACTTGGCAGTTTTGCCATCAAGAACCCCATTTTTAAATCAAGAAAATCGAATTTTGGGGATGTCCAGTTATTTTTCCAAAGTCACACAGCTTGGCAGAGCCAGGATTTGCACCCAGGCCCAGTGGCTGTGCTCTCCTGCTACACTCGGCCACCTCTCAGCAGTGTCCCAACTCTCACCTCCATGAATTTAGAATCAGGAGATCTAGGAGCAAAGCCTGTCTTAGCACTAGCTTGCTGGGCAACTTTGGGCAGGTCACTGTGCCTCTCTGAATCTTGGTCTCCTCATCTGTAAAATAAGAAGGCTGCACAATAATGGTATTAATAACTAACATGTATTGCTCCTCATATCCACCCTTTAAAGTAGACACTAGAGTTATCCCTACCTTACAGATGTGGAACAAGCTCAGAGAGGTTTAGCAATTTGTCCAAAGCCACAATGCTGGTAAGTAGCAAAGCAGCGGGGAACCATCTCCAACGTGCTTTCCAGTAACAGTGCTCCCAATCTCACTGTCCCAAGGTTGTCCCTGGAATGCCAATCCACACGTGGCCCCAGTCACAGGATTCCAAGGCTGTCCATTTTAGTCCACTCCCACTCTCTGTGGGTGTGAGACTTTTCTGTCCAAAGAAGCAGGGGCCCAGGATGCTGCCTGCCTGGCACTGCCCAGCCCACGGTGAGCTGAGCTGCATCCCTGGGGTTCTGGCTAAGCCCATCCCTGCAATCCAGGCCACCCACTCAGCCCCCTTTACAGAGATGCATTGTCCCATTTAGACACTCTTGAGGGAGCCATTGCTCTTTCAGAGTGACATCATTCTTCTGGTCTCCGATCAATACACAGATTGGTTCCTAGCATTGGAAAACATTGAATGGCGGGCTCCATGGCCCTCTGTCAAAGCCGCCTTCACTCCCAGCCATGGCCCGGGCTCCTCTGGGAGCCTTGGGAGCCCTGGGCTGACCCACTCTGGCCAAGAGTTGGCCTGCAGGGAGGGGCGGAGCCAGGGTGTGGGTGAGGTTCTGGCCAGGTCTCCCCTGGGGTCCAGGTCGATCATGCAGCACAAGCTCTGCACATGCTGTCAGGAGCAGGGTTTGCAAGCCTCTGGGCCCACCTTTGATGTGATACGCTGGCCTGGCCCGGCCCCTACCCTTCGAGAGTCTCCAGTCTGATGGGAGAGACCCAGCCTCTGTCTTCAGGGATCCCCAGTCAAATGGCGGAAGCCAAGCTTCTGCTTTTGGAGACCTCAGCCTCAGAAGGAAGAGTAACACCAAGATGAAAACAGCATTAAAACAAAGCCACAAAGAGACAAGAGCAAATCAATGCCCAGAAAACGGAGCCTGGCCCATGTGCAGGAAGGGTTTGACAAAGGTTTGGAGTTTATCATGACTGGCTGCATGGAGGAGGCAAACATTGCAGTACATTTAGAGCAAAGAAAATTATGGATGGACTGAAAGTATGAGAGTGAGCAATTTGAGGAAGGAAAGCCCGTGCAAAAGTTCAAAATGGAACAAACTGCAGCTTGTACAAAGGTGAGTAGTTGAGCAGTTGAGGGATAGATCTTAGACTGTCCACGAAGAGCCAAGGTTTTACTGAGCACATACTATGTGCCAGCTCTGTTCTAAGGGCTCCACCTGTATCATTTCATCAGGTCTTCACAGCAACCCTATGTGCCAGGTGCTACCATGTTATCATCCCCATGTCCACATGAGGGCACTGAAGCACAGAGAGGTTAAGTAACTTGCCCAAGGTCACACAGCTGGTAAGTGGCAAAGCTGGGAAGGTCCTAAGTAATGGCCCAATCTAATATCTCTGTATTACAAATAGCAGCTAAGGCTTGGAGAGGGATGACACGACTTGCTCAGCATCACACAGTGAGAGGCAGGGTCAGAATGGGAGCTGAGGTTATAGCGCCCCGGAATGGAAGGCTAGGAGGGATCTTCAGAAGGCATTCAGATCAACCTTCTGTAGATCTGACTGATGCACTGGGAGTAGGGCGTGTGGCAAGAGCAATGTGGAAAGGTTGTTGTCAGTAGATAGAGAAACGGCAGCATCAACGTGGAAGGAAGTCTTAGATCCTGCAGCACCATCTACCGGAAACTAAAAGTAGCCTGACATTCCATCTGTAACAGGCAAAAGGTTTTAACAGATGCTCTGCCAAAGAGAATATGTGGATGACAAGTAAGCACATAAAAAGATGTTCAACCTCATTAGTCATTAGAGAAATGCCAGTCACAAACACAATGAGATGCCAAGTGTTGGCAAGGAAACAGGACTCTTCTGGGAATGAAAAATGGTACAACCACTTCAGAAGAGTGTGGTGAGGCCAGGCTCGGAGGCTCACGCCTGTAATCCCAGCACTTTGGGAGGCCAAGGCGGGCAGGTCACCTGAGGCCAGGTTCGAGACCAGCCTGGCCAACGTGGTGAATCCCCATCTCTACTAAAAATACAAAAATTAGCCGGGCATGGTGGTGTGCGCCTGTAATCCCAGCTACTCGGGAGGCCGAGGCAGGAGAATCACTTGGACTCAGGAGGCGGAGGTTGCAGTGAGCCGAGATCGTGCCACTGCACTTCAGCCTAGGTGACAGCGAGACTCTGTCTCCAAAAAAAAAAAAAAAGAAAAAAGAAAAAGAAAGGAAAAGTTTGGTGATTTCTGAAAAAGTTAAACTTACACCTACCACATAATCCACCCATTTGGTTCCTAGATGTTTACCCAAGAGAAAAGAAAGCACGTGTCCACACAAACACTTGTGAACGCATGTTCCTCAAAGTTTGATTGGAAGTAACCAAAAACCAGAAACCACCCAAACGTCCATCAGGAGGTGAATGGCCAGATTGTGGTACATCCACGCAGCAGAATGCTATTTAGCAACAGAAAGGAATGAACTAGGAATACACATGGCAACGTGGATGAATTTCAAGATAATTGTGCTGAAGACAGAAGCCAGACCAAAATGAATCCATGCGGTATGATTCCATTTATATAAAACTCTAGAAAATGCAAACTAATCTGTAGTGACAGAAAGCAGGTCAGTGGTTGCAGGGAGTGGGGATGGGGGAAAAGTGGGAGAAGGCAGGGTTACAAAGGTACACAAGGAAGCTTTTGAGGATGATGAATACATTCCTTATCTTGATTTTGGCTGCAGTTTTGATAATGAATGCATATATCAAAACTATCACATGGGCCAGGCACAGTGGCTCATGCCTGTGATCCCAACATTTTGCGAGGCCAAGGCGAGTGGATCACTTGAGGTCAGGAGTTCAAAACTAGCCTGGCCAACATGGTGAAACCCCATCTCTACTAAAAATACAAAAAAATTAGCCGGATGTCGTGGTACATGCCTGTAGTCCCAGCTACTCGAGAGGCACAAGAATCACTTGAACTCCGGAGGCAGAGGGTGCAGTGAGCCGAGATCGTGCCACTGCACTCCAGCCTGAGTGGCATAGGGAGACTCTGTCTCAAAAGAAAAAAAGAAAAAAAGGAAAGAAAAAAAGAAAATGTCACATGGCAGGCTTTAAATATTTGCCATTTATTGTGTGCCAATTAGATCTTGATAAAGCTGTTACAAGAAATGGCCTGGTATTAAGCAGCCCCCAGGAAGAATTCCCTGAACTACAGTGGTTCACCTCTCGCCCAGGTGAGGTCAGCCTGAGGTTGTAGTTCGGGTGTCCGAGGGAGGCACCTGGACACCCTCAGAGACCCTCCAGGCCCTGCATAACCCCACCCTCCACCTCAAAGCCCAAGAGTTCAGGAGGTTTAGATGTTGAGTAGTCCAACTCCTATGGTATAAAAGGGGAAACTCAGGCCCTACCCACTACACCACTGCTGTACCTGTACTCAGCCTGGTGGAAAGTACATCCCACAGAGCATCTTGCCTGGCCAGACCACAGCCATGGTCATGGATGGCCTAGAGTCAGGCATGGGCGTGGTTCAGCCCCACTCAACACCCTTTACAGCCAACCGATGTGCAGAGCTCAACACACTGAGCAGGGAGGGCTCGTGCAGCAGAAAGAAGCCTTCAGAGTCAGATAGATCTGGGTTCAAACTCTGGCTCAGCCTCTTCATGGGTCCATAACCTTGCAAAAATCACACAATCGCTCTCTCCTTGAGTCCCTCATCCGTGAATGCAGGTGAGAACACCCACCAGTTGCTTTCTCAGGATGCTTTCCATTCCTAGTAACAAACAACCCAACTCGATCGAACTGAAGCTACAAAGAGACTCCACTGGCTCACAGAACCGTGAAGCCCAGCTTTAGGTCCAGTCTGGCAAGGATTGGTCCAGTAGCAGCTCAGCAATGCCAGCAAGAAACTGCTTTCTTTCTATTTTTGTTATCTGCCTTCTGAAGTGTGGGCATTTCCCTAAAGCTGGCCACCCACCTGATGCCAAGAACGCAGCCAGCAGTTCCTGGACTGTAGGTGTCCTCGTTCATACCCTGCAGGAATGAGAAGAGAGCTTTGTCTTTGCTGCCCCAGAACAAGTGGTTAAAATGTTAGCAACCTCTAATGGGCGCTGCCATTACCCAGACAGGTATGGACATGAGGTGTCTGTATCCGATGGGGACTAAAGGGCGGGTTCTGGGAATGGGGATGAGGGCAGGGAAAGGAGGTGGAGAGGCCCAAGAAATGAAGGAAGGAGAGAGGAGATCAGAAGCTAGATCTCGGGTTAATTCACGGAGCCTCTTTGGAATGGGTGAGGATTTCCAGCTGGTGGGAAGGAGCCTAACTGAGACAGATAGAAACCGCTCTCAAGGCTTAGAGTTTTAAATGTGTCAAGAGGATGTGTTCAGGAACAGAGAAGAGTATATAAGGCATAACGTACATCCTTGGGCAATTTTATTTTAAATTTCGTTTTGTTGCATTTTCACTTTTGAATAGCTAATACATTGACATGCTTCAAAAAACCAAAAGACATCAAAATATATGCAGTAAACATCCTCCTTCCACCTCTGTCCCTCATCTGCCCAGTTCTCAGCATTGACCCCACAGGTGACCACAGTTCATGCTTTCTTCTGTGTCTTTCCAGCACTTTTTTCTGCATCTCCATGCAAATGAGAATATAGAGTCTCGGTCGTCCCTCTTTTGACACAAATTGTAAAATACTAAACACACTGTCTCTCACCTTCTAATTTTTTTCTCTTAACCATGGTATTCTGTGGTCTAGACATACCATAATTTAATTAACCAACTCCTTATTGCAGGGCATGGGCTGTTTTTAACCATTTACTAAACAATGTTGTGATGAACAGCCTTGTATACAGCTGTCATTTCATACGTGCAAGTATCTCTGCAGAATAAATTCCCACAGGGGAATTGCTAGGTCAAAGAGAACATGCCTTTGAAAGTTTGATGGATAGTGCCAAGGTACCCTTAGACATCGTCCCTGCGGCGATACAGGAGAGAATGTCTATTTCTCCCTCACACTCACCAACAGAAGGTGTCATTTTACATTTGGATGATTGCCAGTTTGATAAGGGTACGTGACACGTGTCTGTAGCTTTAATGGGCATTGATCTTACTACGGGTGAGCTGAACTTCTTTTCCTATGTTCAAGCATTTTTGGATCTTCTTTTCTCTAAACTGTCTCTTTGCAGTTTTTGCCCATTTTTATTTTGGGTTGTTTGACTTTCTCATCCATTTCCATAGGTTCTTCAGGAGGGAGATTAACCATTTACCTCTGATATGAGTTACAAACATTTTGTCCCAGTTTGTCATTTGTTTTTTTGACTTTGCTCATGATGGCATTTTTTTTGACAAGCAGAATTTTTTTTATTCTATCTATCTATCTATCTATCTATCTATCTATCTGACTCTCTATCTATCTATTTATTTATTTTGAGACGAAGTCTTGCCCTGTCACCCAGGCTGGAGTGCAGTGGCGCACCTCAGCTCACTGCAACCTCTGCCACCCAGATTCAAGCAATTCTCCTGCTTCAGCCTCCCGAGAAGCTGGGACTACAGGCATGCGCCACCATGCCCAGCTAATTTTGTATTTTTAGTAGAAACAGGGTTTTGCCATATTGGCCAGGCTGGACTCGAACTCCTGACCTCAGGTGATCCACCCACCTCGGCCTCCCAAAGTGCTGGGATTACAGGTGTGAGCCACCACGCCCAGCCAATTTTTATAGAAGTAAGTTGATCAGCCAACTATGGTGGTGCGTACCTGTTGTCCCAGCTACTTGGGAGACTGAGGTGGGAGGATGGCTTGAGGCCAGGAGTTCAAGACCAGCCTGGGCAAACTAGGACAGCCCCATCTCTACAATAAATAAATAAATGAATAAATGAAAATTAGCCAGGCATGGTGGCACATGCCTGTAGTCCCAGCTACAAGGGAGGCTGAGGCTGGAGGATTGCGTGAGGCCAGGAGTTCAAGACCAACCTTGGCAGCATAATGAAGCCCTGTCTTTAAAAAAAATAAATAAATAAGAAAATTATCCATTTTTAATGGCTTCTAGATTTATGAGTCATAATTACAAAGTCCCCCCATTTAAAAGTCATAAGGAAACCCTGTTTCCTTCTGAAATGTTTACGTTTCAATTTCACACTTAAATTTTTTTATTCCTTCAACATTTATTTTAAATATAAAGTAGAAATCCAGATTTTTTTTCCAGGTGTCTATCCAGTTGTCCAATACCATTTATTAAACAATTCAGCTTTTCTTTGCTGGTTTGGTATGGTAACCTTACTAACTGTCCATTTAAATGCAGGCCTATTTCTGAGTTTTCTTTTATTTTATTGTCTGCTTGACTATTCATGGGTCAAAACCACATTGTTTTAATGATTGAGGCTTCATAATATGGGTTGGTCTTTCCCTGAGCACCCTCTTTTTCCAGAATTTTCCTGGCTATGCCTACTAGTTAATTTTTTCATACGAACTTTAGGATAAGCATACCTCATTCAACAAAAACTGTGGATATTTTTTATCAGAATCAAAGTATATTTATCAATTAGCTGAGAGAGCATTAAAATGTCATGGTGTTGAGTCCCCCCTGCAATACGATGCATCTTTCCACTTATTCACATTCTCTTGCCTTTTAGTAATTTTGTTAATTAAAATGCTTATTGAAGTAGAACATGTATACAGGAAAGTCACAAATCATAAAGGGAACAGCACTGTGAATTTTCACAAAGCAAGCACCCCCAGATTGAGAAATAGCCACCCAGATTGAGAACCGGAACATGACCAGCTCCCCAGAGCCCTCCTCCTTCTCTTCCTGGTGATCATACCTCTCCTCCCAAAAGGAAACACCTTTCCCATTTCTATTAGGTTGGCGCAAAAGTAATTGCGGTTTTGCCATTAAAATTTTGTACTTTAAAAACCGCAATTACTTTTGCCTCAAACTAATATCATCCTGTGTTGTCTGTTTTTAAATATTATAATGTAAATCAAAACATATGTAAAGACAAATAATGAAAAAATAATTAAAAACAAAAAAAATGTTTTAAAAATATGTGCTCTTTTTTTCCTTTTTTTTTTTTTTTTTTTTTTTTTTTTTTTGAGACAGTCTCACTCTGTTGCCCAGGCTGGAGTGCAGCAATGAGATCTCGGCTCACTGTAACCTCCACCTCCAGGGTTCAGGTGATTCTCCTGTCTCAGTCTCCCGAGTAGCTGGGATTACAGGTGCATGCCACCATGCCCAGCTAATTTTTTTGTATTTTTGGTAAAGACAGGGTTTCACTGTGTTAGCCAGGATGATCTCAATCTCATGACCTCGTGATTCACCCACCTTGGCTTCCCAAAGTGCTCAGATTACAGGCGTGAGCCACTGCGCCCAGCCACACCCAGCTAATTTTTCTATTTTTTTCAGAGACAAGGTTTCACGATGTTGCCCAGGCTGGTCTCAAACTTCTGGGCTCAAGCAATCCACCTGCCTCACCCAGTCGCCCAAAGTCCTGAGATTACAGGCGTGAGCCACTGTACAGGACCCACATGTGCTCTTTGGTGTCTGACTTTTTTCAC
Organism: Piliocolobus tephrosceles; assembly: GCF_002776525.5. Classification (NCBI taxonomy): domain Eukaryota; kingdom Metazoa; phylum Chordata; class Mammalia; order Primates; family Cercopithecidae; genus Piliocolobus; species Piliocolobus tephrosceles. The sequence goes on along the minus strand of NC_045434.1, from coordinate 204,098,503 downwards.
TCAACACTATGTAAGATCCATCCATGCTATGATGCACAGCAGTGCATCATATTCTCCTCACAGCAGTGCATCATACGCTATGATACACCAGCACCACGACTGGGCCATACAGTGTGTGTATGTGAACTCTGGCAGACACTGACAAATCATTTTCTAAAGCACTGGTACTCATTTCCACTCCATCAGTTGTCTGCTCAAATTCATTCTTCCTTTCTTGTCAGGAACATTGTGAGACTATATTTCCCAGGTTCCCTTGCAGTTAGATAAGGTCACATGATAGTGAGTTCTTACCAGCAGATTATGAATGGAAGTCTATGTGTCCCTTTCATACTCCAAGTGGGTGCACCTCCTTCACTCTCCTTTCCCCCTTCCCTCTCTCTGGAGCCCACAGTGACCCAGTATCAACCATGCAAACAATGGCAATGCCCTAGGAGAAGACAGAGAAACATGTTGGAAAGGATCTGGTTTCCTGAAGACCCTTTGGAACAGGGCTGCCCCACCAACTAAGCAGCTCACCTCACACCGTGAGGAGTTAGACCTGTTTGTCCTCCAAGCCAATGTATGCTGGAATCTTTTTGTTCCAAGAGTTAGATCTTTCATCCTCAATAATACAGGAATTGGTACCAGAAGTGGGGTGTCAATCTGTGACATTGTCTTAACAGCCAGGCAATGGATGTGAGTTATTTATCACCTTATGAAGATTTTATTTATATTTTATTTGTCATGTAACAAGGAAAGTTAATTGAAGTGTGTTTCTCCTTGTATCTCATGTGATTTCTCCTTTAGAAATGCACCTACTATGTTATTTAGAGCACAGATGTTTATAACTCTCATCTTCATTGTGGATACACACTTGTATATTCTGACTTTCTTTGTCATATTAAATACTTTTTAATCTAAACTCCACATTGTGTAATATTAAGATTTTTTATCTGCATTTGCCTAGCATACCTTTGCCTAGCTTTTAGGTTCAACCTTGCTGAGTTACTTAGGTTTATGAGTGCCTCGTTTATAGAACACTGAGTTAGATTTGGTTTTGTGACCAAATCTAATTTCCTTTCTTTCACTGGGCAAATTAAGCTCATCTGCATTTATAAGACCTGTGTTCTGTCATATTATTTTATGTAATTTTTTCCTGTTTATGGGTGTTTTAAATGTCTTTTGTTATGTGGTTTGTTCTTTTTTATGTGGTTCTTCCGATATAGAAGGAGTTTTATACTTTTGTTCATTGTTATAACTTTACATAATATTCTTAGTACACAATTTACATAATATTATTAGTCCACAATTTCTCAGAAAGTAAGAACACTACAGTGTTTCTTCCTCTTCTTGCCCATCTCCCCAGCTTTCCCCCAATACACCTAAGGAGGCACTGATGGGTTCCTTTCTCAGTGATCTCCTCTGTTCTGTTGCATGTTTTCATACTACTTGTCTCAATTTGCCAGCTTTGAAAGATGTTCTTTCTGCTTCCATTGTGTAATGGTTAGCACTCTCGACTCCGGAAGATGTTCTTTGATTCCCACCTACTACAGAAGAAGCACGTTGCAAACACACCCTGTTTCCTGACTTCTTTCGGCCGTGCCCTCCCGTTCCTTCTCAGATGCATCATTTCTAACCTCATCACGGATGCCTGCATTCACATCACATCTATTCCTCTACTTCCCACATTTGTGTTAGTCTCAGTTCCACACTTCACCAGTCAATGCACTACCAGCCCTCTGCCAGTCATGGGGCTGAAGTTCATCCTCTAGATGAGGGGACTCCAGAGAGACTCCACAGGGACAATATCCACTGAGTTCTGCCATATTCAGAATTGCTGGTGGGTGGTGTGTACATCTGAAGGACAGCTTGGCTCAATATAAAATCCTGCCTCACATCTTCTTTTCTCAATTAGATCTCATTGGCATTGCTCAGCTGTCTTCTGATATCTTACTATTGCCTTATTATTACAAATATGGGAAGGAGCTAGGTTTTCCTGGCCTGTTGTAGGCAATGCCTTCTGCTCTTTGGTGTTTAAGAGATAGAGACGCTGTCTCTTCTGGATGAGCCTCTTGCTGGCACAAGTGCGCTTTTGCTCATCTTTTCTGGACTCTCCAGTGGTGGAGCAATCTTGGCCTTTATACACTCCCACGTTGTTTCTGCCACCCTTCACCCCAAGTGGCTCGTGTGCCAAGGGTGGCTGCACTTGACAGCCGTTATGCCTTATGTTCCAGGCTGCTCTTTCTGCATTCAAGTTTGGCTGAAGATGGAGTTTGTGAGGGTCTTTAGGCACAATATCCAGGTGGGGAAGATGAAAACTGCTTTTTCATGCTGACACGTTCACATCAGCATTCTGTGGACCCTACAGCTGCCCTCACCTGCATGCAGCACTTCAGGTGCCACAAACAGAGGCCACAGCTCCTGCCTTTGACAAGCAGCCATCAGTCTCCTGGCAGAATGGAGAACCAGGAAACCTCTGGAATCAGAGGCTGTCTCGCTTGCCGTTGTCCCACATAACCACACGAGTTGACTATACAGTCAGCCTTCTGTATCCACATGTCCTCATCCACAGATTCAACCCATCAGGGATATCAAAAGTGTGACAAATAATTAAAAATAATACAACAATAAATAATGCAAATAATAAATAGAACAACGGAAGAAAATACACATTTTAAAATACAGTATAACAACAACTTATACAGCATTTACACTGTATCAGGTATTATAAGTAACCTAGAGAAGATTTAAAGTACATGAGAGGATAGGCCAGGCACAGGGGCTCATGCCTGCACTTTCGGCACTTTAGGAGGCCTAGGTGTGCAGATTACTTGAGGTCAGGAGTTCAAGACCATCCTGACCAACATGGTGAAAACTGTTGACCTCACAGAAGGAGAATCAGAATTAGTCTCAGATTTTAATGTTGAACATGCTGCAGGCCCACTTGCCCTCTTTTTTATAGCAGAGTACATGAACATTATTATAATAAATGCCCTAACTACTACAATCTTTCTAGGAGCACTATACACTATGCATTTTCCAGAACTCTGTACCACACATCTTATTATCAAAACCCTCCTCTTAACCTCCCTGTCTCTACTTTATATATATATGTGTGTGTGTGTCTGTGTGTGTGTGTGTGTGTGTGTGTGTATAGAGAGAGAGAGAGAGAGAGAAATCAGCCAGGCATGGTGGCTCATGCCTGTGATCCCAGCTATTCAGGAGGCCGAGGCATGAGAACCGCTTGAACCCAGGAGGCGGAGGTTGCAGTGAGCCGAGATCACACCACGGCACTCCAGCCTGGGTGATGGAGTGAGACCCTGTCTCAAAAATAAAAATAAAAATAAAAATAAAGTATATGAGAGGATGTGTGAAGTTTATATACAAATACTACAGCATTTTATAGAAGGGACTTGAGTATCTGCAGATTTTAGTATCACCACAGATACCAAGAAACAACCATATATTGTGAGTCCTGTGAAGGAAGTAACGTAGGCAAAGGGAAGAAAAGTGATGGAGGCTGCTAATTTAGTTAAGGCAGACTTTTCTGAGTAAAGGCTGTTTAAGCAGAGTGATAAATGACACAAGGGCCCACCTGGGTAGCTACCCAGGGGAAGGTCATTCCAAGCAGAGGGAGCCGCAGTGGGAGTTTAAGGCATGACAAGGAGGCTGGAGAGGAGCTGATGAGGGGCAGGTGCAGTCTGAAAGCTAAACAGAGCTGGGCACAGTGGCTCAAGTCTGTAATCCCAGCACTTTGGGAGGCTGAGGTGGGAGGATTACTTGAGTCCCGGAGTTCCAGACTAGCCTGCATAACATGGTGAAACCCTGTCTCTACTAAAGATACCAAAAATTAGGTGATGGCACACACCTGTAATCCCAGGAGGCAGGAGAATCGCTTGAATCTGGGAGGCAGAGGTCGCAGTGAGCCGAGATTGCACCATTGCACTCCAGCCTAGGTGATAGGGCAAGACTCTGTCAGAGAAAACAAAAGAAAAGAAAAGAAAAGAAAGAAAGAAAGACAGACATGCCAATTAGCTGGGCATGGTGGTGCACACCTGTAGTCCCAGCTACTCAGGAGGCTGAGGTGGGAGGATTGCTTGAGCCCATCAGGTCGAGGCTACAGTGAGCCATGACTGCACCACTGCACTCCAGCCTGGGTGACAGAGTGAGACCCTGTCTCAAAAACAAAACAAGGCCAGCTGCAGTGGCTCATGCCTATAATCCCAGCACTTTGGGAGGCCGAGGTGGATCACCCGAGGTCAGGAGCTGGAGATCAGCACCAGCCTGGCCAACATGGAGAAACTCCGTCTCTATTAAAAATACAAAAAGTATCTGGGCATGGTGACACACACCTGTAATCCCGGCTTCTTGAGAGACCGAGGCAAGAGAATTGCTTGAACTCGGGAGGCAGAAATTGCAGTGAGCTGAGAGTGCACCACTGCACTCCAGCCTGGGCAACTGAGCAAGACTCTGTCTCAAATAAATAAATAAATAAATAAGTGAATAAATAAATATTAAAAACAAAAACTAAAAAGATAAACAAGGGCAGGGAGTTACCCACGGGTCCTGATGCTGTCTTGCTGTCTTTGGTTTTACTCTGAGTGGGAGTTACTGCAGGATTTGAGCAGCAGCAGGGCATCATCTGACTTGCTTTTAAAGGGATCACTCTAGAAGCCACGTAGAGAATAAACTACAGGAAGACACGAAATAGAAACAGGGTGAGGCTCACACGAAGGAACTTCTTGACTTCAACACTGACAGGCACCCCTGCAGATGAGGTCTGCAAGCCCAGACCTCCTGCCCTCGCCTGCTCTGATGGAATCTCCGCCAAGCCAAGGCCAATGGCAGGAGGAGCTAGGGGGCCCAGGGACAAGCTGCCCTTCATAAGGGCAGGGACCCTGCCTCCTCAGCCCCTCTTCTCCACTGCAATATTTGCTCTCTCATGACCAGCCACGGAAGCCCTGACCACCGGTAGCTTTGCAGGTGAGGAAGGGCACCTGGGGACAGCTTCCAAGGGCAGGCGCTGCAGGTCAGTCCCTGAGTCCAAGGTGCGGGGTGGACACTAGGTGGCAGCATTGCTCCGCTGAGAAGGCGGCCATGCGCTCCATGGAGCTGGGTGTGTTGAAATCCCAGAAAGAAGGGGCTTCTTGGGAAGTGCCAAAACCTCCCTCAGCCCCCTCGCTTTCGTGGATAAGGATGGCAGTGAGGAATATGGTGGTGAATTCAGGAGTTTCCAAGATGATAAATACTTTCCACTTCAATCGCTTCATGTGACCCTTACAGCAAATATTGTGAGTTCGTCCATGGGGACCTGTTACTTCATTTTGCAGTGAATACAGAGGCTCAAAGACAGCACCGTGGCTGCCGAGTCCTGCCTTCTTCCGAGCTGTTCACCCCTTCCAGAATTGGGCCCAGTGGCAGGGCAGACAGTGGAGGTGGGAGGCGTGAGAAGTCCCTTTACCTGTGTCTGGTACACAGGTCGAGAGCAGTGTACATAGTTTGGGACCCTTTTAGGGCCCTCCAGAAGCCCCTCACATCAGTCGATGGAGGGGTATCTAAATTCAACACACATAAAATCAAAAGTGGCAGCAAAGGAGGAATTATATTTGTCACTGCCTGTCTTTATAAACACTCCACTAACGGTGTCATTATTCATTGTCATGCAAAAAAGTGAGGGTGGCTTCCTTTGTACCTCCCTCAACAGACCTAGTCAACCCCCATATTTTAAAGCATCCTATACCTCTCCTTTAGCACATAACTAAAGAAAATCTGTTTAGAAATACCATTTGATCCAGCGATCCCTTTACTACGTATATACCCAAAGGATTATAAATCATGCTGCTATAAAGACACATGCACACATATGTTAATTGTGGCACTATTCACAATAGCAAAGACTTGGACCCAACCCAAATGTCCATCAATGATAGACTGGATTAAGAAAATGTGGCACATATACACCATTGGAATACTATGCAGCCATAAAAAAGGATGAGTTCCTGTCCTTTGTAGGGACATGGATGAAGCTGGAAATCATCATTCTCAGCAAATTATCGCAAGGTCAGAAAACCAGACACCACATGTTCTCACTCATAGGTGGGAATTGAACAATGAGAACACTTGGACACAGGGTGGGGAACATCACACACCAAGGCCTATCGTGGAGTGGAGGGAGGGGGGAGGGATAGCATTAGGAGATATACCTAATGTAAATGATGAGTTAATGGGTGCAGCACACCAACATGGCACATGTATACCTATGTAATAAACCTGCACGTTGGGCACATGTACCCTAGAACTTAAAAGTATAATAATAATTTTTTAAAAGTTAGTTGTAGAAAAAATTAAAAGACACTGTACAAACAAAAAAAAAGAAAATCTATTTAACATTCTTTGTTTTTTTTGTTTTGAGACAGGGTCTTACTGTGTCACCCAGGCTGGGCACAAACAGAGCTCACTGCAGCCTCGACCTCCCGGGCTACATCAATCCTCCCACTTCAGCCTGCCTAGTAGCTGGGACTACAGGCATTTGCCACCACGCCTGGTTAATTTTAGTTTGCTTAGAGATGAGGGTTGCCCAGGCTGGCCTCAAACTCCTGGCCTCAAGAGATCCTCCTGCCTAGTCCTCCCAAAATGCTGGGATTACAGACATGAGCCACCATGCCCAGTCAGCATTCTCTTAAGTAACTATGGGATCGTCTCTCCCTTCCAACAAACTGTTAGCTTCAAAAGAACAGGACTGGTCTCTGTGTTCAGCACCGCAACCTCAACTCCCGGGACTATATGTGATGCATAGAAGGCGTTCAATAACATGAGTTAATGAATGCATGAATGTCCTGGCCTAATCTCATGGCCTCCAAGACGTCTCCCCTGCCGCGGAGTTTGCAGAGCCCACAGCAAACAGCAATCTGTTGCTGCATCAGGGCCAACTGCCTTCCATGAACCCGGAACTGAAGTTGGTTCCAAGTCAAAAGCTTCCCTGGGTTTGGGCTTGTTCCCCCAGCTGATGGGCAGATAGAGCAGAATTGGAGATGACCCAGCGAGGCCGGCCCCAGCCCCACTCCCGCTCCCCAGCCCATTCACTGGCTGGGAGTCCTGCCCAGGCCGCAGGATGGAGAAGTCGGGAGAGCCTTGCTCGTAAATTACATTTTCGACAGTCTGCTGGGAAGATTAGAATCACACTGGTTTGGAGCCAGGGCTTTCCAGAGTGTCCCTGCAGGAAAAGAGGATCCGGGATAAATAGTGAAAGGGAAAGAGAGAAGGCGAGGGGAAGGGGGAGAAGGAGGTGGCCAGGGATAGGGAAGAAAGGGAGGGAGAGAAGGAGAGGGGAGAGAAAAAAAAAAAAGAGAGAGAGACAAAAGACAAGGAGCAAAGGGTGGGAGTGGCACACATAACCAGAGCAGTGAAGACCAGAAGCCACAGAGAAGGGCCAGGGGAGACAGAGCTGGGCAGAAGGAGCCAAGATGCCTGCACAGGCAAGTGGGCTGGCACCACCCCCTCTGCCTCTTGCAGTTTTCCCAGTCCTGGGTGCTGAGAGGAGCATGTCCCAGCGTCTTTCTCTCGCAGAGAAGACTGATGGCCTCACTGGTCCTCAATAACAAGGGAGAAGGATTCTTCCCAACCAAGGCCCGGACTGGGGAAGACGTTTCTCCAAGGTCACACAGCAAACCTGGTGATGGATCCGAGGACTTCAGGTCCTAGGCCGCCACTAAATGCTGTTCTTGGAGTCCCCTTGTTGGAGCAGGACAGGCCTCGAGGACAGATGTGTGGAGGACGCACGTTCTCATGCTTCCTCGGTTTCCACTGCAGCAGCATCTACTTGTTTCTCACCGCAAGACTCCTCTTCTCCCCACCACGCTGCAACAAGGAATGAACTTTGGCCTCAAAATTTTAAAACAATGAGCTCCAGCCTCCAGAAAGAAACCATTTTTTTAACTAAACTTTAAGCCCTGAGATCACAGAGGGGCACACCTCTCAGACTGGGATTCAGCAAACCTGGCTTCAGATCCCACTCAGCTACAAATTCACTGTGTGGTCTTGGGGTACCCACATGATGTCTCTGGGCCACATTTTCCTAGAGAAGCAGAAGAGTGGAGTAGTGGTCCCCAAAGGGAGCTTTCAATTTTTAACAATCCTTATCTCCCCGTTGGAAGAAAGCCCAAGTAGGGTACACGGAGTGAGCACTGGATTGGGAGTCTGGGGTGCCCTTGGTCCCAAGAGACATAGCTCATAGCTCACTCCTCACCTTGGCAGGCCCTTTCAGAGCCAGCAGCACTGGTTAAAATGCAAGCATGGCCGGGAGCAGTGACTCAAGGCTGTAATCCCAGCACCTTGGGAGGCTGAGGTGGGCGGATCACCTGAGGTCAGGAGTTCAAGACCAGCCTGGCCAACATGGTGAAACCCCGTCTCTACTAAAAATACAAAATTAGCCAGGCATGGTGGGTGTGTGCCTGTAATCCCAGCTACTTGGGAGGCTGAGGCAGGAGAATTGCTTGAACCTGGGAGGCAGAGGTTGCAGTGAGCCGAGATTGCGCCACTGCACTCCAACCTGGGCAACAAGAGCAAAACCCAGTCTCAAAAAAAAAAGGCAAGCATATCTCTTACTTGCTACTGCATTTGAGCTTTCGTGCAACCCTGTGGGATAGGCCTTTCAATTCTGCCCATACCGATGAGAAAAATGAGACTTGGGCAGAAGTGATTTGCTGTTGGTGACTCAGCTCAGAGGCAGCAGATGAGGCAGGAGTCAGGTGGACGGAAGCCCGTCCGAGCCCACAGCCCCAGCACATCCCTGCTCTACCCAACGGCTAAACTGAGATGGGAAGAAATTTGGGGTGGATGAACGGAAGATAACAGTCACCTCCCGCAAGGAACCTCTGGATCATCTCCCCAGGAAACCTCTTGCCCCAAATCTCTATTGTACAAAAAGATATTTTTGTACTGCCAAGAAAAACTGAGACCCAGAGAAGGTTTTGTAGCTCCAGGCATCCTTTTTGCTCCACTCATAGGACAAGAGTTACCAGAAAAAAATTCAGGACAATAATTGAGGCATATACTAAAAATATATTCCTAGTTTATCTGAAATTCACACTTAACAGAGCAGTTTTATTTGCTAAATCTGGTGCCTTCTGTGAGACACATCCCACTCCCCAGTTTCCATCACCCCTTCGGACTGGGATAGATGGGGATGATCCAAATCCATAGCCTGTGTCTCTTTCTTCCCAACCTGAGCTGTATTCACCTGGAATCCTGGGCCTTGCAATGAAGAAACATTGGAAGAGAAACTTGGGATATAATTATTTTGTTCAACAAAGCATTGAAGTCCAGCCATCTCTAATGCACATCCCAAGTCTCTGGGGTAGTCCAAGGAGGCCTCTGTGTTGGGGCAGCCAGCGGCCCTTGGAATCCATTGAGCCCTGACCATGTGACCTCAAGCCAGTTCCATCACCCCTCTGGGCCTCAGTTTCCACATCTGTGAAATGGGAGCCCATTCCTCCTTTCCCCGCAGCCCTGGTCCAGGACACCACAGCTCTGGAAGCATCTCCACACCCTGTGCCCATCGCTCTCGGGACCCAGGCTTTGGGCTCGGTGAAGGCTTCACGTCCCTCCTCCTCCAAGGTCAGGGTGGAGGGTAAGGGTTGGGAGGGCAGCCTGGTCCTGCCACTAGAAGATGCTACTTCTGCCTTGTGACCAAGTATCACACATGCCCCAGACCTATGTGTCTCCTGCCCCCAGGTCCCGGTGTAGTGCCCAGCTAGTCAAAACCCCTGCTGATGCAAATGAAACACTGAGCCTCACACGCGATGCCCCGTGTGGATGATCCACTGCAATCCCCACCATCATCTCAAACCCCCCGAGACTCCCATCACCCGGCGATGCTACAGTTACTATGTGTGTGGTCTGCCTCCTCCCAGGTCACTGGGCCACCGTGGGCAGTGATCCTGTCTGTTCCGTTTACTGCCGCGTGCCCAGGGCCAAGAACAGTGCCTGGCACGTGTTAGGTGCTCAGGATCTTGTTGTGAAATACACAAGTGGACAACACAGTAAGGTGACTGCTTTACTATCCCCTTTCACAAATGAAGAAACTGAGAGGCAGAGATGAAGCCAGTTGCCCAAGGCATACAGTGAGTGTATTTGAACCCAGGCAGCCTGACTCCTGAGACTATCCTGTTAACTACCACCCTACACAGAAGCACACGAAAAATGAATGCATGAGTGAACGAATACACAAGTGAATGAATGAATGAATGAATGCATGAGTGAATGAATGAATACATGAATTAATGAATGCATAGTGAATGAATGCATGCATGAGTGAATGAATGAATGAGTGAATACATGAATGAATGCATGGTGAATGAACGCATGCGTGAGTGAATGAGTGAATGCATGCGTGAGTGAATGAATGAATGAATGCGTGATTGAATGAATGCATGCGTGAGTGAATGAGTGAATGCATGCGTGAGTGAATGAGTGAATTCATGCATGAGTGAATGAACGAATGTATGCGTGAATGAATGAATGCATGCGTGCATGAGCCACCCTCCATTCTTCACCCATCTCCCTCAGGGACCTGTATTTCTCCCACAGTGTGGAGCAAAGCAGTGCCTACAAAAGGTGGTAAACAGTCAACCTGAGGCTTTAACCATCAGGTGCTCATGGGGACCCACTCAGAGACGGGCAGCACTGGCCCTGAGTCACACAGCATGTTGGCAGGGGGCAGAGCATCCTGTCCCAAGGCCCCTGGCCCTCGAGCCTAGCCCTGCCCCACTCTGAGACCATCGTGTGTTTGGTAGCACAGTTGTGGCTGGGGGTAAACTCCAGGCTTGTTGTTGACTACCTGGGTGATCTTAGGTGAGTCCTGCACCTCTCTGAGTCTCTCCTGTTATAAAATGGGAACACTGCTACCCAACTCTCAGGGCTGTTCTGAAAATGATGAGGTGACATCGTGGACAACAAGTTGACTTGGAGAACAGGCTCCACTCAGCAGATACCACCAGTCCCCTCCCAGCCTCTACCCCACCAGCACTGACTGGGGCCCGCCAAACCCCAGAGCCAACCTGACAACTCTATGAAGTCTGAATCACTGGGAAATAATTGAGGTTAATTCCTCAGCCTCCGGCACATACCACCCACCTCTCCTCCCAGCAGGCCTGGGAGGATTTATGAGTTAACGGTGGCATTGTCATGTAAAGGGCTTTGAGATCTGGAGAGAGAGCCCTGGGAACGTAGAGAATATGAAATGGGAGGTATAATGGTATTAGCACCCAATTACTCCAGGATGTTCACTCCACTCCCCCGCAGCTAAAACTAAGAGCTCTGTCCCCTCGTGACCCTTCCGCATGCCCCTGAAAGGACCAGGCAGGCAGATGCATTTGGCTCAGGCCTGAATCCTTCCAGCTTGCTGTGTGGCCTTAGGAAACTCACAGGCCCTCTCTGGGCATCTTGCCGCATTAGCTCTCCTGAGGGTCCCAGCATTTCAACAATGATACACCCAGCCTGCCCCTCCACCCCCAAGTGGTGGCCCTACCAGGGATAGTAGGAACCTCGCATGGGTGTCAACTCAGAGAAGAAGCCAGGGATCTCAGCTGCCAGCCCAAGCTCCTTCCCCACCCCTCACTGAGGCCCCCACACGAGGACAAATCGCTCTCTTTTTTTTTTTTTTTTTTTTGAGACGGAGTCTCGCTCTGTCACCCAGGCTGGAGTGCTGTGGCCAGATCTCAGCTCACTGCAAGCTCCGCCTCCTGGGTTCACGCCAGCCATTCTCCTGCCTCAGCCTCCCGGGTAGCTGGGACTACAGGCGCCGCCACGTTGCCGGGCTAGTTTTTTTTTTGTACTTTTTAGTAGAGACGGGGTTTCACCGAGTTAGCCAGGATGGTCTCGATCTCCTGACCTCGTGATCCGCCCATCTCGGCCTCCCAAAGTGCTGGGATTACAGGCTTGAGCCACCGCGCCCGACAAATCGCTCTCTGAATCTTTCCTATGAAGAACTCGCACGCAGCAGCTCAGATAACCTTCCAGAGGAATGCACTTAATCCCGGCCACAGCTCTCTAAAGAAGCTGCGGTTCTGATTCCCAATCTTTGGGTGAGAAAACTGAGGCCACAGGGCAAGTTCTTGTCCACAGACCCAAAGCTATGAAGCAGGTGACCAGGGTTCAAATCCAGGAAGCCTAACTCCAGACCTGCCTCATACGTGCTCAGTATGGAGGAAAAGGCCCAACCTCCTTCCCGAGTTCTCACCCTCCGAGCTTCGTGCTGGAGCATCTGCCTGCTCCCCACTTCCCCTTGCTGATAGTAGAGCCAGAGCACAGCTTCAGTTAGCAGCGACCACACTCCAGGCCCTGTGCTGAGCGCCGCTGACCCGAAGCCCAGGAAATGCATGCCTGCATCCTAGTTCTACAGATGAGGAATTTAAGGTCCAGCGAGGGTACTTGGCCTAAAGTCTCAGAGCTAAGATGTGGCCACTCTATCATTTATGTCACCTCCCAATTTCATTCTTTCTTTTTTCCTTTGAGACAGAGTCTCACTCTGTCACCCAGGCTGGAGTGCAGTGGCATGATCACAGCTCACTGCAGCCTCAACCTCCTGGTCTCAAGGGATCCCTACCACCTCAGCCTCCTGAGTAGCTGGGACTGCAGGTGCATTGAGTAGCTGGGACTGCAGGTGCATGCCACCATGCCTAGCTAATTTATTTTATTTTTTAAAGTAGAAACGGAGTTTTGCTATGTTGCCCAGGCTAGTCAAATGACCTTCCTGCCTCGGCCTCCCGAAGTACTGGGATTGCAGACATGAGCCACCACTCCCGGCCTGAGCCACCATGCCCGGCCTGATTTCATTTTCCTTACAGCACATCCTGCTCCCTCCATCTCTTTTCTTGCATTTGTGCACAGTGCGGGTGTCTGCCCAGGCCTCACCTTTCCCCTTCACTGCTGGGTTTCTAGTGCCTGGGGCAGCGATGGGCACATAGTAGGTGCTCAACCGCCATGTATAAATAATGCTTGGAAGGAAATGTTTTGTAGGCTACGGGGCTGAGGAGCCTTCTTCATGGGGTAAGAATGAGGACCTTCCACTTAAGCAGCCTGAGCAAAGTGAGGGGTTGAGGCTGGGATGGGTATGGAGGCCACTCAGAGAGAGAGAATCAGCAAAGGCATTGACCATGGCTGCATTGCACCCAAAGCCTCTCAATGTCTTGGGTCTGACGTGCAGCCCAGCCCGTCTGGCACAAATGACACCCAAAGGAAGCATTCAGATCCTTCATTCCCTCAGGCAGCCAGGGGTCTCTAGGACCCTCCTGGGTCCCAAAGCTCCCTCTGCCAGCCACAGTGGTTGCGGGCCCACCTGCCCCTCCCAATGGGAGCAATACAGCCTTTCTGGAAATCTCTAAGGCCTCTGCCTCCTTCCTCGGAGACTGCCAGTGTCCTTGTCTTGGCCCAGGTCCTCACCTTCCTCCTTTGGCTCCCTTACCCCTCCCCACCTGCCCACCCCCATCAGAAGTTAATTCCTCAGAAACTTTCCTTGGGAGCAATTTCCACTTCTTATTATGCCCGCTGCGCCGGCCCGGCTCGGTGCTATCTGGCTCTGTACAGCAGGGAAGGCGGTCTGACACTTGCCTGGAATAGCAGAGGTGACAGAGAGGGGGGCGGCTCCTGGGATTACGATAAGGGCTCTCAGGCCGCTTGGTATGCCAGCCCAGGCTGCACGCTTTACCTTCCATATTGGGGTGATAAAGATGATTTTCCATGCTGGTCCCTATCTCCTATCAAGACCACACATTCAAATGCAGCCCTACGTTTTCAACTCTGCAGCACCCTGCAAGACACCGCCTCCTCCAAAGGAAATGGAACCTTACTATTTGAAAGGTGTAAAAAAAAAAAAAAAAAATAATTAATTGAAGTAGCCAGGTCAATCCCTCCCTATCGACTCCTGGATTTAATGAAAAAATGGAGACCCAGTTTGAAGGCAGGTGTGCCTATGGGGGGCAGAAAGAGAGACAGGGGGACTCGGAGGTATTTGCCCGGCTTCAAGAAAGCCCCATGCACGCCTTCAGGAGGGTTCCAGACAAGGGCACCCTGTCCCAACCCACTTGCAGGTGCCCTGGCCTCAAAGTTGTAAAATCCCAGCCAAGGAGGAAGACCTCGACCCAAAAGAGAGGTGCCAGGTTGGAAGAAGTGTGAGGGGTGGGGTGGAGGAGGGAGGTGACTTCACTTCCCATCTTAATAAAATTTTACCAAAGAAGAAAGAGGCTTCAGGAAGGTTTGGCTTCTGTTTATATTATTATTATTATTTTAGGATTTCAGAATTGTTTCCTGGGTTCGGAGTCTGTCAGCAGAATATTTATTGTACTTTATGGTACATTAGTAACGAGATTGTCTTCCCTTTCCACCGCCAACTTCAAACCCCCTGTCATTCTGGAAGGAGAGGGTATTAAGGAGGAAGATTTCTTTTTTGCCAAAGTCAGCAGCTACGGCAGAGATGCCACAGCTCCCGGAACTCCAGCTGCCGTGGCGTCGCCCACAGGGCCTGGGGAGAGGGGGGAAGCAGCTAAGCTTTCAGGCTTTGGGCCCTGGCTGGGTCTGGCACCACCATGATCATTGTTCCTCTTGGTCATCGTGTACCCCGTGCACCCGCACCTGACACCACCTGAACTCTTCAGAGGGCTGCTGGGAGCACCCTGTGGAGCAGAAAGAGGCCCTGCCCCCTGTGTCTCCCCATCCCCAGAGGGGCACCACACCCCAGCACAGCCTCAGCACCAGCCACAAATTACAGCCTGGACAACCATGGATCACTGGCCTGCAGGAAGGGGCCAGCGTGGGGCGCTGGGGATAAGGAGGCAGCCGCATCCCCCTCCTGTGGGAGCAAAGGGACAAAGGGGCCGGAACAGAGAGGTTGGCCGCCTAGCCAGCTGCCCTCCCCACAGCAGCTTCTCCTACAGGTTTTACAACTCTGCCCTGGAGGTGGGGAGAAACATGGCCACAAGCCACTAATTACAAATTGGTTCAGGGAGGGAAAGGCTGGAGAAGAGGTTTCCACATCAGTTCCAACCTCAGTGGGAATTTCTCCTCTTTCTGGGATCGGTCCTGCAGCAAGCTCTGGGCTGGCAGAGGGGTCCCAGCCTCTGCCCCGCTGGGTGTTTGCCTGCCGTGCCTCTCTGGGCCTCATTTTTTTCCCACCTGTCAACCAAGGGATTGGATGAGACCAGCTCCAGGGATATTCCTAATTCTGGTAATAACAACGATAAGAGCTGCCACAGGCGGCCGGGCGCGGTGGCTCACGCCTGTAATCCCAACACTTTGGGAGGCCGAGGCTGGCAGATCACGAGGTCAGGAGATCGAGACCATCCTGGCTAACACGGTGAAACCCCGTCTCTACTAACAATACAAAACATTAGCCGGGCGTGGTGGCGGCGCCTGTAGTCCCAGCTACTTGGGAGGCTGAGGCAGGAGAATGGCGTGAACCTGGGAGGTGGAGCTTGCAGTGAGCCGAGATCATACCACTGCACTCCAGCCTGGGCGACAGAACAAAGACTCTCGTCTCAAAAAAAAAAAAAAAAAAAAAAAGAGCTGCCATAGGCATTACCTCATTGAATCCTCCAACAACACTGTCAGTTGGGTATTGTTACTATCTTCACTGTGCAGGTG
Source organism: Piliocolobus tephrosceles (assembly GCF_002776525.5). NCBI lineage: Eukaryota > Metazoa > Chordata > Mammalia > Primates > Cercopithecidae > Piliocolobus > Piliocolobus tephrosceles. The sequence goes on along the minus strand of NC_045434.1, from coordinate 204,082,888 downwards.
AGTGAGCAGGAGGAGCAGCGAGTGCGGTGGCCTCGGAGGAGGCAGAGTCAGCCTTGTCCTTAGGTAGGTAGTGGCAGTTGGTGCCTAGAGTCCTGCCTGACTGCAGAGCCCTCCTCGTGACTCTCAGCATAACCGCATCTGACAATTCTGCAGGTCTAAGATTATACATTTATCTTCCAACTTTTCCTCATCAACTAAAAATAAATAAAGAAATGTGTCTAGAATCTTAAAAATTTCAGGATGAGTTCCTGGGCAGCAGCCGGACTCTCCACACCCATGCAGACATCAGCGGCAACGTGGGAAAATCCAGGCCTGGGCCCTTCGTCTAGGTGGTGGAGAGGGTGTGGAGACGGCAGCTAAGCCCGGTTAGTACCCTGGGGGCACCATCGCCCACCACCTTCCCTCCTCTTCCAGAATCCTGCATGCTGCCAGGCCCAAATCTCCCCTCTCTGGACCACCCTCAAGAAAGGTGGGATGTTAGAGGGTAAAATTCCGTGTTGGGGGGCTGTCCTGTGAATTGTAGGGTGTTCAGCGGCAGCCTTAGCCTTACCAACTAGATGCCAGGGGCACCCCCAACCGCAGTTGTGACAACATTCCCAGGTATTCCCAATTGTCCCCTGGGGGCCAGGGGGGCAAAATCATCACCCAGTTGAAAAACATTGATCTAGTACTTAAAATTATGGGGCCAGGATACCCCAGTTCAACGCCCCCTTCTGCCACCTAGAGTGTGGCATTTGGTAAGCTGCTCGACCTCTCCAAAGCTCAGTCTCCCCGTCCGTCAAATGGGAATCATAACGATTACAAGGACACACTCTGAGGACTCGACAAGAGAAAGCCTGTGCGGTGCACACAAGGCCCTTAGCCCAGAGCCTGGAAATGGCCTTAACCAAAGGAAATGGTCATAGGACGGGAGAAGCAATCACTATTCACCCAGAGAAGAGGAGCTTCACTGATGGAAGTTACCAGACTTGGGTCTGGTGTCATCACAGGTTGGGCACAGCACAGGCTGAAAATTTGTATGCAGACTTTGAGACTCTGGCTCTGAAGGCCCTGGTAGTCACCTTGCCTGATCCTTTAACTAAACACCCCACATCAGGGTTTGCCTCGTTTCATTAGGTCATCAGTTCTCAACCAGGGGCAGTATTCACTTACAGAGAACATGTGGCAATCTCTGGAGACATTTTTTATTGTCACAACCAGAAGTGGGAGTGCTATTGGCACCTAATAGGTAGAGACCAGGGATGCTTCTAAACATCCTACAATTCACAGAACAGCCATCAGAGCAAAGAATTGCCCAGGCCAACATGTCAGTGGTGTCCAGATTGAGATATTCTGCATCAGACTGATTTGACTCCACTTTCTTTCCCTTTTTGCCTTGGCCACCAGGAAGCTCAAGGCAAAGTTTTATATTCAACTGCCATAGCTGTTTTCATTCTTGGTTTCCAACTCAACTATTTATCTCCCCAGCTCTCATCTTTAATTACTCTCTATGTTCTTTTATCCTTCTTTCAATAGGCCTATAGGATTTTTCTTTTGATTTAATCATGCTTTACTCTTTTAGAAAGAAGATGGTATATACACCAAAAGCCCAACTAATCTCTATTACTTCTTTTTAGGTGATTAAAAAATTTTGGTGTGTGGTTTGCACTTTCTTTTGTAAGTTATTTTATCCTCTCAAAAGCCAAAAAAAAAAAAAAAATGTATGTAAAGAAACTGAGGCTCAGCCAGGTGATCCTGTGAGTAAATAATGAAGCTAGAACTTACATAACAAGTGAAATGTCAGAGACTAAATGAACCATATTAACCTGCTTAGATGGGCAGTAGTAATCATTCTTAATGTATTCATCCTAATTAACCAATTAATCCCTACAGCAACCTTTTAAAAACATAACACCATTTCCTTTTTAAAGATGAGAAAATCCAACATCCCCAGCCAACATGGATGACTAAATTAGATAGTCTCATCCAAAAGCCACTGGATTAATTCTGTCATCCACACAGACTAAATTATCCAGATGATTGGCACATGTGAGGTGGTCTCCTCATTTTTCAGCAAGCAGTCATCAGGATGTCCTCTCCACTCGGCTGCTTGATGGATTACCAAACTCAAAGTGGCAGAAACAGGTATATCCAGGCAATGGATAAAGGGAACAAAGCCACGAGAGGAACAAAGAAGTCATCCATGCTACAACATGGAAGGGCCTTGCGAACATTACGCTGGGTGAAAGGAGCCGGCTACTAAAGGATACAGCCGGGCATGGTGGCTCACGCCTGTAATCCCAGCACTTTGGGAGGCCGAGGTGGAAGGATCATTTGAGGTCAGGAGTTCAAGACCAGCCTGGCCAACATGGTGAAACCCCGTCTCTACTAAAAATACAAAAATTAGCCGGGCGTGGTGGCAGGCATCTCTAGTCCCAGATACTCAGGAAGTTGAAATGAGAATCACTTGAACTCAGGAGGCAGAGGTTGCAGTGAGCCAAGATCGCGCCACTGCAGTCCAGCCTGAGTGACACAGTGAGACTCCATCTCAAAAAAAAAAAAAAAGAATATATATTGTATGATGCCATTAAATAAAATATGCAGAATAGGCAAATCTAGAGAGAAAGGAAGTGATTGCCCAGGGCTGGGGGCAGAATGAAGAAGGATTGCTGTGGGGATGGGGCTTATTTCAGGGTGGATAAAAATGTTCTAGGGCTAGGCAGCAATGATGGCTGCACAACACGGTAAATGTACTCAACGCTGCTGAACCGTGCAGTTTAAAATCGTATATTTTATGTTATGTGTATTTTACCACAATACAAAAAATGTAAAATAAGAAAGAAAAAAAGAAAAGGGCCAGGTAAGGTGGCTCACACCTGTAATCCCAACACTTTGGGAGGCCGACGCAGGAGGATTGCTATAGGCCAGGAGTTTGAGACCAGCCTGGGCAACACAGTGAGATCCTGTTTCTACAAAATAAAAAATAGGCCAGGCATGATGGCTCACGTCTATAATCCCAGCACTTTGGGAGGCCGAGGCAGGTGGATCACTTAAGGTCAGAAGTTCAAGACCAGCCTGGTCAATATGGTGAAGCCCTGTCTCTACTAAAAATATAAAAATTAGCTGGGTGTGGTGGCGCACACCTGTAGGGGTTGAAGCCACGAGAATTGCTTGAACCCGGGAGGTGGAGGTTGCAGTGCACTACAATCATGCCGCTGCACTCCAGCCTGGGTGACAAAGTGAGACTCTGTCTCAAAAAATATATATAAATAAATAAAATTTTAAAAAAACATTAGCTAGGAGTGGTAGTGCACTCCTGTGGTCCTAACTACTGGAGAGGCTGAGGCAGGAGGATCACTTGAGCCCGGGAGTTTGAGGCTGCAGTGAGCTATGAGCATGCCACTGCATTCCAGCCTGGGTGACAGAGTGAGACCCCATCTCTAAAAATGATAATAAATAAATAAAAATAAAAAATAAACAAAAGAAAGAAAAGGCACAACCAATCTCCCTCTTCTGGGACAGGAGACAACATGATCGTCTTTTTCTTTCTTTTCCTCCTCTCTCTTTAATATTGAAATATTGTTGGCACAACAAACCAATCGAAAGAAGGAAGGAAGGAAGGAAGTTAGGAAGGAAGGAAGGAAGGAAGGAAGGAAGGAAGGAAGGAAGGAAGGAAGGAAGGAAGGAAGGAAGGAAAAGAGAGAGAGAGAGAAAGAGAGAAAGAAAGAAAAAGAGAAGGAAGGAAGGAAGGAGGAAAGAAAGAAAGAAAGAAAGAAAGAAAGAAAGAAAGAAAGAAAGAAAGAAAGAAAGAAAGAAAGAAAGAAAGGGCCAAGCCGAAACCGCTGGAGCAGCTGAAGTCTCGCTTCAGCTTGTGGAGCATCAAGAGGTCCAAAGGGTGCTCCGATTGGTCCATCAAAGGGTTATTTTGTCTACACAATATGGTGCAGCTGGTTCAAAGTTGGATTTTTGTTTTCATTTTCCCTCACTTTGGCTGGATGCTTTACCTCGGTGAATAAGCAATTTGAGAATGACTGGGGAAAAAATAATATTTTTACTCAAGTCCAGGTTTCCAAATTGCCCAATTAATAGAAGAAGGGGGAGTCCTTTCTTTGAAGGATCTGGCCTGAGGCATTTGGAGCCAAAGTGAGTTTTGGTCCCACCGCAAACGATGGGAAAATGACTCAACAGGAGGTCTGCCCTGCTTCACTCTTCCCTGGGGCCAAGAGAGGGAGTTTCTTATTTAGCAGGTGTACTGGGGGTTATTCATCCTACAGGAAGGGAAAAGCAACCTACAGAAATCCCAGTTGAGAACGGCTAATGAAACTGTGTAACTCCATACAAGAGAATATGATGTAGCTATTAAATACGCTGCCTGCAAAAATTAAACAAAAGAAAAAAGAAAAAAAAACTAAAGACACGAAGAAGTATTTTCACATAGACTTGAGTGAAATAGCACTTGAAACTATAGTACAATTGCAAATGTAGGGACAGGGGAAATACTGGAAGCAAACACACGAAAATGCAGGGCTGATTCCCTGGCCAGTCTTTATTTTGTTCTACGTAGGTTGCAAAGAGCGAGTGTGTTGCTTTTATAATCTAAAAACATTTTTTTTCCCAAATATTTTCAGGGAATATCAAGGATCAGCCTTCCCTTTGAAATGGCTTCCAGCTTGCAAATAGCCTAAACTATTCTTCGCTTTCTGCCTGTAGCTGCAGCCGCGGTGGGGGAGATTGCAGATCACAGGCAGAGAAGCGGCTCGGCTGGGTTGCTCCTGGCCACCTCCCAAAGATGCTGCCTCTGCAGAGAGCCGGAGAGAAATCCGACCCTGGAGAGGCTTGGGTTATGGGCTTCTGGGAACACATAGCCTCCCACCAGCATCAGAGCTCCTTTCTCACAGAGAATCCGAGGGTCCTTTTAGATCAAAGTTGAGGCAATTCTTCCTGGAATCTTCTTTCTAATGCCCTCCATTTGTGCCTCCGCCCTCTTACTGGTTGTGCGTCCTTAGGCAAGTCATTTGTACCACTTGCCAGTAAAAAGAGCCAGTTGTTGGCTGGGCACAGTGGCTCATGCCTATAATCCCAACACTTTGGGAGGCCAAGTCGGGTGAATCACCTGAGGTCAGGAGTTTGAGACCAGCTTGGTCAACGTGGCAAAACCCCATCTCTACTAAAAATACAAAAATTAGCTGGGTGTGGTGGAAGGTGCCTGTAATCTCAGTTATTCGGGTGGCTGAGGCAGAAGTACAATTTGAACCCAGGAGGTGGAGATCGCACCAGTGCATTCCAGCCTGGGCAACAGAGCAAGATTCCATCTCAAAAAAATAAATAAAATAAGCCAGGCATGCTGGCTCACATCAGTAATCCCAGCACTTTGGGATGATGAGATGGGCAGATCACCTGAGGTCAGGAGTTTGAGTCCAGCCTGTCCAACATGGTGAAACCCTGTCTCTACTAAAAATACAAAAAAATTAGTCAGGTGTGGTGGCAGGCGCCTATAATTCCAGCTATTTGGGAGGCTGAGGCAGGAGAATCACTTGAACCTGGGAGGCGGAGATTGCAGTGAGATGAGACTGCACAATTGCACTATTTATAAATTAATTAATTAATTTAATTTAAAAAAAGAGTGAGTTGTTCCAGTGAGGTTCAAATAAGCAAATCCTGGGGCTCCAACCCTGCCTGGGGTGTGAACCCTGTATCCTGGCCAGTCTGCTCTGGTTTTTCACCTCTCCGGATAGTCCTATAAGCCAGATGCTCTCTACCAAAGAGGAAATGGGATGGGCTCAAAGAGGTGAAGCCCCCCGCCCAAAGTCACAGAGCTAGAAAACTGCAGAGCCAGGATTCGAACCCAGATGCCTGGCCGCAGATCCCAGGCTCTTTTGAATAGTTCCTCATTTTCATGTCCACATTGTCCCTCTGACTACACAGCAGCTTAAGGTTTGACATCACATTTGGTTCAGTCAACATCTGTGACGAATCTCTAAAAAATGATAATAACACAGAGACACATATCGTAAGTCCAGGCATGGTGGCTTACGCCTGTAATCCCAGCACTCTGGGAGGCCAACACGGGCGGATCACTGGCCAACATGGTGAAACCCCATCTCTACTAAAAATTTAAAAATTAGCTGGACACGGTGTCGGGCGCCTGTAGTCCCAGCTACTCAGGAGGCTAAGACAGGAGAATTGCTTGAACTCGGGAGGCGGAGGTTACAGTGAGCCAAGATAGCACCACTGCACTCCAGCCTGGGTGACAAAGGGAGACTCCATCTGCTTTTCATACTTCGCTTCATTTAATCCTTTCATCAGTCCCTGAGAGGTAGCTATTATCATGCCCATTTTATAGATGGGCAAATGAAGACACAGAGAAGTAAACTGACTCACCCTACATCACACAGCTGTGGAGTCAGGAGGACATGAAGTCAAGGGTATCTGTTATGGTTAAGATTATCAGCTTCACAGCTTGGGTACTGCAGTTGGTGTCTACATAGGACCAGGGGTGTTAAATTCTACACTGACTGTTTGCCCTGGGTGCTTTCAGCTAACAGGGTCACCATAAATCTTGATCCCTGCTTATAGCTGGGTGGCCATGCCCTGGGCCAGAGTGGTTGGCATGCTGAGTCTCCCTTACTAGACAGAGACTGTGAGAGCAGTGAGTCAACAGCCAGCTGTGAATTGGTGGACATCGTGGCCCAGCTGTAGATCAGCGGACACTACCCAGTGTATCTTTTAGAGAATAAAGAAAACTGATAAAACTGATAAAAGATAAAACATATCTCCATGAATCTTCTCAATAATGCCCAGCTCCAGAAATTCAGAACAGAATAGAATTTCCAGGTTTCAAATCATGGATGCAAGCTTAGGGACCATCTGACCTCATCATTAAACAGAGGAGCACACCGAGGCCCAGAGGGGACGTGACTTATCCAAGGTCACAGAGCGAATTTGTGCTGGAGCCCAAGTGGGTACCCAGGCTCTCCGCGGTTCTCAGACCAGCACTGCCCAGAGAGGTACAAGAAATAAAAGTCATTGTCTACATTGCAAGGAGACAAATACAACTTCTCCATCCCCAAGGAGAGCGAAGGGACGGAATCTTTACAAGCACAATTGCCACTAAAAGTTTTCAAAGACTTTCCTAGCCTAATATATGTAAAGAAATCTTTGGAGAGTCATTCCCCATTAATCAGCTGTCAGCGGTGTTCTGAGGGAGGGGAGGGGAGTTGAGGATGGAGAGCACTAACTCATTTCCCAGAGCCTGTCTTCAGGATTTCAAAAATGAGTTTAGCAGAGCCAGCCACTTTGGGGGCATCTGAGAAAATGAGAAATACTTCCAACACCCTCAAATGCTCTCAACCCACATAATGGTACCTGTGATTTAGTGACTCTCACACTTTAGCATGCATACAGATCTTCTGGAAGGTTTGTTAAAACAGATTGCCGGCAGGGTGCGGTGGCTCATGCCTGATCTCAGCACTTTGGGAGGCCTAAGTAGGTGGATCGCTTGAGCCCAGGAGTTGGAGACTAGCCTGGACAACACTGAGAGACCTTATCTTTACAAAAAAATACAAAATTTAGCCAGGCATGGTGGCTTGCACTTGTAGTCCCAGCTACTTGGGAGGCTGAGGTGGGAGGATCGCTTGAGCCTAGGAGGTAGAGGCTGCAGTCAGCGGAGATCGTGCCACTGCACTACAGCCTGCGTGACAGAGGCAGACCCTGTCTCAAAAAAAACGAAAACAAAACATAGACTGCTGCCCACACCTTCTCCATCCACCCAGAGTTTCTAATTCAGTAGGCATGGTGTGGGGCCTGAGAAGTTGCATTTCTATCAAGTTCCCAAATGAGGCTGATGCTGCTGGTCCGTGGCCCATACTTTGAGATCACTGTTTTGTGCTCTTGATGCTGTTTGGATGACTCAGACAAAAGGGTGAAAAACAGTTTTACTAACCTGGGAGCAGAATCCCACAGCAGTTGGGCACAGAACTCAAAGTCAAGCAGACGTGGCTGGGACTGGAGGTCTGCTGTAAACTGTAGCAGTCCAGCCTGGTTGCTGTTCTTCCCTGGTGCTTGGCTCTGGGGCTGACACACTGTGGGTGTCCAATAAATGTGTGCTTCTGGGTGCTATCTTTGCTTTTAGGTGGACGTAAATTACACCAGTGCCTCCCACTCCATAAAAGGAAGGGAACGGACAAGAGTCTGTGGAAACATCAAGAGTGGCCATGGCTCTCTTGGTGTTTCACTTTGACATTGGTCGAGGAGCAATTAGGTGCTGAAGCCTGAACATGGATCCAAAGTCCATTTCTTTTCGTTGTAATAATTTTCACATGGGTGTTCTTATTTTTTAAAGTTGTAACCCTCGGCCAGGCACAGTGGCTCACGCCTGTAATCCCAGCACTTTGGGAGGCCTGTAATCCCAGCACTTTGGGAGGCCGAGGCAGGCGGATCACAAGGTCAGGAGATCGAGACCATCCTGGCTAACTCGGTGAAACCCCGTCTCTACTAAAAATACAAAAAATTAGCCGGGCGTGGTGGCGGTGCCTGTAGTCCCAGCTACTCGGGAGGCTGAGGCAGGAGAATGGTGTGAACCCAGGAGGCGGAGCTTGCAGTGAGCCAAGATCGCGCCACTGCACTCCAGCCCGGGCGACAGAGCAAGACTCCGTCTCAAAAAAAAAAAAAAAAAAAAGTTGTAACCCTCACCAGATGTGGGGGCTCAACCCTCACCAGGTGTGAGGGCTCACGTCTGTAATACTACCATTTTGGGAGGCCGAGGTGGGCGGATCACAAGGTCAGGAGTTCAAGACCAGCCTGGGCAACATGGTGAAACCCCGTCTCTACCAGAAATACAAAAAGTAGCCGGGTGTGGTGGGCGTTACTGGGGAGGCTGAGGCACAAGAATCGCTTGAACCCAGGAGGCAGACGTTCAGAGAGCCGAGCTCGCTACTGCACTCCAGCCTGGTAACAGTGCGATACTCCTTCTAAAAAAAAATAAAAAATAAAAAATAAATAAACAAATAAATATATGTATATATAAAATAAAATAAAATAAAATTGTGACCCTCATTATAGAAAATTTACAAAATGTTTGGAGGCAAAAAGAAGAAAATAACTATCACTCATAACCTTACTCCTTAGGAGTACTCACTCATCATTTGGGAATACATTCTTTGGGTGCTATTTTTCCACACAGAAGTATTTTTTTTCTTAAGTAGAATCATGCTGTTTGGGAAATTGCCTTTTTTTCACTCTATGTTCCATGAGTATTTTTGCAGGTCATGAAATTTTTCCAGGTACAAATTCCAAGGGGTAGGATATAGTTCCATTAAGAACATAGACTCAGCCAGGTACAGTGGCTGACGCCTGTAATCCCAGCAGTTTGGGAGGCTGAGGCAGGCAGATCGCTCGAGCCCAGGAATTTAAGACCAGCCTGGGCAACATGGTGAAACCATGACTTCTACAAAAAATGCAAAAGTTAGCTGGGCGTGGTGAGGCACATGTGTAGTCCCAGCTACTCGGGAGGCTGAGGTTGGGGGATCACTTGAGCACAGCTAGGTGGAGGCTGCACTGCGCTGTGATTGCACCACTGCACTCCAGCCTGGACGACAGAGTGAGACCCTGTATCAAAAAACAAAAATAAAAATAAAGAACAAGTATGTAGACTCTGAAGCCAAACTACCTAAATTCACATTGGCATCTGCCACTTACTAAATAAGGGAAGTTGGACAAGTTACGTAACTTCTCAGTGTCTCCGTTTCTTCACCAGTATAATTGGGATGATAGTATTTGTACTTATCACAACAGTTGCTAAGAGAATTCAATGAGCTAATCTATGTAAGGCATTTAGGATGGTTGCTAGCATGAAGCTGAATTTCTGGTGGAATATAGGTTATAGCCTAAAAACACTACACATTGTTGCCTATTATTATGTGTCCTTGTAATGGCCTGGAGTATTCCATTATATGGATGCTTCATAATATATCTGTCAATATCCTATTGTTAGGAATGTTTACTTTTTTCCAGCTTTCCCTTTTAGAAAAAAATATTGTGAAGTACTTATATCTTGGCACATATGCGTGTAAATTCCTAGGCATACGAAGTGATGTATTGAGGATGGTTCTAAACATTTCTAGAGCTTTTGAAACATACTTGCTAAACTGCCCTTCAGAAAGCATAGCAATTTACTCTGCCACACAGTATATGAGTCACATTTTCCAGACCTCTCAGTCACCCTGGTAGTACCATTCTCCCCTTCACATCTGCCACTTAGATGGGCGGGGCATGGTATCTCCTTGTTTTAATTTGCTTTTCTTTGAAGTTTCTGGTAAGACGGACCATTTTTCGTATACTACCAGCCCTCGAGTATGTCTTTCATAAAGTGCCTGTCTACGTCCTTTGCCCAGAGATTGTTCATCATCCTTATTGATTTGCAAGTGCTCTTTATATAGCAAAGATATTCACCCTTTGCAGCGGAGGCATTGAAAGCTTTTAATCTAGTTTGCCATTTGCTCTTAATTTTATTTTCAGTGTTTTTTTCTCCCACTGCGTGTTACTTTGTTTGCCTCAGATCCCAGTCAGGGGAGCCACAGCCTCCTCCCCCTCAGAATCTTCCCTGCCCAGCTCCACCAGCCTGGGGCCCTTTTAAGTCTGCAGCCTGGGGCAGTCTCTTTGATTTACTGCCCCCTACATAATGAAAAACCCCAGATTGGAAAGTGGTCTATCAGGTCTTTCCAGAAGTCTAAGACGACCCCCAAATCCACTGGGTTCCTACCCCTGCTGGCTGCCTCATAAGGTCACAGGTCATAGGTCATCACGCCCCAATGACCCCCAAAGAGGGATAACTCAAGCCCCCTGGTGATAACAGTTGATACCAGCCAACAGGTTTGGCTGCTTGCTTCTCTAAAGTTCCCTGATAATTTTCGGTGGAATGTAGGTTACAGCCTAGGACTGCAAGAGGAAAAATAATATTCAATAGAGGATAAAAGATAAGAGATGCCCCTGACTGAGCCCTGCTAAGTGCCAGCTGCTCTACATGCATTATCTCTGCAGCAATCCCCACAAGCTAAGTGTCACTGTGCTCGTTTCTTAAAAGAGGAAATGGAAGTTCAGAGAGGTTAAGTAACTTGCCCCAAGAAACCCAGCTCCTGAGAGTTGAAGCCAAGATTAAAATTTAGCTCGTCAGATTTCAAAACCTGCGTCCTCTTCCTGAGCCTCACTCACCGGGCTTAACCCCTGGCTTTGCCACATGTTTGTTTTATGACACCAGAAAAGCCCTTCACCACATTAGTCCCCAGTTCTCCATCATCTGGGGATAATAACAGCTTGCCTCCATACCATGCAGTATCAAGACGAGAGCCAAGTTTTTAAAAAAAACATAGACATGAAGACTCCAAAACTGTAAAATGAAAGCTTACCTTTGACAAAGGTACAAAGGGCACCTTCGTAGATGAATTCTCGGAATATAGCCGTTAATTCACTTACAACCTTACAACTTGTATCAGTCATATATAGTCAGATATTTATATTTACAGAATGGATCGCCAACCCCCCTTCCCATTCCTACAAATCGTTTTCATTTATTCAACAGATATTCACAGTTTTCCAGGTCCTGTGGGAGAGAGGACTGTCTGTGACCTTAAGGGGTTCACACTGATACACAGATGCACACACATACACATACATGCATTCCCCATTCTCACCTCCATTTGAGTTTTCCTTTACAGCGTCTTTTTTTTTTTTTTTTTTTTTTTTTTTGAGACAGAATCTCGCTCTGTGGATCAGGTTGGAATGCAGTGGCACGATCGCAGCTCACTACAACCTTTGCCTCCCAGGTCCAAGCAATTCGCCTGTCTCAGCCTCCCAAGTATCTGGGACTACAGGTGAACGCCACCACGCCCAGCTAATTTTTGTATTTTTAGTAGAGACAGGGTTTCACTATACTAGTCAGTTTGGTCTCGAACTCCTGAACTTAGGTGATCTACCTGCTTCAGACTCCCAAAGTGCTGGGATTAGAGGTGTGAGCCACTGTGCCCAGCTAGAGTATCTTTCTCTTTCATGGCTTGAAACCTCTTGACTCTGCAAGGTCTTAGAGACACAGAATCCCTGGGTTCACATGAAACTGGTTCCCTAACGAACCCAGCCTTCCTGACACATGGCAAACCTGTGTTCACCTGAGTCCCCGTACCTGGGGGTGCAGTCAGAGCAGGTGTGGCCCTACCCTTTCAGAACATGGCAGCTAGCGGCCAAGTGCCAAGGCTCATGCCTGTAATCGTAGCATTTTGGGAGTCCGAGGCGTGCAGACCACCTGAGGTCAGGAGTTCAAGACCAGCCTGGCCAACATGGTGAAACCCCTTCTCAACTAAAAATACAAAAGTTAGCTGGGTGTGGTGGCACGCACCTGTAATCCCAGCTACTTGGGAGACTGAGGCAGGAGAATCACTTGAACCTGGGAGGTGGAGGTTGTAATGAGCCAAGATTACACCATTGCACTCCAGCCTGGGCGACAGAGTGAGACTCCATCTCAAACAAACAAACAAACAAACAAACAAACAAACAAAAGAACATGGCAGCCAGAGCCAACCCTGCATTTGCCCTGCAGATCCCATTCTGCAGACGCAACTCCAATCAATGTCCTTCAGGATCCAACTGTATCCGCCCAGCAAATGAGACTCTTTTTCTCTTTGAAACCAACATTACTTGAGTCCTTAAGGATAATCTCAAAAACATGATGTTGAGCAAGACAAGCTTCAGAATGGTGCCTAAAGTATACCGTTACATAAACTGTAACAACTGTTTATTTTAATATACATATGTAGTAAAAAATATGGGCCAGGAGCAGTGGCTCTTGCTTGTAATCCCAGCAATTTGAAGACCAAAGCAGGAGGATTACTTTAGCCCAGGAGTTCAAAGCCAGCCTGGGCAACACAACAAGACCCCGTCTCTACAAAAAAATTTAAAAATTAGCCGGGTATGGTGGTGTGTGCCTGTAGTCCCAGTGATTTGAGAGGCTGAGGAGGGAGGATCGCTTAAGCCTGGGAGATGGTGGCTGCAGTGAGCTGTGTGCGTGCCACTGCACTCCAGCCTGGGCGACAGAGACCCTGTCTCAAAAAAAAAATTATAAAAGCATGTGCATTAGTTTCCTGTGGCTGCTGTAACAAATTCCTACAAACCTGGTGACTAAAAATAACAGAAACTTACGATCTTACGGTCTGGAGGTCAGAAGTCCTCAATTACTATCACGGGGCTGAAATCAAGGCGTCAGGTCAGCAGAGGGCGCTCTCTCCGGATGCTGCGAAGAATCCCTCTCTTGCTTCTTCCAGCTTCCAGTGGCTGCCGGCATTCCTGGACTTATGGCCACATCACCCAGTCTCTGCCTCCATGGCCACATTACCTTCTCCTGTTCCATCTGTGTCAAAGCTCCCTTTTCTTCCCTCTTATAATGACACTTGTGATTGCATTTAGGGGCCGCCAAGAAAATCCAGGATAATCTCCCCATCTCATGATCTGTAACTTCATCACATCTGCAAAGACCTTTTTTCATTTGAAGGTAACGATTACACATTCCAGGGATTAAGACCTGATATTTCTAGGGGCCATTATCCAGGCTACTACAGAATGTAGAGAAACGACAGATGCCACCTTAGTGACTGTGCTTCCTTCTGGGGAGAGAAGAAAGGGACTGAGGCAGGAAAGGGGTACTCGAGGGTGTTGACTGTGGCCCTAAATAGTTAATGGTAAACATTTATTAAAATAAATAAATAACTTAAAATTTAAAATTTTAAGCCCTGCTTTCTCCTAGCTATGCAACCCTGGGCAATTTATTTCACATCTTGGGACCCTTATCTCATCTGTCATATAAGGATGCTGACTTGTATGAGGATTAAATAATATAATGAATGGAACATGCCTAATACAGTGTCCGGCTCATTGTGAGTACTGGGTTACCATTATGATTGTTATTATTTTTTAAAGACAGGGTCTCACTCTTGTTGCCCAGGCTGGAGTGCAGTGGCATGATCATTGCTCACTGCAGCCTCTGTCTCCCAGATTCAAGGGATTCTCATGCTTCAGCCTCCCAAGTAGCTGGGATTACAGGTGTGTGGCATCACACCTGGCTCATTTTTGTATTTTTACTAGAGGCGGGGTTTCACCATGTTGGCCAGGCTGGACTAGAACTTATTTTATTTTATTTATTTATTTTTTTGAGATGAAGTCTCACTCTGTCACCTAGGCTGGAGTGCAGTGGCACCATCTCAGCTCGCTGCAACCTCCGCCTCCTGATTTCAAGAGATTCTCCTGCCTCAGCTTCCCGAGTAGCTGGGACTACAGGCTCACGCCACCACGCCTAGCTAATTTTTTATTTTTAGTACAGACGGGGTTTCACTATGTTGGCCAGGCTGGTCTTAAACTCCCGACCTCAGGTGATCCACTCGCCTCGGCCTGTCAAAGTGCTGGGATTACAGGAGTGAGTCACCGCGCCGGGCCAGGCTGGTCTAGAACTTCTGACCTCAAGTGATCCACCTGCCTTGGCCTTCCAAAGTGCTGGGATTACAGGTGAGAGCCACTGCACCCGGCCCATTATTATTATTATTGTGGTGGTGGTTCTACCTTTCTGAAATTGTGGAGCATTTTCTACAATGCATCTGTGGGTGCCAGCATGTGCATATGGGCACACACACACACATGCAAGCACACAACCCTTTCTGAGCAAGAGAAATAAGTTTTTCTGCTCCAAGCCCTGGTTTCTGAAACTCAGCATTGGTAAGGGGGTGGGTACTCAGGCAAGCTGGAAACTACAATAGTAGAAGTGGGGGGAGCCCTTTGCAAAGGTACTTTTTGATCTGCTCTAACTGCCACTATAGAGAATTAGATGGAATTCATTTTTATGATGAAGGAATTAATGGCTATGGAGAGAATCGGGTTCAGGTGGAAGACCTGAATCCAAAGGAGGGAATAAAGCCTTGAAATTCAAATGAAAAATTATTATATAAGCATAAAGGAAACCTATTTTACACCTGTAAGACTAAATGTATAAATATGAACCAACTGCTCCCTCTGGGAAATGGGGATTGTGCTTTTAATTCACCTAGACAAATATGCAGTGCATTCTCACTTCCACCTATACATTTAAATGAAGACTGGGCACCCGCCAGGGGCTCCTGAGTACCCCTAGACTGGCCACCTCCTTCCCCAGGCTAAGCACCTTCTGGCCCAGCAAAAAACCTCTCTGGCTTCCCCCAGAACGCCCAGAAAGCAGGTGAGGCTCTCTAAGCTGCAAAATCCTTGAGCAAGGTCATCTCAAAGCCTCCCTCTTGGCAGTAACATTCTCTGATCCTACAGTCCCACACCCCCACCAGGACTCCCAAGGCAGTATCTAAAATCTCACAGTCATCAGAATGTTTCAGCTTCATTCATCACTCATTCATTCATTCAATAACACCTCTGAGCACCCACTACACACCAGTCTCTGTGCTCAGTGCTGAAGATCATCTGGTTTACAAAAGAGAAACTGATGCTGCAAGAGAAGAACAGAAGCAAGAAAGAGCTTTGAAATCTAGGAGGCCTAAGTGAAAAATCTCTTCCCGGCCAGGCACGGTGGCTCATGCCGGTAATCCCAGCTACTTGGGAGGCTGAGGCAGGAGAATCACTTGAACCCGGGAAGCAGAGGTTGCAGTGAGCTGAGACTGCACCATTGCACTCTAGCCTGGGCAACAAGAACATAACTCCATCTAAAAAAGAAAAAAAAAGAAAAAAAAAAGAAAGAAAAAGAAAAGGAAAGAAAAATCTCTTCCATACTATCTTTGATCTTGGACTCATCTCTGAGCCTCCCTGAGTCTATTTCTTCCTCTGTAAAATAGAGATGTTGCTATCTTCTACTTGGGGTAGCTTTGAGATTAAGCAGACTCACTGTCAATTGTGTGGCACAGAGTGGGCATTCAAAAATTCTAATTGTGAACATGAGTACCCAAGGTCAAAGAGTAACATAAGCATCCAACTTCAAGATCATTCAGCTCTTTACTGTGCACCATCTGTGTTTTTTCAGATGCTGAGCTCCATCCCAGAATTGCAGAGATAAATACAAAAAAAATCCCAGTGGCCAACTATCAAGGAAGTGGGAAACAAGGAGGCCAGCTTGCATTGAGTGCCAACCAACTGCAGATCAACTATGACACTAGACGTTTTCACCCAACTCATCCATGCTTCTTCCGACAGTACAGATGGCCATGTTTTGAGTTCTGTTGGAGCACTGCTCACCATGCATATATGGCCATGCACCCTCGTGGTGCTCCAAGGGACAAGTCTCCAGTTAACCCGTGAGGAAACCTTAGCACACAGAGAGCAAGCCAAGGTTCAATGTACTAGGATCATTCATTCGTCCATTCATTCACCCAATGACATTTATTGAGCATCCATTATGGCACATAGGATACAGGGATGAACACACAGCACAAGTACTCTTGTCCTTGTGGAGCTTCTATAAGCTTCTACCAAGTCCATCCGCATGCTTCTCCTGCATGTGGGAGAGGAAAGACCCCTCCCCGTGGACTGAACCATGATAGGGGAAGGAGCACCCCAGGGAGAGAAGGAAGCAGGAGTCCTGCAAACCAAGCAGGAGACGTGCAAGCAAGAAAACTCAATTCCATCAGCTTCCTCTTCTCAACAAGCCAATCTAAGGTGGAATACAGGCAGCGTTTGATCTTTTCATCCTCATTTCCATCCTGCCTCAGCCCTGAGAAAGCCTGGGGTCCTGGAGGCAAAGTTCACCTGGGCTTGTGGGCTTCCCTGGAACTTGTGCACAGCCCGGAGCTCCAGGCCAGCCAGCTCACTGGGCTCACCACTTCCCTTTGATTGTTTAATGAAAGTGCTTTGAAGGTCCTGCAGATGCTCTGCTGTGATAAGGTAATTGTCCAAGGGCAACGTCTACAACCCATTCAGGCTGGACTTGGTGCAAATTGAACTTGGAGAAGGCACCTCGGCACCGTCTGACACTTGGTCTTTTGTTCCAGCAACTGGGAGTTTGGGAGGAGGCTTTCCTCCCAAGGCTTCCAAAGGGTGCTAAGAAAGAGAAATTCCTGTTACACGTGCCCTACCTCACGTCTCTACATGAGCATATGCACTTGTGTGTACACACATGCACACATGCACGTAAGTACATATGTAGGCGCACTCATACTCTCTTGTGTACAGGCTCTTGTATACTCTTATATAGGCGCACACTTGCTCTCAGCCTCACATATTCATATGAACGTATCCCAGTACACCTTCATCCCAGTGCATTCCCTTTAAACCACTGGAACCAGACTGGGGCAGGCTGGCAGGGGAGGAGGGGCATTCTCTTCTTCCTGGGAAAGTTCTTTTTCCACTTCAGAAATGGAAAGGAAAGACGGATTCCCAGGCACGGGCAGAGAGGAAAAGGCTTTTACAGATATCAGGGACCACTCTGTAAAAATGGCTTTAACCACATCTCTGAAAGCCAGTAGAAAACCGTTAGTAGGAGAGGCAAGTGCAGAGAGAAGAAGGAAGAGGAGTAGGAGAAGCCCCTTGGCCCATCCTGGGTCTCCTTCTAAGCTTCAGCCTCGCTTGTCTTTATTTCCAGAACCTCAAAAGGTAAAAGGCTCCCAGGACCAGCCTGACAAAGAGATGAAGGGAGAAGAAGGAAAAATGGAGGAAAAGAAAGTAGAGAGGAGGAGAAGAGGAGGAGAAAATGAGGAAGGAGAAGAAGAAGAGAAGGAGAAAATGAGCAGACATGAGAAACAGGGGGAAGGAAGAATGGAGGAAGGAGAAGCAGGAAGAGGAGGAAGGAGAACATGAGGAAGAGAAGGAAAAGAGATGAAGAGGGCCTGGGCACCATGCCCCACGTCTGTAATCCCAGCACTTTGGGAGGCTGATGGGGGTGGATCACCTGAGGTCAGGAGTTCGAGACCAGCCTGGTCAACATGGTGAAACCCTCTCTCTACTAAAAATGCAAAAATTAGCTGGGCCTGGTGGTGAGTCCTTGTAATCCCAGCTACTCAGGAGGCTGAGGTGGGAGAACTGCTTGAACCAGGAAGGTGGAGGCTACAGTGAGACAAGATCGTACCACTGCACTTCAGCCTGGGGGACAGAGTGAGACCCTCGTCTCAGAAAAAAGAAAACAAAAAGAGGTGAAGAGGAGGAGAAGGCAAAAGAGGAGGAAGAGGAAGAAAAGGGAGGAGAAAGAGAAAATAGAAGAGGAAGGGAAGGAAGAGGAAGAGAAACGGCGAAGGAAGAGGAGGAGAAGGAGAGGAAGGAGGAAGACCAGGAAGAAGGAAAGGAGGAGGCTCACCCGAGAGCCCACTTAGCAGTAGGCCTGGGAGAAGCCTGGTTATTATTACCGTTGTTGTATCTTTACTGATGTTGCTCTTGTCCAGTTCTTGAGAACTGGAATCCAATGCATACTATTCCGTTTTTCTGGGGAAAATGAAAATGTCAAGCAAGATTTCAACTCGGTTTCCTTTTCGTTCCTATTCACGTTTGGGCAGATTATTTCAAGGTCACACCTAGAAGAGTCCCAGTTCTTAAAAGAAAAGCATAATAATAAAAGGTCGGTGCTTCTTGGAAATGTAGTGCTGAGGAATTCCAGCCTCCGAAACCTGGAAGGAGCCTCCCGAGAGTCCTTTGTTCCTGAATGTTCAGTTTCCCTCCCCACCCCCACGCCCACCCCCTCCTCTGTCATTATCAAACATTTGAAGACTGAATAATTCCATTTGTTGATGTCTTTGGCCTCCTCTAGCAGAGCGGAGCAGGCCGGAGCCTCTGAAAATGCAAAAGGCCCCCAACGAAATCAAAACCCCTGGTTTTCAAGGTGGATTTATCACCCTTTAAAGGAATATTTATTGGGTAATCGCTTTCCAAAAGTGCTCATGACACAGGGGTCTGAAATAAAGAGCGTCCTCTCCCTTGGGCTGAGGGAAGAGGCTGTTGGCCACTTGGATGCAGGGAGGAGGGAGCCCCTTTGTGGCCTATGTCTTGGGAGGGAGCAGCCAGAAACAGGCCAAGTTTCCCCAGCTGAACTCAAGCTGGGGTCTTGCTTCTGTACCTTGGGCCTACTTATTTCTCTCCCATTTCAACTGGGTTTGGAAGATGCCACTTGGAAACTTGGGAAGAATTCCTGTTAGCATTGTTGTTGCCCTTAAGAAAAGGGAAAAGGAGGAATGCAGGGATTTCAGACCAGACAGGGTGAGCCAGAGATAGGAGACAATCGTCCAAACCAAACCACACTGAGATGGGAATGATTCCTGGGGGATTAGCAGGGTGGACTGGGCCGGAGATGCATCCCCAGACCAAGCAGAGAAGGAGGATCACTTCCCGAAGGTCTTTAGTCAACCTCATCTGGACCAAAGGATCTTCCCAGGGATGCAGGTCTGAGTTACAGCCCAGAGAGCAACAGAGGCCCATGCATACCTCAGGAAACCATGGAGATGGGAGAGGCGGTGACAAGACAGACAGTCCCAGAGAAAAACCGCTGGGGTGAAGCCAGAAAGGCAAGGAGGAAAAGAGAAAGAGAGACCAAAAGAACAGAACAGATGGAGGAGACCGTAAGATAGACGGAGGGACACAGAGAAACAGGAAAAATGTTTGTGTGTGTGAGAGAGAGAGAGAGAGAAAGAGACAGAGAGAAAGAGGGTGAAAGAGGGAGAGGAGAGAGAGGGACAGAAAGAGGGGTTCAAGGGCTAAAGGAAAGCTTTCTGGAACAAGTCCTGCCCAGCCCACACACTCAGAAGCCCCTCACAGCCTCCCTCACAGCAGCAATTGGAGGTCTTAGGAGTTGATTAAGCCTGCATGGGGGTGACTTTTTCTAGACAAGGGGGTAAGCAAAGGGAAACGAGAGGAGGGGACGCTGCTCTCCCCCACCCCCCACCACAGTTCCCAGGTGAACCCCCCTTTTCCCCTGCTGGATGTGAAATCGCCATTTCACCCTGCCACACTCCTTAATTGTTGCAAAAATCATTTGTGAAATTGGTCTCCAACAGGCAAGAACGGCCACACTCATTCCAATAGACAACCCTTCCCTCAACCCTTCCCCCTGCAGGGGCCCGTGGAATCCCGGAGCTGCAGAAACGCTGGGGGTCTGTGTCGCTACTGGACCCGCCACTGTTAGGTCTTTTGCGGGGAGGGTGAAGGACCACGCTGTGGGCGAGATGGCCCCAGTGCAGGACTCCGGAGGTTCTGAGGGTCCCTGGCAGCAGAGGTGTCCAGCTGTGCACTCGCCCCACTCGGCTCAAGATGCTACATGAGCACTGGCCAGAAGACAAGGAGCCTCCCACCCTCAGCACGCCCTGGAGGTCTTTTCCCACTCTGAGAATTAACCTAAACACACACTCACACATTCCTGACGCGCGCTTGGAGCCATACCAAGGCAACATGGAGGTGACCTCAAAGCAGAAGTACAGACGTGGACCCTCACTTAGAAACACACATTTACTCAAACTGATCCCAAACAGACCTACACACAAAACCCACCTACACCTTGACACACAGACCCGGGCACAGGCCTATATTCACACACAATCACACTGGCATATTCCACCAATACAGGGAAGAAGTGCTTTCAAACCTTCCAGGCAAAGAGGACAACTAGTGATGAATGAATGGATGAATATGCAATACACCTAATATGTGTGTGTGTGTGTTATATGTGTGTATGCATAGTGTATATGATACAAATATATGTATATATACACATAGAGAATATATATTCACCTATGGAGGTCAAAGCAGGCCAGGTCCCCAGCAAGGCTGGTGATGTAAGGGGTTGCCATCTTCCCTGGGCTTAAAGCTTGATCTCCCAATCTCTCCTGGGGGAGGGCCTCATAACTTGGGCCATGCAAAGTACCCCGGTGTCCCCCTTCCAATTCTAAAGTTACTTGGCATCTCCCTTCTCAATTAGAGACAGTGTGAACTTAACCAGTTTTTCAGCAAGGCCCCCATTCCCAGAAGGCCCCACCAAAACCTGATGAGCCCCTTGTGCTAGGAGAGTGGGGAGAGGAGGGAGATCTGTCACATGCTGAGAGGGGCAAAGGTCACAGGTGAGGCAAAGGGGAGGGATGGGGACACCCTGGGGCCAGCCAGCAGTGAGCCCCCCAGGCTAAGACAAGGCTGACCCCACTGCAGGGAGAGGGCTGGCAGGGGGCGAGTTTGAGGGCTGGGTTCATTTTATTGTATTTTGCCTCCAGCGTGGGGCCGGAGACGCTCTTTCCCCCCCGGAGACAAAAGGCCTGCAGTTGTGGCGTCCTGCCCCGCTGGGAGGGCGTTTCGCCCCCAGGACTCGGTGTCCTGAGGTTGAGGCTGCTGGTCACCCTGGCTTCAGAGAGTGAAGAATTCAGGAACCTCTGATCTCCCCACCCTGACTCCCGATCATTCAATTGGGTCGTCCCCACAAACCCACCAGCAAGGAGCTCAGAGCTGTACCAAGTCTTGACAAGCTCCCTCCCTCCCCTCTCCCACCTCTTTGCGTCCCCAGATCCTCACACCAGCACCAACTCTCTGTAAACCCAACTACCTGCTGGAAAGGAGTTATGGGCCCGGCCTGGGGGCCTGAGGAGGACGGTGGCGGCTGGAGATGTCTGCACGGGGCGGGGCTGGAAGGGGAGGAAGAGATTGTCCCTAACACTTGGCAAACCCACTTTCCCAAGCCTCAGAACCAGATACGGTTACTGGGGGCTTCTCAGAGCGGCGGGAAGGTAGAGTAAGAACCGGACACCGGGGCTCTGACATTACACAGAAAAAGTCAGAATTCCTCCCTTCAAGTCACCCTAGGCCGGTTCCAGGGGAGCCTCACTGGAGGAGTTTCAGAGGATACGAGATGAGGGAGAAGATGAGAAATAGGGCGGACTCTGCCCCCGGGAGGCCAGAGAAAAGACCAGACTGCAGAGAGGCGCCGGACCGGAGGCAGACATTCCCATAGAGCCGGGACTCCGAGAGCGACCGTGGGCGACCTGGGGGCCGGGGACTCGGCGGATCCGGACCATTCATCAAAGGAAGGCACTGGGACAAAGTTGGCCTCCTCCCCTTCTCCCCCAGCCCCCAACTTGCCGGGATCGGCTCCCTCTGTTTTCATGACGGTTCAAATTCTCCCCCAAAACGAGGTCGAGCCGGGGATTAGAAAAAAGGGAAAAAAAATATTCGTTGGCGATTTCTTTTCGTTGTTGGTCCTCCGCTCCCTTGTGCCCTCGCCCCCTTCCCTCCTCATGAATAAAAGAAAAGTCCGAACCTATCAGATCGCGTTCACTGCCTCCTCCTCTCCTCCTCCTCCTCCTCCTCCTCCTCCTCGTACTTCGGTGAACACTTTTGCACAACTTACCCATCTGATCACTCGCGCCCCCTCGCTTTTCCATTTCTCTTTCCCCAACCCCGTCACCCCTGTCGCCTCCGTCCAGCCCCGAAACCCGAGGAGGCTCCTTCTTCCGTCTGTCCCCGGGTCTCCTAGGGGACGGGGGCTGTGAAAGCTGGTGTGGAGGGAGAAGCGAGTGTGGTCTGGAGAAAGAAGGCGTGGAGAAGAGGGAGGGAGAGAGAGCGAGAGAATAAATATATAAATAAATACGAGAACGAAATCCACTCCGCGGTCTCCGGGCTCGGAAACTTTGGCCCCGAGCGCGAGAGCGCGAGAGCGCGGCGCTCGCCACTCCGAGGCTGGCGGCCCCGATTCCGGCCGCGTTCCCCAGGCCCCCCTCCGCCGTCGGGCCTCGTCTCCGGGTTCTGCCAGGCGCATCAGCCCGCACAACTTCTGGCCGAGCCTAGCCGGCAGAGGCGGACTTGGGGTTGGAGTGTTTGTTTGTTTGAACTTCCTTGTCGTCGCCACCTTCCCTCCCCCCAACCTCCGCCTCCACCTCACCCCCCTCCCCAGCTTCTGGACGCGTTTGACTGCAGCCCGGGGTGGGGGGTGGGGGTAGGGAGTGTGTGTGGAGGGGAGGGAGAAGAGGTTAAAAAAAAAAGAAGACGAAGAAGACGGAAAGAAAGAGATCGCAGCAGGGGTGAAGGGAGCGGACGGGAAGCGATTTTTGCCGACTTTGGATTCGTCCCTGGCGTGCGCAAGAATGGCGGCCCTTCCCGGCACGGTACCGAGAATGATGCGGCCGGCTCCGGGGCAGAACTACCCCCGCACGGGATTCCCTTTGGAAGGTAAGAACGCCCACCCAGCCTGGCCTCGCCGCGACTCCGCCGCCCGGAACTCGGGTTCCTTGGAGAGGCTGCGGTCTCCAGGGGACGGTGGCGGCGCCGGCAGTAGCAGAGGGATCCGGTTCTTTTCTGGGTCCCAGTCCGGGCGCTGAACCCAGGAAGTTTCTGGGACCCATACTTGTCCGCTTCTACGTGGGTTTCACTGACCGGCGGCCTGCGCTTCTCAGGTCGCGAGCTGCCGGCCTTTACCCGCAGGGCTGAACTTCTGGTAGATTTGGACTCCTAGTAAATATCAGGTCCTGGTGAATTTCAGCTCTTTCCACTATTTCCAGGCACTTCCCTGACAATTTCTCGGCTCTCCAGACTCTCTGGCTGCCGGCTTTCTACTCTTGAATTATTTTTTTCCACCCCGGGATTGGTCTTCCAGTCCTTTTTATTTCGAACCACCTACCATGGGTGATACTTTATATGCCTCAACTACCACCGCTATCCATTTCTTCCGAAGCCACACTCAGACACTCCTGCTTTTCCGCCTGGAAACGAACTAATTGGAAATAATAATTAGTAACGATTTTCCCCCTAAAACTTTTTACTGGGGCTTCCGCACTCTGGAAATCTCCCGGGAGAGAACCTCTAAACGGCGAGGTTTAGAGAACTTCTCAACGGCGAGAGGAGCACGGCAATATCCAAACCAGGGGAAAGCTGATTTTGTAAAGCGTCCTTCCTAAACATCCAGCGCCCGCCCGGGGAGAGCTGAGAGGACGGGCGGCGGCGAACCGGTCCCGGCTGGAGAAAAGGCTGGGAGCGCACAGCCGAGAGACCCGCTCCTGTGTTTTTGTTTTGTTTTTTTTTTTTTTACTAATGGAAGGCCTCAACCTGTCACTGAGGGATCATTTGGCTTCTGAGGGTAGGTAGCCTAGAGTGTCACAGAGAAGTCGTTAGAAATATGTGCGACTTTTTTTTTTTTTTTTTTAATTACTCTTCTTGTAATCGTATGAGTCCCTGGCGCGTGAGGAAGGGGAGAGAAGGCAGGGAGGGGGTGGGCGGGCTGGCAGCCTGCGATCCGGTAGGAGCTCCCTTGGGCAGCGAGACGGCGCCGGGTCCCCGTATTAGACAGAGGCGAAGAGAGCGGCTTCGTGATCAAGTGCGCGCCGGCAGCCACGCAGGCGGGAGAGCGCGCAAACCCGGGGATTTGCAGCGGCACTCTCCTGTAGCGAATGCAAGTAAAACAGGCGGCTGAGGATGCGCGGCGGATTAGAACAATATTTGCCCAACATGACGCAGAATACTGAGGAGAGCCGAGTGCCGGTCGCTAAAGAGGCTCTTGAATATAAAGTTGGGCGCTCGAGAGCTCTTGAGCGCTAATGGCATATCCCGCCACGGAGACCGAGTGACTCTGACTTTGCGACGCACGATTTCTGATTAAATCCGAGGGTGGCTTCAGACACCGACTTTTACAAAAAGAGGTGGGGGGGACCGGGAGAGCAAGGGAGGGGGCGGTAGGAATGGTCCAGCCGCGGAGCCTCTTCTCACCTCCTCCCTTTCAATTACAGTCAGCTCCCTCCACTCCCGCGGCTGTGAAATCGTTCTAATCTTCCAGATCTCCGCAGCCGCTGAGTCCCCAAATTGGGGGGATCGAGGCCGGATTAGTGCGCTGGGTGTCCCCCCAACCTTCTGTGAGGAAATTGTGTAGACTTCGCATTAAAGCGACCAGGGCGTTCTCCCCTCCCCAGCACACACCAGGGATGCCTGTCTTCCCGGTTCCCAAAGTCACCCCCACCCAGGGACTGTGTTCCATCTGCCTACCAGCCTGGCAGAGCCTGCAGGCACGGTTCATGGATTTGTGAGGCCAAGTGAACTATTTAATTTAGGGACTTTGGGGCAGTGGTGTCCTAAAATGGTCCCAAAACGAAATTAGGACTTCAAGGGTGGTTAGAAGCAAGGGGAGTCACCCAAGGGACAACCAGGTGCCCTTGGAGGCAGCAGCCAACAGCATATGTCACCAGTCCCTCGGCTGTGCCTCAGCTGTTCCCTGGGACAGTTCCACTGCTCTAGCCAGAGCTGTAAGTGTAGTAATCAGTCAGCCCTTTCTAGCCCCCGACAAACTGGATCATTCATGACTACCAGGAGTGTAGAACTGACCAGATGAGCCACATCACACCCGTTTTTGGCCTCTCCAAGATGCAGGCAGGCCTGCAGCCCAAGCTTCGGCCTGAGGGACAGAGAGTCATTGGTCCCAAGATTTCTAAGGCTTTACCAGCCTGGTGGCTCTGCTGTCTCACCTCCGTCTCTCTCCCTCCCCTTCTGAGTAGCATTCGAATCTCCCAGGTGTGTCCTCATCCCTGGTAGTGTGGCAGGAGTTGGGGGTCACAGCATCTGGGGAGATTCTTGCAGCCGTGACTCCTCTATCCAACTCTACAGGAGATTTCCTAGATTTATGACAGTTGTTTCTCAAACTACCTCCCTGCCAAAGCCCCAATGTGAGGACCACCAGGATCGCTGTCTGAGGTCTTGGGGCTCAAACGAACAAAACTGGAGTCAGGGAATGAACTCAGTGTCTGCTCTCTATCCTCACCCTGTGCCTCTCTTATTCTGCATCTCCCCTCCCTTCTCCAGTGTCCACCCCGCTTGGCCAAGGCCGGGTCAATCAGCTGGGAGGGGTCTTCATCAACGGACGACCCCTGCCTAACCATATCCGCCACAAGATAGTGGAGATGGCCCACCATGGCATCCGGCCCTGTGTCATCTCCCGACAGCTGCGTGTCTCCCACGGCTGCGTCTCCAAGATTCTCTGCCGCTACCAAGAGACCGGGTCCATCCGGCCTGGGGCCATCGGCGGCAGCAAGCCCAGAGTGAGTATCTTTGCCACAGAGGCTGGCAGCTGGCTTCCCATGGTCCGGGGGTCCTGGTTGTGGCCCCTCTTACTACCTCGTGTCATCCAGTGGCACCAGGAAAGTACAGCTGGAGAGTGTCTCCTACTCCCAGGTATCCTCCCATTGTTTTCCTATTATTTGAATTTCTCAGAGATGGCACTAAGTAAGGTCTAGCTTGTCCAAGACCTTGAGGCCAATGAGCTATTCCTGGACTGTCCCCACATTTGCCTCAACCCCCGTCACCTTCCAAGACCAGAAGACATCTTCTCTCAGTCTTTCCTAAGATAATGAGGGGGACCCTGGGGGTCCTAAGTAAAGTTTTTTATTGCCTATCCCTGTCTCACCCCCCCCCCAACACACACACACACACACACACACACACACACACACACACACACGCCAGCAGACCCCCAGCTGCCTTCCTGGGAGCCAGGAACCGGTTTCTTGAAAGGATAAAGCCAATCTCTTGGGGGATGGGGGGACACACGGTAACCAGAGCCACCAGCCTGGTCTAGGGCTCTTAAGAGGTGATATTAAAAGTATTTCCCTCCCCCATCCCATCTTTCCACTCCTACTCTCCCACCTCCACTTCTGAAGCAGGTGGCGACTCCGGATGTGGAGAAAAAGATTGAGGAGTACAAGAGGGAAAACCCGGGCATGTTCAGCTGGGAGATCCGGGACAGGCTGCTGAAGGACGGGCACTGTGACCGAAGCACTGTGCCCTCAGGTGAGAAGGCAGCTGAGCCGGCAGAGCTGGCCCAGAGTGTGGCCAGGGCTCCAATGTGGAGGGCTGGAGGCGGGAGAGAGGGGAGGGGAGATGATGGTTGACTGGGAACTTACTGAGAAGTTGGGGGAAAGGAGTATAGAAAGGCAGAGAGTTAAGGCATAGTAGTAAACCATAACAGAATGGAATAAGATGGAAAGAAGGAATAGGGAAAGAAAAAAAAAGTTAAGAAAGAGGAGAGAGAAGAGAGAAAGGGAGAAAGGAAGGAAGGAAGGAAGGAAGGAAGGAAGGAAGGAAGGAAGGAAG
>NC_045434.1:204043019-204055872 GCF_002776525.5 Piliocolobus tephrosceles | reverse complement strand
AAGGAAGGAAGGAAGGAAGGAAGGAAGGAAGGAAGGAAGGAAGGAAGGAAGGGGCAAAGAGTTAACCTAGAAAGTTGGATGGTAAGAGAATCCCCCTGGAGGCTTTCTCAGAGAAAACGGCTTCAATAGATGGATCTGTCCTAGGAGGGTGGATGCCCATGGGCTTCCCTGGACCACCATCTGGGAACTATCATTTCTGCTGTGTCGCCAACACCAGCCATTTGAGTCCTAAATGTGGAAGTCCCAAACCATACTGCCTGTGAGACAGAAAGTGATCTGGTGGGTGTGTGTTTGTACATGTGCATTCAGGCATGCAAGGCCAGGATGCACACCTGAGTGTGGGAGTGACAGCAGGAGCTGGAAAGACTCCAGGGAAGCCCTGGGACCGCTCAGGGGTGTGGGTGAAGTGCACCTAGGCAGGTGTTAGTGTAAGGCACAAATGCTTGCAAGCATCTGCATAGGAATGCACAGTCTAACTACCCTGTGAGTGCCCGGGGTGTGAGTCAGGCTTCTGCAAGTGGGTGCTGGTTATGGAGTACGTGTCAATGCCTAAATGCCTGTGTGTGGAAGAGGGATGAATGGATATCTGTAAGGAAGCAGAGGGCTTCCTGACTTTCTCCCAGGAGCTCAGGCCACCGCTCGATCCTCTGCTCCAACAACTTATACTTGCTCTTTTGCCTTTGAATTTCTGAGGTTTAGTGAGTTCGATTAGCCGCGTGCTCAGAATCAAGTTCGGGAAGAAAGAGGAGGAGGATGAAGCGGACAAGAAGGAGGACGACGGCGAAAAGAAGGCCAAACACAGCATTGACGGCATCCTGGGCGACAAAGGTAGGGAACTTCCCGGGACTGCGAGGCCCCAGCCCAGGTTTTCCCACGATCGGGTGTGCGGGCCAGTGGTTCGCTCCCGCCGCCGGAGCAGGCGACCAGAACTCCAGCGGGGAAACTCTCAGGCTGCGGGGCAGCCGGGAGCCGCTCAGGCTTTGCCGACAGCGCCCCCTCGGTGCGCACCCCGGATGCAGGCTAGATGCGAAGCCCGCGCCTTCTTTGCGTTATGGAGGCCGGGCGCGTATGGCCTGTGAGTCCCGGGAGAGCCCGGCTGCGGGGCCGTGCGCCTGGTCTACCCGAGTACTGCCGGGAGTGCGTCCTCCCGCGCTGGCGTTTTGGCTGCTACTCTCGGCGTCGATCAATTATTTATAGGAAACTTGGGCAAGGGGGCGGGGGGCGGGAGTAGGGGAGCGAGGAAGGAGGAGCCGGCCCGCGGCTCCCTAAATGAATTTGTTAACCAGACCCGCACACGCTCTCTAAACGGTCCCTTGAAACCCCGCCTGACAGTTGACTGACCGCTGCAATCAATAAAAATTAGCTGGGGCCGCCGTCTGACTCAGCCCGGCGTTGCCAGGGCGGACTGTGGGACAGAGGGTGCCTTCCTCTGTGGCGTGCGCCGGCGGGGCTGGGAGTGGAGGCCAAGTTCCCAGATGCCCAGGGTCGGAGGGTCGCAGTGGGGGAGATATTCAGGCTCCACACACCCTTTCCCCATTCTTAGCACGGCTTCCGCGGGCAGGCTGGAGTCTGAGCCCCGCGCCATGCTTTTTCTCAGGATCAGCTAAGGAAGGCGTTTAATTTTCAAGCGCCCGCAAGCCCGGGAAAGGGGATTGTGCTTTTGTCTCTTGAAGGAAGGAAGTTTCGAGAGAAAGAAGGGAAAGTTCTTCCTCATTACCCTCTCCCCTTCCTAATTGCCCTCGTAGTTCCCCTAAGTCTCTTTAAGACTTGGTAAGTGCACGTTAAGGGGTGACAGGGAGATGGAACAGAAACAGAAATGGAAGACCCAGAGTCACAAAGACTGACAGTTAAAAGAAAAGGCCCCAAACACACACTCAGGGAGGCGGCAGGCTGAGGGAATCGGAAAGACGGTGGCCATGGGAAACCGCAGACTGATTGCTTTGGAGAAAGTGGCCAGTGCCCTGGAACCTGAGAGCTTGCAAAGAGCCTGTGTTGTTCCAGTTTCCCTCCAGAGGTTTCTCCTAACACCCCTCTCCTCACGACCCAAGCACTCCTAGCCCAGGTCTCTCTCCAGTTCTCAGAAGACCCTCCCAACCTTGAAGATGAACTTCACAGACAAAGCGGGCTTACTAAGACAACTCCCATCTACGCCCAGCCCCCACAGGCGTGGTTCGAGGAGGAAGGATGGGGGGCGGGCAGCCCTGTGCCAGAGCGGCCTAGGGTGAAGGGAAGGGGCTGGCTATTGACACACAGGGCCCCCAGTGATGCCGCAGTCCCGTCCGGGACAAAAGGGCGAGGGAAGAAAGGGAGTGAGCTGTGCCGGGCGCCCCGCTGTGCCCGGCCTGCCGAGGGGCCTCGGGTCTGCGGCGGGAGGCAGCCCTGCACTGTCAAGCGGTCCTTGGTTAGGCCAGTGAGCCCAGAGCCCTGGGACACCTGCCAGGGGACCCAATCCTTATTTCAGTTTCCACTGGAAGGAGACTAGATGGACTTTTTGTAGGCTGTGCAGGGGAGGCACAGAACTTGAATAATCTTTCCTGGACAAATAATCTTTCCTGCACAACAGACAACTCTTCTGAGAGTTATCCCAGGGAGAAGCAGAGGAGGTTTGGTTTTCCTTGGAGAGACTTTAAATGTGTTTGCACGCAGGGATTATGCTTAGTTCAATCTGCGAGGAAGCACAAATAGGTAAATTTCCTCTGAGAAAGAAGGGAAGGGAAGGAAAGGAAGAGGATGGAAAGATCCTGCGGTTTGGAGGATTCCTCTAATTTCAGGAAATGCGGGGGCTTTCCGTGCTGGCCTGGGCTCACCACACCAGCTAACAAACCACTTCGCTGGACAGAGGTTTTCCCTGCAGCAGGAAGCACCACGTCTCCAAGGGTTTAAAGAGGAACCTGTGCCAGACGCGGGAGGCTGAGGACACAGGTGCTGAGTCTAGAGCAGCTGAAGAAATGAAATGATCTGATGCAGTGAGCCTGGTGTCCAGAAAGTCCCGCAGTTTTTGCGTGACGGTGGGTGTGCTGGGTGCAGTGATTGTGCACTGAATGGCTGTGTAAGCGCAAGCATCTCTTGGTGTGACTGTTTACCCATGGGCCTTTGGATCTGAATGCTGTAGGTCATATATCTGTGCAAGTGGAATTCAGCATAGGTGTGCAGGGAGCGTGTAGATGGGTGTGAATGGGCAATGTGATGGTGCAGATGAGAGACAGCCATCTATCCATCTGTGAACAAATTGTGTCCGTTTCCTATTTGAGTTCCTGGATCAGTCAGCAGGCACCCCTGTGAACCCCTCATCTCTCTCCCAGGCCCCAGACATCAGTTTCGTGGCCAAGTTAAAGCTGAAAAGATCTTCCAATCTCCATCCGAGTCATTCAGGTAGGGAGAGGCTGAGATGCCCCATGGCCAGAGCAGGGGATGTTGTGCACACACACAACTTTGTTTTGGCTTCTTACTCTTGAAAAATGCTTTCTCTGGGGGAGTTGCCCCTCTCATGGCAGGGAGCCGCCAAAGAAGGGGTTTAAGAGCTCTCCTCTTTAAGCACTAAAGAGAGATCCCTCCCTGAGTCCGTTTTTTCCTATCGTCCGCTTGGCATTTAATAATGTTAAGACTTATTAGAGCTGGTAATGAAAACTGGGACTGCTGAATAGGAAACTGTGTTGGAGAGGGGTGTAATAGCTTCCAGGCATGGTAAGAAACTATTTATCCGCAATCAGTTCTCACTCTCAGAGTTTGAAGCACAAACGTTAAGTTGAAGGGTTTTAAAGCAGATTAAATTGAGCTTTTATTTCTGTGCACTTTCATCTCTGAACAGCTCACTCCTGCTCCCCTTGGGCTGATATTCATGAGGCTGTTCGTTTTTTTTTTTTTTTTTTTTTTTTTTTGCTCTTATCCTTGTTAAGACTGAGTTATTAGGATTGTTGGTTGTGAGTATTCTCAGACCTCTGCCGATAGGTGCTTGCCCCAGCCAAACTCGGCTCACCTGGAGAGGGGAGTGGAGCGTTCCTTGCTCCCATGCGCTTAGGCTCCCTCCTCTTCACCCCTCTCTCTGAGGATCAGGGGATAGACAGACCAGGGACCCAACAGGGAGGGGATTTGAGGAGAGAAGAGAAAGGAAAAGATTTTTCACAGAATCTGAGCTCAGAGAGATTCTTTTGGGGAATTTGATAGGGGTTTGCAATGGGTCAAACCATTCCTCAGTGGGAGCTGAGGTAGTGAGTGTGAAGAAATAAGCAATAATATAAACAACAATAACAGCAGTGACAAACAGCAAGAACACCAAAGCCGCGTGCATCTGACAGTGCACCAGTTGAAGCCAAAACTGACTGGATCCATCGGACCAGGGGCTCCACTTTGTTCTCCAGGATGGAAAGGCCAATGAGGTTACAATTAATATGAAATATAGGAAAAAGTTACAATGTGAGAAAAAAAGAAGCAGTAGTAGTGGAGGCAGCATTTTTCTGGGGGTGGGGGGGCGGGGGGGGGAACCCTGGGAGTGTCCAAGTCCAGCTGGAGAATTTGTAGACTTCCTGGGTGTGAAAGACCATCTGAGATGGGGGGAGGGTTGGCAAGGAGGGCGTGTGAGGCAGATTTGTTTCTCTTTGCATTTTTCCTTTATTTATTTTTAAGGCAGCAAACTTACAGGTGTGGAGTGGGAAATGACGGGGAAGGATCGGAAAGGAGGGGAGAGCCCGGAGTGTGGGTTTTAGACACTTGTAAAAGGAGGTGGGAAACAATTTAATTTGGCAGCAGCGATAGCTGCTAATGCGGTTTTCGGTCGTTTGCTACACTGGAGGAAGCTGTTTTGATTGTGTGTACAAGGACCTGCCAAATTTAATTAGGCTCCGGGGGAGCCAGTGAATAGGGGAAGGGGGGCACGGCTCCCCTCAGCCCACACCATTTTTTCGGCTTCACACCTGGAAGAGACATTGTTTACGGGATCTTCGAGAACCAAGAAGGGGCGGGGGCGGAGAGGGACAGGAGCTTTGGAAGAGGGGGCGAGGGAGGGGACGAGGATAGTCCATTTATCACGAAACAATCTGCATTGATTTAAACCAACAAGTTCCCTCCTCTGTAAATGTGTGTTTAGAGAAAGGTAATTGACACTCCACCAAATCAAAGGATTACCCCGGGTTGGCAATCTAATCAAACAGAGTCCAGGCGGGATTTGAAGCTGTTCAGAGTGGGATCAGCTTCGCATAATGGGGGCTCGGAGGAAGACGGGAGGGTGTCAGGCAATTCCCGGCTTTAGGCAGCGCTCGGCGGTGGATATCCAGTGCGACCAGAGGGAGAGAGGGAGGGGGCGCGGGAGGGGCGCGCCGGGCCGGGAGCTGGGGGGGATGGGGCGAGCTGAGAGGGGAGTGCGGAGCTGGGAACGTCCCGGCGGAGGGGGCTCCCGGCGAGGGGCCGAGCCCACACTGGGCTGACAAGGCTCCCCTTTTCTTCCCTCCATCCCCCCAACCGAAGAAGAGCGGGGGGAGGCGGGAGCAGAGACTAACGAGGAACAACAATGAGGAGATAACTATTACAAAGGCAAACACTGGCGCTCGCGCGCTCGCAGCCCCAGAACCCGCGGTAAATAAACAAAGTCTGCGAACTGTTTGCTAGATAAACTCGTGCCTAAATCGAGTGTGACGGGCAAGGAGAGAAGAGACAGAAGGAGATAAGGTTGGAGGGGGAATGAACGAGCATAATCTAATAGAAGACATTTAGAAAACAAACTTTAAACAAGGGAGAACAGGCGAGCGGAGGGCAATTATCCGCCCCAGAGAGCGGGGGAAGCGGTTGGAGGTCTGGGAAGGGGTGGAAGGGAGGGGACTGAGAGCTGCGGAAGAGCTGAGTGTTGGGGGTGCCTTTGGGACTCCGTGGGGAGCCAAGAGGAGCTCCCCAGGGCGCGCAAGAAAGGAGGCTCGGTTCCCGGATTGAGTGAGGTTCCCGCGCTCAGCCGGTCTTGGAACGCAGGCACGTCTAAACCGGGTGGGGTCCCCCGCTGCGAGGGCGTGCGGGTTTTGTGTTCCCCTCGGGGCACGCACCGCCACACATCGGCTGTTTCAAGGCGTTTGTACCTAAAAGGCTAGTGTGCACGAGGCAGCGGTTAAAGGAATTAGATATTTACCAGTTTGAAATAAGCCTGGCTAAGAAGAAGAGAGAAGAGAGAGACATTGAAAAGATGAGGCTGGGGGAAGACTTCAAACGAATTCATCATTTGGAATGGTGGAGGGGAGATTTACCAGACAGTATTGGGAAGTTATTTAGATATTAATAACACATTTTCCTGAGGCGCGACCACGGCAGCCATCTGCGCTGCTCTCGGAGCTATTTGGCTGGGTAAAATATGGGCGTCTCAAATGTTGGGAAGAGATAACGCAATCAGGCTAACCCTGGTCCTAAGACTGCATCGCAGCGTTAAACCCGGATTAACCCCCCCCCCCCCCACTCCCGCGGCCCCCTCCCCTTTCACAGCTTTCCAAATTTTCAGTGGAATTTACATGGAGGGATTTAAAAGCACATATAACAGTAGCCTTAAAGCAATAAGGTGATTATTTGGGCTTTTTTTTTTTTAAGAACGTCTTTCTGAAAATGATAGTTGTCACACATTACATTATATATAAATAATATTATATAAAAACATATTTTTATACAGGAAAAGAGGGCTGAGCAAATGAGATTTCCTGCCAGGTTACCTCTTCGGAGTTTCTATTTGCCATCATTCTATCATCATCAACAAAGTTGATGAGGCTTCATTCTGTACTGTTGGGCAAGAGCGCCTAAGGACATAAACATGCAATGTACAAGGTCCTGGCCCTGGCCCTGGAAGCTCAGAGTCTAAGACCAGACAGAACTCACAGCCCTGAAAAGACAGTGCCTGGTTGAGGGAAGGGTTTCTGCACAGAGGAGAGACCCCCAAACAAAGCTTCTCCAGAGGCTGTGGGGCCTTGAAGGCTATGACTAAGGAGGGGGGGCACATTCCAGAAATTCCAGAAAAAATATCTGTTCTCTCCCTTCCATTGCAGACTAAAGGGGTAATTACGAAACTCAGGATAAGGGTAAGAGGAGCTTGGAAGACTGGGATGCCCCCCTCAGTTTTTGCTGTCCGGGGCCTTCCCTCTTCTTTTCCCCTTCCCCCAACTCTGGCTGAAAGAGGAAAAGGTGGAAATGGGGTCAGCGCTTTCTGACCTGCTCCGGAGCGATTGGCCCCGGCTGGGGTCGGACAGGGGGAGGGAGGGAGGGAACTCGCCTTCCCAAATCGAATCAAGGCAGAACGGTGACCTAAGGGGGAAACTTCGCCATTAGTAGATAGATCTCTCCAAAACTTCAAACGAAGTGGGGTGGGGGAGAGGTGAGGCAGGGAAGGAGTCCCGAAGAGCGCAGGGGGAACTACTAGCATGTGAAGGGGAGGGGCCTGGAGGAGGAAGAGATGGGGTCGGGGGCAAAGGGGAGGCGGGGGCCAAAGGAAGGGGTGTGGGTAAGGGCATGCGAAGAGAGGGGGTCGGCTGCACTTGGAACTTCAACCCCTGGGAGAGGAAAAGCCTCTGCGGGTCCCTGCAGCCTCGGGAGGGGTGAGGGGAAGTTGCGTGTGCCCCAAGTCCAGCTCCGAAGAGGCCCCGAGGGCATTACAGGGCGCCTTGGGCACGCGTGCCAGGCCCTGGTTTGGCAGCCGAGCTGAGCGAGGGTGGATTGTGAGGAGCACTGGGGCCGCCGCGGGGCTCCGCGTGTCGGCTGCCAGGGAATTGGCCGATTTCCCTAGTCTGAGGGTCAGCGAATGGACCTTTCCATGGCTTGGGCGCCCTGGTCCTGGAGGTGCGCTGGGCCTGAGCTCCGGTGGAGACCACGGGAGGGGTGGGGAGAGGCAGCGGAGACAGAGAGCCACAGAGGAGGAGAGAGCTAGAAAATTCAGAGTGAGAAAGGCTGAGCGCAGCAGAAGAGAATCTTGCGTACAGTTTGAGGACGCTGAAAAATGCGGAGGGGCCGAGGGACGCGCGGAGCAGCAGGAAGAAAGACAAAGAGATGCAGAGTCTCCGAGAGGCTGGCCCTGGGACGGGCGGATCAGGAGAGCCAGCGGAACCTAGAGACAGACAGAGCCGGCGGGAGAGCATTGGCGGAGAGGGCGAGCGCGCAAAGCCGGGCAGCGGCGAGGGGAAGGCGGGAGGCGGGCGAGCCTCGGCCGCCCTTTTGATCCTTCGCGGCTTCCCCTTATCAGAAGCGCTTTCGGTGACATCGGTACAAAGGCAGTTCATCATATTACAGCACGTCCCGGCGGCTCGCTGAGATCCTGCCGCTTAATTAGAGGCGAGCGAGCTGGGCTGGCGGGGCGGGAGGCAGGCCGACCCGGAGGTGGGGGCCCAGGTTCCGTGCTCCAACCCGGGGCGCTGGGCAGGGGCCAGCCCGCGTGCCTGGCGGTGTTGGGACATGGAGTGAGGGGGAGGCCAGGAACTGCATTCAGAGCGTCGCTAAATTAACAGGACGGCCCGGGCTTCACTGCCGGGAGAGTGAAGCTCGCCGCCTTTAGCTGCCGCCCCTTCTAAGTTGTCGGCTTTGGAAAGGGATGGTGCTCTGGCCACTTTCCCCGCTTCCAGGCTGTGAACGCTGAGGACTGGAGGGCGAGTAAGGGGGAGGGAACCCAGGGCGAGCTGAAGGCTCAGTGCAACTCTGGGTCCAGGTCGCACCCACCAGCCCCCAGCGGCTGTGTTCCATCCCCTCCTCCGACCGCTTTGCTCTCCATCCGAACCCAGGTGTGCGAGGCTGGAGCAATCTGAGAGGGGCAAAGTGCATCGTGGTCGAGGTTCTAGGGTCCATCCCGCCCGCAACTCACTAGCGATATCACCCTAGACAACCCATTCAACCACTTTGGGCCTCAGTTTCCTTCCATGAAAAAAGAGAATTAGCTAAGACAAATGTTATCCTTTTAGGGGATCCTGGATCCCTTTAAGAATAGGCTAAAACCGAAAAATAATTTTAAAACTTTGCCATTTACATACTTACGTACTTTCATACAGGCATAATTTTTCATCTGGTATAAAAG
Source organism: Piliocolobus tephrosceles (assembly GCF_002776525.5). NCBI lineage: Eukaryota > Metazoa > Chordata > Mammalia > Primates > Cercopithecidae > Piliocolobus > Piliocolobus tephrosceles. Next base: position 204,046,856 of record NC_045434.1, on the reverse strand, counting down.
GGTCTTTGGGGCTTCTAGAGGCCACACCCCATTCAGAACCTCACATCTGCGTGCTTCCTGATGACTCCAGTATTCTCCAGGGAGCTTCTGATTCCGGGATCAGGAAGCTTAAAATGAGGAGATGGGGAGAAGGGGCACTGAGATCCTGCCCTTGGTCTGGTCCTTGCTACTTCCTCCCCTCTCCAAAACAGAGAGGAGAGCTTCTCCCCCACCCCACTTGGTTACTGGGAGGGTCCTTTGGGAAGCATTTATATGCTGATATAAGCACGTGTGCTATGCTCCCCTTTTACCTATACCACCCAAAAGAGAAATTTTCCTCTGGAGTGTATGTGTGTGAATGTCTTCATTCATTCTGCAAAAATTTTGTTGAGCACCTACTAGGTGCCAGGCGTTGTGTTAAGTGACCTCAAGAAGGTCCCTGCCCTCATGGAGTTCTAAGCCAGGCTATGCAGACAGAAAACAAGCCCACAAATAAACAGATGTGTATCGTGGATGTATTTGTTGTGTGTTTACCTGGATATCTTTGTGGGCTTCCCTCTTTGCAAGGCTGTCTTGTGTCTGGGTGTTTGTGCATGGTTTGTGTGTGTGTGTGCACGCGTGCACAACAGCAGAGTGTGTTTGTAGGGCTGGGGCAGAATTTGGCAGGCAGCCCCCAAGCTGACCTCTGGAGTGGCCTGCGTCGGGGGACTGGGCCTTGCTTCCCCACGGTTTTGAGGGAGAGGCGGAGGGAGGAGCGGCTGGACTAAGGAGCCTCTTGCCTTCACTGCACTCTTTGTCTGACACCAGGAAAAGACCGAAGATCAAAGAGGCCCCCCAGCCGGACAGAAAAAGGGGTGGGGCGGCAGACGCGATAAGTAGCTCGGAAAACTCCACCCTTAACTTTTCTGGGTCCTTTCCATGGAACCCAGACCCTCCAGAACCTCACCCAAGTGGGCGAGTGGGCGGCTGGCGATGGGTTTTCTACAGTCCTAAGCCTCAGCGAGGGCGACAGGTGGAGAGGGACAGCTAGGGATCCAGGCTCCAATTCAGACCTAGGTCTTTAGGTGACTGGAGAAGGGGGAAAGAGAGCAACATTCAGAAGTTTTGTGAGGTGTGTGTGTGTGTGTGTGTGTGTGTGTGTGTGTGTGTGTTTGTGCTGTGTGTTCTGTACACATTTGCAGGGAGATTGTGGGTCCGGATCAAGCCTCCTGGTTTCCTGAAAACTTGTCTTAAAGTCTGCTCTGGCTTTACCTGGGCTGCAGACTTGGGAGTTGGAAGGAGTCAGGAGGAGTCCTAAGGAAGCTTCTGGAACCTCTTGTTCTCAGTGGAAACCTACAGAAGCGCCTCCCTCTCCCGCACTTTCTCGTAACCACAGACCTAACTCAGGAAGCTGGTCTCTAAGCCACCTGGCAAGGTGCTTTCCAGCCTTCTCGCGTTCCCTCACCCTGCAGCTCTCCTTCCCGCCTGGACTTCTGGAGTTTGAATTCACCCTTCCGAGGGTCTAAAAATACTGTAGAAAAAGAAAGTCCAATTTGGGGGCACATACCCCATCTTCCATTCTCCTGCCTCCCGCTGCCTGCAAATGCCAAAATTCAAAGTGCCCACCCCTCCTGCCTTTTCGATGGGGGGAGATTCTGAAAGACTGAAGAATCCCAACATCTCTGGGATTTGTTAGAGGTCCTCGGAATGAACCCTAAGAAAAGAGGCCTTGGAACTTCTTTTAATAAATGGGGCTGAACCTCCTTCTCTCTTCAAATTGGGTTCTGGTTGGGACTTTTTCTCTGGTGGCTTGGTGGCCCATACAGGGGACACGAAGAGGTTCGCCCAGAGCTGCCTGTTACAGGCGATAACTGCTGTAAATGGCCCCCTTTGCGTCGACCCTCCTTCCCAAAGACCCGGTCTTTTCCGTTTCGGCGGTGCCTGAGCCTCAGTTCCCCTCTCTGATTAGTGAGGCTAAGAGCCGCTCCTGGTCTCCCCAGGCAGCAGGAAATTAGGGCCGGGAAAGCGGTTTGGAAACTGGTCAGCGGGTGCAGGCGGGGAAAGGGTGGGAGGCGCCAGGAGTTTGTCCTCCTCCCCCGGCCGCCCCCTCCCCGCCGCCCTCTCGGCGCAGTCCCCGCTCGCGCCTCAATGGCCACTTTAGAAATACAAACAACTTTAGAAATAAAGTAACCAAACCCCCGAAAGGGGCTTTGAAGGGGCGAATGCCTGGTGGCGCTTTACTATGGTGTGGGCCGAGGCCCCGGCCTAATCCTGCTTTCATTTCCACCGACGGCCGCGGGGGAAGCGCTCCCGGCCTCCCGGCCCCTCAGGAGGCTGATTAGGCCACAAAGAGCCCCCATTATCCCGAGAAGAAAACCGGGGGGCGGCGCGGCGCGGGGGGAGCGGCCCGCCCGCGCCCGGGCTATTGACTTAGTGGATGAAGTCAAGAGCGGGCACGCTGGAAGCCCGGGGATGGGGGGCGGAGGAGGGCTGGGGCCTTGGGCGGGGGATCCCGGAGGTAGGGTGGGGGGAGGGCTGGAGGGGGAGGGGCGGCCCGCGCGGGTAGGGGCGGGTGACGGAACAAAACAGGACGCACAAAACCCACAACAAAACCGAGCTCCGGGCGAGGGGAGCCGGGCTCTGGTGCGGGGCCTCGTCTGCTGAGCTTGGCTGGGTCGGCTGCGCGCGCCGGCCAGCGGAGGGGAGGGGGGCAGAGGACCTGGGCCCCGCCGCCCCTGCCGCCTGGGCTGGGTTGCTTACTTGGGATGGGGTGGTGGAGCAAAGGAGAAAGTTGCAGCCGTTGGACGGTCTGTCGCTAAGGGCTACATGGCTTGGGCACATGGCTCTGCGGCTCAGGCTCTCTCTTCCTCCTCTGTGACCCCAGGGAGCTGGGTACAGAGGTCTCCAAAAGTCACCCCCACTGTGGCGGCCTGCAAATCTGTGATCACAGCTATGGAGGATGCTGTAGAGGAGATGCCTGAATTGGGGTAGCAGGGAGGGGGGAAGGAGGCAGGGGATTGAAGGAGAAAGACGAGTACCCTGGATTCTGAAAGATCTGGGTAACTGAGTGAAGCATTCTGAGAGCCTTGATGTCCTCTTCTGCAAAATGGGTCCATGGACACAACCTCAAAGTAGGCTAGGAAGTGTAAGTGCTATAGTTACATAAAGTACAGGGTAAACTGAGAGGCTGGAGAAATATCACTCCCTCATCCTCTTCTGCCTCCTTGTTTCCTCCAGGGCTTCTTTCAGTCACTCACCTATGACTTGAGAAATAATAGGGGCCTTGGAAGAAATGGGCTGTGAATCCATAAGTGATCACCAAATGTGGGCACAGGTGGGGTGGGGGCAGATGCTCAGCCAAGTGCAAATAAATAGTATCCCTCCTGGTCTACAGTTCTAGACAGGAGACATAGGCCTGCTCTGTGGGCAGCTCCTCATTCAGCAGAAGGTCAAGAGAAGAAGGTAGAAACACACAGAGCCAGTTCCTGGAGCCCAATAGACACTGTTCTGTGTGTGGAGGGACTTCCCTCCCCTGATGGCTTCTGTCCCCACAGGCAGAGGCTAGGCAGCCTTGACTGACAGGGTAGGGAGGTGGGGGTGAGTGCTCTGGTTTGAGGGGATGGAGAAAACATTCTGCAGGTATAAAGGAGGCAAGTGAGGGTATGTGACACAGGCTTCTACCTGACTGGCCCCCAGTCACCTCCCCTCCCCAACCAGAGCTGTTTTCCCCACCCCCAGCCATCTCCCAGAAACAGGTCCTTACTCCAATGATTTGGAAGTTCTTTGAAGGCAACGTCACTCTTCATCCATTCACTCTACTACTTTATTTTTTTTTTTGTCTTTTTCTTTTCTTTTCTTTTTTTTTTTTTTTTTTTTTTT